>NW_026866294.1:0-552006 GCF_026571515.1 Ruditapes philippinarum | reverse complement strand
TACCCCTAATTTACTTTAATGGTGTCAGAAGTGTTTGACGGACTCATGCGGTAAGCAGGAGTGTCATTCAGGAGAGCTGGCTAGCTCTGAAAAGTAAAACGAGGGGAGGATTGTAGTGGTTGTAGGTATATAGGCCACTTCCATCAGCCTTTCTGTTAGATTAACCCTTTAACGACGTGGTTGAGGTGTCCGCCTACGGACCAAGAGGTCTGTGGTTCAAAACCCGGTTGGACCCTTGGTATTTTTCTGCCTCCTAATTTACTTTAATAGTTTACAGGTACATAATATGTTCTTAGAACAACATTTAAAGGAATTCACTGATAAATTAATAAACGAATTCATTTATTTTTAATGATTTACCACTTCTTGTTCAGGTAAAAATTATACGATACTGTTTGAATTACAATCCTGCATTAAGATACGTCCTTAATCGGTGTCATCTAAGCAGTGTTGTTAGTCTGTGTGATGCACATATGCCGCGCATTTATATTTCTCCGGATATTATGAGTAATGTGCCGAATGTTGTTAGTGTAAGGAGACTGCTTATGAATTTTGGACGATTTAGTGGCGTAATTCTCGAAATAAGACGTATCATTAGAGAATCTCGTTGGGCAAATGCCTGGTTACACCTTCGCCTTTGCTTTGATGCCATATGTTGGTCTGAAATTGTAGATATATGGTACAGAAGGCCATAAACGTTTGTAGGTCATATAATAATGTTTTAAAATATATGAGATAGGTGACAGCTAAAATTGATATAACATTCGATTTCATTTTTTTTAAATATCACAATTAGTACTAAGAATTTGTTTTCGTCATTGCACTTCGTTTATATTTCCAAAAGTTTTGTTTTATTTCTTTGATTACAAATGGGAGATTTGTACATAATTTTTATCATAACATTTACATGAAGTTTATAATTTACTATTCTTGAATGATAACACACAAACTGCACTAAAACTCTAGTGCCATATCATGTTTTATGTAGTTTTACGGTTACACTAGTCGTTTATGAATATTATCGTTCACTTAATCATTACAGTATCAATTAGCGTTATTTGGTTTAAACATATTTTATTCGATATATTTACATTATGATGAACAATGTATACACAATACATTTGGGATTGGGCAGGAAGCTATGAAAGCTTATGAGTGTCCTGGCCCAGTTTAAACAATTAACATATTACAAATATACAGTTCATGGCATTATTATGCACACAATTCATTTAGTTGAAAATACATCAAAGACATTTTCAAAAAATATGTAGTTTGCAATTAATAAATACTTAATAAATGGTCATGAGAAAAAAAAGCAAAAGAAAAATGAAACAAAATGGAGGTGAAAAAATAAATTATTATATGACAGAGATTAATTTAGTTAGAAGTCGCCGTTTAATTTTCACCTAGGATGTGCAATCGAAAAGACAATTGTTTATTAACGGAGACAAAAGAATGTAATAAGAATCTTAATTGATAGTTATAAAGTACAATTATGCAATTACGAAAAAAGAAAAACTACCAGCTACTATTGACAAAAAAAATTGAAAAAAAGGAGAGGTGGATGAACAATAATAAAGCAGTAGGAGTAAACAAAGATGCATTATATAGTAAAAAATATGTATGTTTAGATGTAATAAGTGTAAGTAAGACTTGGGGTTCGCGCTAAAAGCGCTTCGTTTCTCGGATGTATTTTTGAACAGCTGTAAAGATAGATACATTAGACTCGTAAGATAAAGATTGAAGTGTTTCCAGTAAGAATGACATTTAAAGAAGGATTACAAAATTGGGAAATTGCGTTATTAATTCTGGTCAAAGGTTAGTATATTTAGGGCATTCCAAGAAATAGTGATAAGCATTTTCTCTCGCACCACATTCGCAGAATGGAGATTCGATAATATTCTTTTCAAATAGATCGGCAGAAAGCGAACTGCAGTGAGTGCGTAATCTTGCGTGAAAAATTTGAAGTTTGCGATCACCAGAAAGAAAATAAGCAGGCACACTTGGCAAATCATTATTAAGAAGGCGCTTAAAAGAAGCTAAGATTGAGGCATTTTGCGTTTGAGGTGGAAGAGAATTAAAATCTCTGATAACAGAAGGCAAAAATGATTTATAGTAATAATCTGTATTTGTGTGAATATTCTGTTTGTCGTTTGTGTTCCGGAGTGGGTACCGATGCTCACTACCAACAGACGAAGGGACAAGGTCAGAGAGGTATTGAGGGGTAAGACTATTTTTCATTTTAAAGAAAAGACTCAATTTATGTTTGTAACGCCTTCTTTCCAAGGATTCCCACCCAACTTCTTTCATGAGTTTATCAATAGACAATTAGCATTATTTGATTTCAATATACTTGTTCTTGTTGGAAAATATGGATTAAAATGATTTGCACAAAATAGATAAATACAGAATCCCTAAAGAAAGCCCAACACAGCAAAATAGAAAATGTTGCAGGCTCGGTTTGATTCAGCCTGTTCATGGACGGTACTGGAAAATGCAAATTACCGTCCACGCCCCCTAGCACCGGCTTAAGCAGAATTCAACATTTAAACATGAAATAGTAAAATTTTGAATTTAGAAACATCCGCAGATGTGTTCATACGGCGGTTATCATGGAACCTTCAATGTGACACTTCCGTGCCATTCCAAGAAAAGCGGCGTATGGTCCCCAAGTAATAAAAAGCGTGTGCCCTAAACGAGAAAACAATGGGCGGAACTAAATAAAATGGAATTTTGAAAGGGGATCAGAGGTTATGAAGCCTGCGTATCACAGATAAGACGTCAAAAGACAAATTTAAAAAGCAGGCAACATATCCTAAGGGTGATTCAACATTATTCAGGTAGGGATATTGGAACCACCCAACTCGAAAATGCCGAAAAGTTGAAACTAAAAATACCACAAGCACAACAATAATGTCGTGCTGAACGATCTTCAAGGATCGAAAATATAACATCATTGATTAAATGTACGGGGAGACTTTTTACAGCCGCCACACGGCACAAATAACACGGATGTGATCATAAAATAGATAAATACAGAATCCCTAAAGAAAGCCCAACACGGCAAAATTGAAAATGTTGCAGGCTCGGTTTGATTGAGCCTGTTCATGGACGGTACTGGAAAGTGCAAGTTACCGTCTACGCCCCCTAGCACCGGCTTAAGCAGAATTCAACATTTAAACATGAAATAGTAAAATTTTGAATCTAGAAACATCCGCAGATGTGTTCATACGGCGGTTATCATGGAACCTTCAATGTGACACTTCCGTGCCATTCCATGAAAAGCGGCGTATGGTCCCCAAGTAATAAAAAGCGTGTGCCCTAAACGAGAAAACAATGGGCGGAACTAAATAAAATGCAATTTCGAAAGGGGATCAGAGGTTATGAAGCCTGCGTATCACAGATAAGACGTCAAAAGACAAATTTAAAAAGCAGGCAACATATCCTAAGGGTGATTCAACATTATTCAAGTAGGAATATTGGAACCACCCAACTAGAAAATGCCGAAAAGTTGAAACTAAAAATACCACAAGCACAACAATAATGTCGTGCTGAACGATCTTCAAGGATCGAAAATATAACATCATTGATAAAATGTACGGGGAGACTTTTTACAGCCGCCACACGGCACAAATAACACGGATGCGATCATAAAATAGATAAATACAGAATCCCTAAAGAAAGCCCAACACGGCAAAATTGAAAATGTTGCAGGCTCGGTTTGAGTTTTTTTTTTATTTGACTTTGTAATCATGGTACCTTACTTCACTATTAACTGTATAACAGTAACGTGTATTTTATTTCTTGCGGTGCCTTGTGCCGCCGCATTGCGGCCTTGCCGCATAAACTGGTTCAAAGTCGTTTATGCGGTGATTTTCTCCGCATTAAAGAAATACTTTTTATGCGGCACAAAGGTACCCTGTCACCGCATAAAAACAATTAAAATGTTTAAGACTTTTTTGTATTAGTGACGGGGTGTTTTTGACGTTAAAAAATAAAATAAATATAAAAAACCATTTATCTCCTGCTAAGGTTATGTAAATGTGCAATGTAACACCGCACTTTGGGGTCAAACGCACTTTGGGGTCCGACCCCAATGTGCGTTAAACTTCGCACTGCACTTTGGGGCCCAACGCACATTGGGGTCAAAATCGAGAAATTGACCCCAAAGTGCGTTAATATGCTACATATCAACACACTTTGGGTTCAAGAGGTCTAAAGGTGTCATCTGAGTTCTGCTTAAATACTGAGTACTGACTTATTTTCTATCTGCGACATTGGAGTATTTGAGGTGGAGTTCAAGATGGCGGTCAATACTTTAAGATGCTTAAGTGATAAAAGTTTTATTAATTTTACCACTTAAAATATCTAAAAATTGTGTTCATATAACAAAATTACGATGGCATAAAAGTGACATTTGCATTTTTTTGTTTTTAGTTTTGTATACATATTTTATTTTAGTTTTGCATACATATTTTTTCAGTTTTGCATACATATTTTTTTAGTTTTGCATTCATATTTTAATTTTGTTTTTCGTACATATTTTATTTTTCATACATATTTTAGCCAATCAAAACAGTCTTCAAATCTCATATCAGCCCATAGTTGAGTATAAAACTAGCACAGTGGTTTGGTCACATTTCGGCCCATTTTTGGAATCGGCCCAGTCGTTTTCGGCCGGGCAAGTCTGGTTTCGGCCGACCCTTTTCGGCCCATTTTTTATATGTAATTTATACAATTATTGTTTTTTTTTATTATTATATACTATTTTACTAGTGTTTTATTTGGAAAGGGCTGTTGATTGGTGATCAGTTATTATTCCATGAAGATTGCACACTCAACCCAACCAACTCAACTTATATGTCAGGTGTGCCGGCTCGAGGTCGGGGTCACACCTACAGGTCAAAGGATAAAGACTTGGGTTTCATGTCCGCTCCTTATCTCCGAAACCCCATGAAGGATTTTAAGGCACCTTGTGACAAATGTAAACCACATCGAGACCATATGCAGAACTTTTCTTTGGGTTACTGCGGACTATATATTTATATTTATACTAAAAAGTGTTGTTATTTTTTTTATATACCTCCAAAAATGAAAATGTTGGAACAACCAAATGTAATTTTCAGATGGCGAAGTGTTTGAAAATGGTGTTTTACAAATGGTGTAATTATCCAAACCTCTACTTTGCAATTGGCGTCATGTAAAAATATGTACGAAAAAAACAAAAATGAAATATGTGCTAAAAACTAAAATAAAATATGTATGCAAACTAAAAAGAATATGTATGCAAAACTAAAATAAAATATGTATGCAAACTAAAAAAGAATATTTATGCAAAACTAAAAAAAAGTATGTATTCAAAACTAAAAAAAATATGTACGACAAACAAACAAAAAATATGTACGAAAACAAAAAAAAATATCAAAAAAATACAAATGTCACTTTATGCCACCGTTCAAAACACTCTAGTACAGAAATTGTGCATTCCTACAATTAAAAGATGCTGCGAAAAATATCCCGTTCTGTCGGTCATTTATTTGATAACTTTTGGTGCCATATTGAGCCCCATTTTAGATATGTTGGGAATGAAATAAAATGCAGTTAATATTTTTTTCCAAAGAACTATAAAAAAAATCTATTACAATGTTCTGGTGAAACATCAAGTTTTTCGATCGGACTATAAATAGTGATTTTTACAAATACATTATTAAGCTTATCAACAAACTTAAGGGTTTTTGTAAGCTCCGTAACAACCGTTCGCCAGAGGCTTTTTTATGGGAAATCTTACATACTTCTTTAGAAAGAGCAAACATGAATTTTATAATGTAAAAATAATGGTATCTGAGAAATGTAAGATGCTTGTTACCTGAATAAAGTAGCGATAAATGTGAAATTATTTGTCATAAAAGAAGTCAAAACACTTTGACTTCCATATAAAATACTAATTCACTATAACTGTACTCATCATTGCCAAAAAGCAACACATGAAAAAGATGGTTCAGGTAATTGGCCAATGTGTATTTTCTGGATAATATAGAAGAACATCAAAATAAAAAAAGCTTTTAAGAAAAACAAATAAAAGCATAATGGGCCTTTAAAACGTTATTTTTAACCCTCGGGGGGATCGATACCCCACAATCCCCTCTATACCCCCAGTGAGAATTTTACATTATTCTGAAGCTCCGCTCTTAATGTGCGACTACTTAAAAAGTTGATATTTTTAGTACTGCCTGTACTGACTACTACTTAAAGCCGCATCTACACCTAGTCAAGTTTCTTATATGTCACATTTAGCTAAATAAATGGGTCTTTCAATATATTATCAGGCACATTTTTTACTGAAATGTCTTACTAAGATTTCCCAGAATTTATACATTTGTCTATGCTAAGACTATCATATTTCTATAAAAATTGTAAATAAAAAACGGTAAAATAATTCATTTAGCTAAAAACAATGGAGTTAATGAAATGTGTACATTCTTTTAAAATAAATGGATAATTTGAGAAAACATTTTTAACCTGAATAATTGATACAAATTCTTTATTTGGTGATTTATTTGGTGAAAGTTCTTCACTTACTTATCAAGACCATTTAAATCCCTATTGATTCTATTATAATTCATGGCACATGATACCTTGATTTTTTGTTTACCATTGGCTTTGACTCCAATATTATTTAAACATAATAATCTTTAATTTTCTATGACCCCAAAGTGCGGTCGCTTGCCTGATGTTAAAAAATGCATATGTACCTGTTTAACGCACTTTGGGGTCGAAATAAGACCCCAAAGTGCGTAACGCACTCTGGGGTCGGACCCCAAAGTACGTAACGCACTATGGAGTTGGAGCCCAAAGTGCGTTTGACCCCAAAGTGCGGTGTTACAGTGCAACGTGTTTATGTGTCAATCAAAATTAATTCGGCGTATGACATATTTTTTTACCATTTATTGGACTGACGGACATTTATGATCATTCGTAACGTCATTTTAAAATTTTTTAAGAGATGATTGTTAATGACAGGCCACGCAAGTTTGCTCGGTTGTGTACTTAATTTTTATTATGTCGTGAAATTGATTTCGCTAAATCGTGAAAATACGCGCCGCATTTGTCGGAACAGGCGCGCAGGTTTTAGAGGCATATCTAGGCATATCAGTTACTCGATTTTGTAAATGAAAGAAAATTATAAAATAAGATTCTTTCACTTTAATGTGTTATAACCGTTCTACGGAAGTCTACAATGGAATCCCTGTTTAAGGGATAAATTATTATCGAAAGTTGTTGAAATATTAATACTTTACTTTGTTTGGCTTGAAAATATATAAACTCAGGTTCAACCTCTTTATGTGGCAAAAAGGCACTGTTGCGCTGCATAAAAGCAATTTTCGCTTTATGCATTGCGCCTAGCCGCATAAACGTGTTCACCACTATTATGCGAGGAAAATCACCGCATCAATGACTTTGAACCCGTTTATACGGCAGGGCTTCTATGCGGCGTCACCGTGCCTTTATTCACCTGCGAAGCATCCAAGTCTTTTATGATTTTATATAACACACATGATTTACTGCGGCACTACACGATTTATTTTGCGAGTTCCCAATAAAAACACAAGTGAATAAAAAGTGTCTCGTACATAAACTTAACACCTTGGGACACATTTTAAATTTCTCGCATTGTTGCAAAACATTTTTATTTTTCATTTTTGTCAAATGAAAATAAAGTATTTTCTCATGTCCGTAAACATCCAATGGACTGGACGATTTCAGATTTTCATGTATAGGGGGTAGGTAATCGAGACTAAATACCATGGAACTAGACAATAAAGCTCAGGAAATGATGACGCATAGAATCTTGCTACCCGACCTGTCTGGATCTAAAGGGGCACTGTTTTGTATTGGACAAACACGCAAAATGTGTTACATTCTCATAATACAAAATGTATATCTGAAACTATCTGCCTTAAAACTAGAAAACAAGTTCGTTATGAAGAAATGTATATTTTTTATATTTAACGCATTAAAGTTTTTGATCAGACCCATTACAATCGAATAAACCGTGTGATAAGGAAATATTTTACTATTATAATTATACTATAGTAACGATTCCCCTTTAACCTAGTAAAATGTTAAGATCAGATTGTAATTTATAACTTCGTGGTGTAACATAGTAATACATTTTTTTGTTTTTTTTACATGCTGTTAAGCAATTTGGTAAAACTCGACAGCTGCCTTTTAAATAACAGTTTTTCATGCCTTTCCCTCAAACAATTGTTTCGCAGCCATTTTACGCTTGTATAATTATATATATTAAATTAAAGTATCACGTTTCTGTTATACCTAGTTGATGTTATTACTTTTCATTGGTCAGAAAACTGTTTGTGGTGCTAAGGACAATGCTTCAAATAGACCGACGGTGCAGAATGCCTGGGTTACATATAAGTTGTTTGAAATTTGTTCAAATTCGTATAATAAATGATAAAGTTATGGAGCGGACAAGAATTTGACCTTCAAGTGTGACCTTGACCTTGACGCGGTAGGGACCTTGATGCTGCATGGGACACAATATCTAATGCCGGTGAACATTTGTGTGAAGTTTGATCAAATTAGCGTATTAAATGAAAAAGTCATGGAGCGGACACGAATTTAACCTTTGACCTTCAAGTGTCCCGCTACCAACTATTTTGATGTTTGTTGTCCGTTCCACTGTATTAAATAGTAATTAGACACATCACGCAGTAACGATATGAATTCACGCGGCTTATATTTAATTTCATTTTGTTACCGATATAACCTCTGTTAATGCGATATATGTATTTTTGAAAGGTAGTTTTGTAACAAATATAAATGGAAACCAATCGGTCAATGTGCCTGATCTGATTTGACTTTTCCACCAAGTGCGACATTTAGCGGCAATTGCTTTTTTGTGCGACATATAGCGGCAACTTTGCGACATTTAGCGGTAGGCGATTGCGACATATAGCGTTGATTGCGACATATAGTGTCAGCGTTGCGACATTTAGAGTTAGTGCGACATATAGTGGCGTTGCGACATATAGCGTTGCTACAATCAACATTCTTGTATATGACATTATATATGTATCAGCCAGTCATTATATCATTACAATATATGTTTAAGGCATGGCATTTGCCAGCACGTTGTCTTTTTTTCAAAATATAAAAATTCACTTCCGACTGTCCGGAGTGTAATCAGCCATGTGGGCTTTAGTAAAATTCACTTCCGATTGTCCGGAGTGTAATCAGCCATATGGGATTTTAGTCATATTGTAATCATTATACTATATGTATTTCCGATTATCCGGAATACATATCCAGCCATTGGACAAAATTCTGCCAAAACCATAGTAAATATATTTTAATCTAAAAACTTGGGTTGTTATATATCTTTCCTATCTTAATAATTATTATTATTATTGATACGAAGATTTCTGGAAACTTGATAAATAACTCTCTATTTCAAAAAGTGTATCAACCTCCAATGTTTCTTTTACGAAGGGGTTTGCTGTTTAATTTTTATCTTTTCTACACAGTCTACAAATCATTACAGGAAAATGAAGATCAAGATAACAGTTAACATGTTAAAATTAAAAGATCACGTTTCCTTATTTCATGAAAACGTGGTTTAGAAACTCATTTATTTATTTTAGTAACGCGAACAGTAATTTCATCAACTTTTTCAAACGATTATGTAGGAATATCCCCTAAATCATTTACGTCTAACCATTTCCCGCATATATGTAAGAAAACCGAAGTATAAGTTCTATGAATTGTGTTATTAATAGATTAATTTTTTAAAAGTTTTTGTTGTAAACGAAGATTATGCGGAGAAATTTTACACATTCTTTGGTTATCTTTTAAGAGCTGTAAAATAAATGTCCCTCTTATGCCGGCGATTTATTTTAATAATTTTTTCAATTTCATTTATTTAAATGAATTAGACCGGAAGAAAGATGCTATAAACATCAATAAATTCACAGGCAAGTATCAGTTAAAAATTTTAAAGATTCTCGTAAATTCTGTTGATAATTTAAAGCACGGCTGAAGCCATGTCCTAAATAATTTACTCCCTGATTAACTTCAAATATCTGCCTTTCCCCCCGATGCTCGACTGTAAATCATGTTGCATACATGTATTTTATTTACAAAACAACTTATTAATTATCCTTTAAATTTCTGTCTTTCATTTAATGTATCCAAGATATGAAATTAAGTACTTTAATCTTATAATGGACTATCAACTTATGATGAGTTGCGCTAGAAATGATGACTTAACTTAAAACTTTTAAAATACAAAGTATTGGGTGCCTTCATTTCAGCACGTCTTTCTCCATGTTCTCTGCGTGAAATATATATTTCCCTGTTCTGTTCTGTTTGTAAAACAGATTTGACCACTGTGGACAATAGGATCTGCCTGACTTTCTTTCATTAAACTATTCGCTACTTCAATTCTAGTTGTACCGAAAGGACATTCGGAACTTCCTCGGCTATTATCTATAATAACCTCGGAAACAATACAGATTGAAAGTAGTTTTACCACGTGGTTTCAGATGTAAACAGAAACAGATATAATGTAAAACGAATGTATATATTTGACATCTTATGTCTGTTCAGGTACTCTTATGCTTGAAAAAATATGGCAACAATTTGTAATTTAAATATGCCCACTGATGTTAAATTTTAAACAAATCCGACTAAATGTCAACAGGTTGGTTTTTGTATTTTCTGATCGTAAGATCAGTAAATACATAGCTAACATCCACGGTCTAACACAATATTTCCTAACAGTCCTAACAACGCAAAGTAGTTCTCACTCAAAACTGCTTAAAAACCAGCAATTTAAAAGAAAGAATAATTTTTAATGTAGGCATTTACCGAATTACAGTGCATTAAAAGTTTAGATTAGTCAATAGAAATATGAGGTTACAATCACAAATTTCGCGGATGAATATCTTTTTACCCAATGAAAAATGTTCGGCTATTTCCGTAAAGCTTCGGATTATCATGAATATCATTTTAATCAATGAAAATGCTATTTTTAGCTACGCCGATTACCGAATACTCCAGAGCGTAATACACAAATAAATCTGACTGTCGAGTAGTGGAATAGTCTGTTTTGGCGAGAAGATTTTCGATAAATTATTTTCATCAGTGTTAAACAACACGTTTATCGTGAACAGAATACCTTGAAATTAATAAGGATTACAAACACGAAATGGAAATTCTCAATTTAGAATTACATAATGTTTTCGTTTTTATTCAAGGTTCATATGTATAACTTCGCCGTGGTACAGAGGTAAGCGGTCTCGTTGAGGGTGTAAGAGGCCTATGGTTCAAATCCTAGTCGAGGCAATTCTATTTTTTTTCATGCAAAATGTACATATGGAAAGTACATACAGATAGTCAGTATGATTTAGATTGCAAAGATCAGAAAATACCATAGAGCTGCAGCCCTTTGATTTGTACTTTCGGTTTCTACAATCATAATCATGATAAATATATAAATAATGTATTTTCTACCTTTGTACCTATGAATTCACTTTTTTTAGGTTGACTTTTTCTACATATATTGGAACTAAACTTGTCAACAACTCCCAGCATTAAATTACTATTTGTTTACATGTTTAGTTTCTTAGCGTAGGTTAGACCGAAATACAGCATCCGTTCTGTGTATTCATACTATTGTATTCGAGGTCCTTATCCGAAGACTGACGGAAAGGGCCGAGTAATTGCGATTGCCGAAAGGAATGGGGAAAAACGCACTTTGGTGATGTTTGTTTTAATGTTTATTTTCTAGTCAATGTGATTACACACTCACTAAATTAGATCACAACTGGGTAAACGAATACTAGGTACTTTGGACCATGATTGAGTTTTTTTTTGCTGTTTTTCTACAAATATTTTAATGTTTCTATTGGGGAAAAAAGAGAGCATAGTTAACTGCAACTTATTTTGTAAACAAGTCTTTCTGGCGTCTTCTGGGTGCCCTATTTTGGTGTGTCGGGGGCTGCGTCCCGTGAACGTTGCCTTTGTCTTGTTGATCTTTATTCTTGTCATTTCTATTATATTGTCAGGCACATTCATAGAATCTGCCTGTTATCTACTTATTTAAAGATATTTTAATGTTGATAATAATGATTATTTATGAGGAATGAAAATGTAAAATATGATAAAAAAGATCAACAAGGAAAGGCGGCGTTCGATGAACGCACGCAACCCCTACACGATCCAGCAACAAGAGCCAGTTGCAAGGAGCCCAGGAAGACCCCAAACAAAATCAGAACAGGGCAAAAGGCAGAGCATGAGCAGGTTAATCACTAAAAAAATGCATAACAAGATATAATTAGTAACAGATAAGGAACTCCTGTAAGTCCTGTTATAATTGTTTTATGTCAATTAATTCTCGTGCTGAAATTTTGTCGGAGGACAAGAGCTAGAGTCAAAGGGATCTTCCGCGATTTCGTAGTTAAAACTTTGTGATTTTTTCGGCGACAAGGGTACGAGAATATAATGTTGAAGTATATATTCAGCAACACCAGTGGTTTCTAAATTTAAATGTATTTAAAATATTTACTTACACCTTTAATATTTTTTATAGCGCTTTTGTATGTGTTTACCGCGTACAGCCTCCTGGGGTACACTTATATGTTTAAATGAAATACAAACGTATTCATTGGTTATCGTTCGCTGTTTACATTTTAGCGACAGGTACCATTTTAAGGTTTTTTAGGTAATTTAAGTTATTTTTTGTCATTTTATGATTATTTTAAGGACAATGTATGGTTAATAACAACTAATGTACATGCCAGTGTAAAAAATTTTATGTTGCAGTGAAAAAAAAAAATTTAGATCAGTTCGATTTCCGACTAAGTTGTTTAGACGAAAAGACAGACATCTATGAAAAATCAGATTATAAAATCGGTCGGTCTTGCAGTCGAAATATTAAGACTAGTTGCACCTGTATATGTAGTATTTTCATTTTTAGCGTGTGTAGGATTGCTTTTCAAAAAAACGTGACGTTAATGACCGAGTCTGCAATTATCATGTAATCTTGCTGTTTTAATGCTTCTGGTGAATCACCATGTTCCCAGTCCAGATGTTTATATATATGTATGCAGTTGCTGTCAGTTTAAGATTTTTTTTCATTTCTCAAAAATAGAGAAAATAAGAATACCTACATAATGCCTAACAAGGCGAAATTGAAAATGTTGCAGGCTCGTTTTGATTGAGCCTATTCCGGTTTGACGGTACTGTCGAGTGCAAACTTCCGTCCACGCCCCTGCACCGGCTTAAGCAGAATTGAACTGCTACAATTTTGAAACATTAGCAGATGTGTTCATGTGGCAATTATCATGGAACCGTCAATGTGACACGTAAGTGCCATTCCATGAAAAGCGGCATATGGTCCACAAGTAAAAAATTATATGCCCTAAGCGAGAAAACAATGGGTGGAACTGAATAAAATGGAACTTTGAAAGGGGATCAGAGGTTATGAAGCTTGAATATCACAGATAAGACGTCAAAAGACATTTCAAAAGCAGGCCACATATTCTAAGGGTGATTCAACAGTATTCAAGTGAGGACTACTCGAACCACCCAACAAGAAAATAGCCGAATAGAAAAAATTAAAAAATCACAAGCACAACAATAATGTCGTGTTGAACGATCTTTAAGGATTGGAATTATAACATCTCTGATTGAATGTACAGGGCGACTATTCATAAGTTACATGGCAAAAGACGCATTGCCTTGATGTCAATTCAATTTAATACTTCAAGGTCACTGTTCGCAACTTCACATTAATTTATTCGAACCATATATCATTTTGAGATTCAATGTTTTATTCTATGTCACAATTTTACTGATTTTGAAGTGAAACTTGCTGAAAAGGGCTGATATCTCGGAAGCAGTGAAAACAAAAATAATATATAACAATTGCAGCCTAAACTAGAACTGCCACTATCATGGCGTGAATACCCCCGCATACCACTTTGTCAGAATCAACAGTGGCCATTTAGAGCTCAAGGACAACCTCCCTGCCAAATCTGAGGTTACTAAGCCAGTGCATTGCTAAGTTATGTATTCTACATGCTTCAAATGTGAAAATGTCAAAATCAATACATTGCGGACAGGACATTCTTTAGCAATTAAGAAGAAAAGCTTTTTTTTGTCAAGGTCCCTGTGACCTTTACCTTTGACACAGTGACCTCAAAAATCACTAAGGGTCACCTTACAGTCATGAACAACATCCAAATATGAAGACTGTAGGTCAAAGGAATCTTAAGTTAATGGGTGGACAAACTTTTTGAAGTCAAAGTCCATATGACCTTGACCTTTGACCTAGTGACCTCAAAGTCAATAGGGGTCATCTACTAATCATGACTTGCCTCCATGCCAAATATGAAGACTGTGGGTCAAAAGAATCTTAAGTTATTGGGTGGACAAGCTTTTTGAAGTCAATGCCCCTGTGACTTTGACCTTTGACCTGGTGACCTCAAAAACAATAGGGGTCATCTACTAATTATGACTTACTTCCATGCCAAATATGAAGACTGTGGGTCAAAGGAATCTTAAGTTATTGGGCGGTCAAGCTTTTTGAAGTCAAGGCCCCTGTGACCTTGACCTTTGACCTAGTGACCTCAAAATCAATAGTTGTCATCTACTTATCATGACTAACCTCCATGCCAAATATGATGACTGTAGGTCAAAGGAATCTTACGTTATTGGGCGGACAAACTTTTTGAAGTCAAGGCCCCTGTGACCTTGACCATTGACCTAGTGACCTCAAAATCAATAGGGGTCATCTACTAATCATGACTAACCTCCATGCCAAATATGAAGACTAAGGGTCAAAGGAATCTTAAGTTATTGGGCGGACAAGAAAAAACCGACGGACAGCCGGACGGCCGGACAGCCGGACGGCCGGACAAGCTGATTCCAGTATACCCCCCCTTACAACTTTGTTGTGCGGGGGTAGAAAAATTAAGAATAAAGATCCACAAGGCAAAGGCAACGTTCATTACGACTGTTGATCAGAGATAATGTTAAGGGTAAAATATCTCAGGCCCTGGTATCGGCTCAAGTGGTATACAATCTTAATCACCGACGTACTCGGATCGATTATTCCGAAGGACCAGAAAAAATAACAAAACTAAAATAAAGTTTATTCTAATTGTTTCAATCAAAAAGGTCATATCAGATAATTTATGTTAATGGTACAATCGAATTTCAAAACAAGTGTTAAAAACTTTATTTTACCCGTTACATTTATGGTGTGATAAGCCTTTAGTTAATTTGGGAACATATCTCCGGCTGAGGACTTGGATGTAATTCCTTTACACAGAATTGCCATCTACTGAGTTGCCCACCTAAATTGTAACTATAAATAAAATTGTAACCAGCATTAAGTCTATAATACACAACTGGGTAATTGTAGTCATGACGCTCAATGTTACTGCGTTTAATGATCACTTGACCATCTGCGTTGGATCTGGTAGTTGCATTGTTCGTTTAATAAATTTACTTTTTCCAGAACAAACATAGCCTGCTTATGATTATCATCGTCATCTTTGGGCTCATTGTGACCTTTAAACCGGTTAGCGTGCATTACGATTATATTACAATACTCATTATCAGCGGTTGCAACAAAAACACTGCACCCAGAAAGCATAGAAGTAACAAATATAGAGCTTGTCCTTTTGTACATATGGTAAAAACGTGTAAGATACTCTGTTATGTCCATCTATAGGAAGAGAACGCTTTAGGGCGCATTCTAAAGAAAGAGAGCAAATTATTTTTTGGAGCAGCTCTTATTGTATATACGTCCTTCCATTCACCTGCAACAAAATCACATTCGACGGGATCCCAACAATCAAGTCTCCACATCGTTCCATTTTTCGAAATGTCCTTTTTGATGTAAAAATCTTTGCATTTCTTTCCGACAGCCGTCCTCGTGATTGTTTTGGTCACCTGCGATTAAGAAACCTTTCTTTTCCCGCAATAGATGTAAAAAGTTGTTCGTGACATCTATGTTGTTCCCTCCTATAAAAGCGTTTGCGTCTGAAACAAAAGGAAAACAATTTATCAGATCTTCAAATAATATACGAGTTACAAAGAGGAAACCAAAAACAAAACAAAAGTCAAAAAATTTCAGCCTGAATGTAGAGAATAATTGATTACATCAATTAAAATGAGAAAGTTATTTTGTGTATAATTTTAAAGGCTCGTTTGCACTGACGTTGTTTATAAACATAAATCGTCTTTTTTGATGTTATGAATATTTGTTGACAAATGCTTCAGCAATGCGGATAAAATAAAGTCAGAATAGCTCTAAACACAGGATATAAAAACTGCTTGAATACATTCAAAGATCTATTAGAAAGTATTAAAGTCTTAATCATTGTTATGTAACAGAGAGTCAATCACAGATTAACACTTTCCGAACTAGCAGGCTATTCTTATATCAATAGTTTTTCGAGTAAAGATAACCGGTTGCGTATCTCACTGTATAAATTAAATATAAATCGTATGCAAAATGGTCTGACATATAATTGGTTTAACAGTTAATTTAAAAAATATATGTTGAAGTATAGACTGTGACGAAGCTAAGATCCAACGCTTTCCATTGTTGTAATAAATCTTAAAATCGGACATTAAATCACAACAACCAAGCAGTTTAGAAACGGTTTCATTTGTATCGTTTTAGCATTAGAGATATCGATTAAAACACAATTCCAAATATTTCAAAACCTGTTTCACAGGCAGATAACCAGTTTCACAGCATTATCGAAGGATATGTGACATACATTGAAGAAAATAATAATTTGCATGCATTGCTCCTAAACATAATGACGTACAGCAATTTATATTTACCCCTACCAAGCAAAAATCACACGGAAATATACCAACATGTGCAATCTTCATGAAAATGCAGCGTACTCCCGAATTCCCCCGATTCCTTTAAAAGCATCCTTAACAAACAGTGCAATCAATGGCATTTTAAAAAATGACCAATAAAGTGGCTGTCATACGTTTAGATTTTTCACAAAATGTATCCAAAATTTCATCAAAGCTACCAAAATGCTTAGTTTCGGGTAAAAACCCAAAAATACTGCTCATTTCCTACACACAAATAAAAAAGAATTACAATGACATAGAAATATCAAAGGTTTCCAGTAAATTCCACCATGTCTGAGTTATTTAAAAAATATAACCGGGTCATCATTAGGATATGTCCCCTGCCCCCTTAATGTGTGTATTATAATTATTGTAATTTCGCCCTTTTATTTAAAGTGCCGTGGCGTTTTGATTTTCACACCCACACCCGCCAAGCAGTAGCAGTTAGATGGTATAACCTCCGCTAGATATCCCAGCTCTTTGTGACAGACACCCATATTATTGACCAGGCAGATCGGTGATTATAAGAAACTCGTTACTTTTTCACTGCATTGTTCCATACATTTCTACATATTTTCACGCATTTATCCATAAAGTATTCTCCATATCCCAAAAAATTAAATGGTCTGCTCTGTAAAAACTTAACTTATTTTCAACGCTATCCGACATACTGCACCCTAAAAAATTCGCTCCATTCTCCGATATTATAATAATTGCTCTGTAATAAAGTCTGTATAGTCTTCACTCATTGCATGCAATGCTCATGATCCGATATTCCACAAACTGCTCCGACTTTTCTCATTTTCCACCGCGACGGGCTGGGGTTTCTATCGGGATCAACAGTAATGTGTGCATTTTGTCTGATATGCCAGTGTACTTAGGCTCTATTTCTTGTGATTCAGCCTAAATTCCATTTATTTTCTCATTTCAACATTGAGCAATATAAATTTAAATTCCTTAATTCCTTAATATAAGTTTAATTCCTATCTAAAAATGTGTCAGTATGATTTTGATTCTAATACATTTTATTTTGTTGTAATGTTTGTTCACTGAAGCAATTGTTATAAACCAGACTGACAGTATTTTGGACGGTGATCATATTGACTATTGCTGATGTTACAGTATGGGTCTCATATATATGTCATATGATTCTGTAGATTAGGTTTATAAGTGCGTCGACTGAGGATTGAGGGTTATAAGCTGGACTGACGGCGGGCATCTACTGGAAAATATATATGAAACAATATATATTTTGCAATTATTCAAATGTATTTCTCAATCGAATATACAATTCAATGATAACATGGTAGTCTCATCGATATTGTCAATGTAAACAATGAACAAATATGGCGACGTATATAGTTTACACAAAGACGCATAGAAAAACATCTTCAAAAGCATTATTTACGAAACAGATTTACATATTAACATACAATATTGTAGAAACATGTATATCAAACACGATGCTATAAAAATTACCTGGAAAATATATATAAAACAATATATATTTTGCAATTATTCAAATGTATTTCTCAATCGAATATACAATTCAATGATAACATGGTAGTCTCATCGATATTGTACATTGCGATTGGTCAATACAGTCAAATATTTAGCATAACAATAGAATAAGGTGTAAAGTGCACAGTTAGAGAGATAGATAAATAGAATGTTACCTGAAACGGCATCCTACATACTATGCTACGGCCTACAACTACATAGTCTAGTACGGCTACAAAGATGCTTTAATGATTGGAAAATATATTTGAGGGAAAAATCAAATACAAGACAAAATACTGTTTCAGGATTTTATTTATATTATCTATAGTAATTGAAGCACCTGTAACACATTACCCTCCTATAAAATGTCGTCCTCGACATTACAAGTGAAAATATAGCAACGAGGTAGATACAATGCGTTTATTACACATTCGCGCGTCCGATATGTTACCCATAAATAAAGGTGACATGAATATTGTAAAAACAAGTTCAATGCTATCAGGTATTATCGTTGTATTTATTCAAACATTATGGACAATATTACAAATGAATTTGTAATATACATGTAACATTCAATTCAATTAAGGTAATAACAACATTATATAAATGAAGTTACAAAACTGACATAAGATAGCATATATTAGAAACTTTATAAATCTACAATATGAGTATCAGGATATTGTTTCAAGTCATTAATTGTATTATCATGATAGGTGTTGGCTGATATCTATAGAAGAACAACGCGGCCCCGTGGTACGGTAAACGTATGTTGACCTAACATGAAATCTCCCGAGGTCATCCAACCTGGTTTCTGTCGTGTTCTACGAGGAAGAAGTCCGGGTTCATTTGGTCCTCGTCTGTGCGGAGGTCGATATCTGTCTGTGGAGGATGAACAGCTGCTACAATCTGAAAAAGAATCAGAGGAAACAGAATTAATTTTATCACCATTATCTTTTTCAGGTTCAGATGAACTTTCATCAGTGTGGTCAGAGATAGGAGTCGGCAAGCAGGTAAATGGTAACAACATGTTTCTATGAAGAACACGTGTTTTGCCTTCACCATCTTCCTTTTTAACAGCAAAATAAATGGCAGATCATCATTTGGGCTGTTTTTGAATGATATAAGGTACTTCTTCCCAAACATTGGCAAGTTTTTTACTGTTTTTCCCTTGAGTCCAACATTTCTGACCAGAACACGATCTCCAGGTATGAGTTTGCATTCTTTGACCTTTTGGATCGTAGTATTTCTTGCCCCGTTTTCCACTTCTCGTCGCTGCATCGTTAGCCTTTGGTATGCGTCGCAAAAGCTGCTTGCTCTAGCTTCTGCATATAATCAGATGGAGAAGTTCCGCTGATATGTTGACGTTTTGAGACCAAGGAATGCATCGATTGCTAAATCTGGGTGGTCTACCAAACATCAGCTGGTAAGGTGCATAACCAGTGCTTCTCATGACGAGTGGCATTATATGCATGGAACAAGTGAAGGTATGGCTGTTTTCCAATCTTTCTTCTGTCATCGGTAAGCGTTCCTAACATCTGAAAAGTGTTGGTTAAAACGCTGTCCGTTTGATTGTGGGTGGTATGGTGTCGTCCTTGACCTTCTTATGCCGGCAATCCTACAAAGTCTCTTAATAACCTTTTGAGAGGAAATTCTGACCCTGATCTGAGTGTAGTTTTTCAGGGAATCCGTAATAAACAAAGAAATTGTCAAAGAGAGCTTTGGCTGTAGTTCTAGCAGTCTGGTTCCTTGTTGGTATGGCCTGAGCAAAGCGAGTGAAGTGGTCCATGATGACAAGTACATTCTCTATGCCGCCCTTAGATACCTCAAGCGAAAGGTAGTCAATGGACACCAACTCCATCGGCGCCGAAGAACAGATGTTCACCAACCCTGTCGCTAAAGTAGGAGGTACCTTACGACGAATGCACCTATCACACTGACTCACCCACAACGAAATGTCAGAGTCCATACCCGGCCAATAGAACCTCTCTTTAAACAATCTGGGTGGTCTACCAAACATCAGCTGGTAAGGTGCATAACCAGTGCTCTCATGACGAGTGGCATTATATGCATGGACAAGTGAAGGTATGGCTGTTTTCCAATCTTTCTTCTTGTCATCGGTAAGCGTTCCTAACATCTGAAGAAGTGTTTGGTTAAAACGCTCCACTTGTCCGTTTGATTGTGGGTGGTATGGTGTCGTCCTTGACCTTCTTATGCCGGCAATCCTACAAAGTCTCTTAATAACCTTTGAGAGGAAATTCTGACCCTGATCTGAGTGTAGTTTTTCAGGGAATCCGTAATAAACAAAGAAATTGTCAAAGAGAGCTTTGGCTGTAGTTCTAGCAGTCTGGTTCCTTGTTGGTATGGCCTGAGCAAAGCGAGTGAAGTGGTCCATGATGACAAGTACATTCTCTATGCCGCCCTTAGATACCTCAAGCGAAAGGTAGTCAATGGACACCAACTCCATCGGCGCCGAAGAACAGATGTTCACCAACCCTGTCGCTAAAGTAGGAGGTACCTTACGACGAATGCACCTATCACACTGACTCACCCACAACGAAATGTCAGAGTCCATACCCGGCCAATAGAACCTCTCTTTAAACAAACTTGTTGTACGGTCTCTTCCCTGATGGCCCATATCCGAATGAAGGATTTTAAATATATCTCTTTTGGCAGATTCTGGGAGTACAATTTGCTCCATAATCTCTCCTCTAATCATGGTTCGATGGAAGAGAATACCTTCGTTAATAAATAACTTCTTCCAATTTCGAAGGTATTTCCTCACCATAATGGGATAATCCTTCATTTGTATTTCAGTGGGACGATTGCCAAGTGAGACGACTGACTTTACCATAGAAATGATTGGGTCCGTATTTTGTTCTGCTAACCAATTATGAGCTTGTAAAGTTGGAAGTGAATCATTGTCAGACTTGTAATCCTGACAAATTTCTGTATTGTCAGCTTGGTCAAGAATAATTGGTGCTGAGCAATGGTTCTGGCTAAGCATTGCCTTGACAACTTCCTTCTCAATATGAGTTGTTTCAGGAATAGCAGCAGTTGTTTCTAATGAATTCTGCCGGGATAATGCATCGGCATCTGTGTTTGTCTTGCCACTGCGATATGTTATACTGTAGTCGTAGTTGGCAAGTGCAGCTTCCCAACGCTGACCAGTAGCATCAAGTTTGGCAGTGGTTTTGATGTATGTCAATGGGTTATTGTCTGTAAGCACCTCGAATTTGGCTCCATACAAGTAGTCATGAAATTTCTCAGTGACTGCCCATTTAAGAGCGAGAAATTCAAGTCTACTTGAATGGTAGTTTCTTTCCGAGAGCTTCAGACTCCTGCTGGCGTATGCAATTGGTCGTTCCGATCCATCATCCTGCCTTTGAAGAAGGACCGCATCTAGTCCGGTTATAGCAGCATCCGTATGCAAAATAAATGGTTTCGAATAGTCAGCATATGCTAAGACTGGTGCTGAAGTTAACATACTTATTATGGTGTCGAAGGCTTGCTGATGACATGTTTTCCATTCAAAAGGAACTCGTTTGACAACTTTCTTGCCTTTGTCTGTGAAAGCACCAACAAGAAGATCATTAAGTGGTCGGACAATACTTGCAAACTTCGGAACAAACTTCCGGAAATATCCTGCAAACCCAAGAAAACTTCTGACTTCCTTTGGATTCTTAGGGATTGGCCATTTGCGGACTGCATCAATTTTATCCGGATCTGCTTTGATGCCTTCATCGGACACGACGTGACCAAGGTAAGTAGTTTCTTTTTTCAGAAATTCACATTTTGATCCTTTCAATTTCAGGTTGTGTTCCTTCAAGCGGCAGAAGACAGCTTCCAGACGTTGAAGATGGTCCGAAAAAGATGCAGAAAAGATGATGATGTCATCAAGGTAAATTAAGCATTCTTTGAGGTTCATGTCTCCCATGCAACGTTCCATCAGTCTCTGGAATGTCGCCGGAGCGTTGCAGAGACCAAACGGCATCCGGTTACATTCAAAGAATCCGAGATTACCGACTTGGAAGGCCGTTTTCTCCTTATCGGCTTCGTTCATCTCCACCTGCCAATAACCTGCTTTGAGATCAAGTTTGGAGAAGTATTTAGCGCCAGATAATAAATGAAAAGTGTCATCAATCCGTGGAATTGCGTAAGCATCTTTATGAGTGCGATTATTAAGTTTTCTGTAGTCAATACAGAAGCGTATTGATCCATCTTTCTTCCTAACAATTACCACATTGGAGGAAAAAGGACTGTGAGAAGGTCGAATGGCATTCATTCTTAGCATTTCTTGAAGATGCTCACGGACTTCACTTATTAGAGCAGGCGGAACTCTTCTGTAGGGTTCTTTAAATGGTTGGTCATTTACAAGTTTAATGTTATGTTTAACAATATCTGTATTTCCGAGATCTAAAGGTCCTTGAGAGAAAACATCTTTCCATTTGTAACAAAGATCCTTAAGTAGCTGCTGTTTTGATAGTTCAAGATGATCTATTTTAAGATTGATGGCTTCAAAAAATGTTTGCTGATCTAATTGAAGATTTGTGGAGTTATCAGTTTTTGATGAAGAATTTGCTGACTCTGGCTCCCAATTGCGTAGTACCTTCACTTCATTCAACTCGCAAAGAACTGATTTTGGTCTGATAGTTATAGCTGAAACAGACATGTTAAAGATCTTTACAGGAACTCTTGCTGATGACCCAGGCTTATCAAGCCGAACAACTCTAGGACAAATTCCAATTTTGCTGGATGCTAAGCTTGATTGCTCTGTAACTGCAGATATAACAGCATTGACTTTTCGAACAAATCCAGATAAAATAATGGTTTCCTTTGGCTGGACAAGAATATCTCTATTGTTTGTAGATGATACAATACCAACAAATTGATTGCAACATATTGCTGAAGCAGCAGATTTCCAAGCATTTGGTAGCTGTACTTCTTCAGAATGCTGTATAAACTTGAGCACATTTGTTCCAACTATCACAGGCACATCCAAATTGTATTCCGTATTTGGGACAACAAGAACTGGCACCTCTATGTTTTTATTCAATATTCCAGGAATGTTGACAACAGCTTCGATATATCCCATGTAAGGAAGTTTATTGCCATCAGGTCCTTGAACAACGAACTCTTCGATACTATGCAAAACTGGTTGAGGGTTGAGTTTGTTGTAAAAATTCTCACAGATAGTTGTTATCATGGATCCAGTATCAACTAGGCAAGAAGTATCTATATTGTTGATGGTTACTGTGCTTTCATTTGGATGTCCAACTAGTCTGCCAAAAATATTAAAACATTGTTTTGGAGGGTTTGGTTTCTTGTTCTTCATACCTCCATTTATGAAGAACTTTTCTGGTTTAAAGTCTTGTCCGGGTCTGTAATATCTTTCTTGGTTTCTTCTTCTGCTTTTCTATACTGTTCTATCCCTCTTCCTCTACTAAATCGTCCAGTATTATATCCTCTGCCTCTATACTGTCTATATGTATTTCCTCTCTGTGATGAATCTATTTTGGTCCTTTCTTGCATGTTTTCATTCTTTATCTCTTCAACCTTGTTCAGCAAGAAAGAAGTGTGAAAGGATACTGTCTTTACTTGCTATATTTCCAAAAGAATCTTCTAACTTCTTCTCAATATCTTCTACAGATGCATAGGGTCCAAGATGAAGCATTATCCTTTTAGCTTGTCCTCTCAAAGCTTTTCGTATCGCTTGAAGAACAACCATTTCGGAATATATTGTTTTCACGCAATCAATCTCAAGCTTCCATTCTTCAAATGTTGCTTCATTCCTAGGAACTGGTTCAATCCCCGAAAATGGCGTTATATTTAATTTGATGTCCAAACCTGATGCTCTATCTTTACTACCTTCTCTATCCACTCTATTATACATGTCTTCCTCGGTCCGTGCATCGATGTTTAACCTCATTGACGTATATCTTTCAGTGTTTCTGTCTGAATTTTGAAAGTATTGTTCTCTCAATTCACTTTTCAAGTTATCTATCTCTAGCTGTCTTTCTGCTAATTCTTTCTCCTTTCTTCTATATCCTAACTCTAACTTATCTATTCTTTCATCCATTTTCTTTTGTGCATTTCTCATGAAACATGTAATTTCCTTTTCCCTTTCACTCAATTTCTGTTCCTTCTTAATATGTTCTCTTTCAAGTTGATTCATCTTTTCAAATAACATCCTTTCCATTTCAATCAATGCATCTTCTCTTTGTTTCATGTCTTTTTCTTTATCTGCAACCTTGCGTTCTCTTTCAATAATAATCTCTTCCTGTTTTATCAAAGATTTCTTTTCTAATTCTCTATCCTTTCCTGAACAATCATCTTCTATAACATCATCTACAATGAGCTCGGAATAGTTCAATTCTTGGACTCTCCTTTTGAATTCATTGAACGTAGCATCAATGGATGATTCAAATTCTTCTTCATTTCTTTTAATATTTTCACTACTTTCTGTCACATCAGTTTTCTCTAATGTATTTGAACTAAATGTTTCTTTTCTTTTCATTTCAGGTGCTGCAGATGTCATGGATCTAGTCAAAGAACATGGTGTACTATATTTGCTCCTTTCATCAAAAGTATCAGCATTGTCGTCTCTTCTAATTTCAGGATATTCGTTTCTGTATGAAGCTCCAATGTCACTATTTCTCAATCTACAAACGTTGCTGAAATTATCTTCATTAATTGTATTATCCACCATATTAACACTATTTCCTGCCGGTTCTATTCTATCATGTGTCTCAACTTCATCTATTTCATTAGACCTTCCCAAAACAACTAGTCTATCTTGATCATTGAAAGCACGATTTGTAACTCTTTGAGTCCCGCGGTCTCTTAAAAGCTGCTCTCTTTGAGAATTCAACTCTCGTTTTTCTTTCTCTAAATCTCTTTTTCTCAACCGTATTTCCCTTTCACTTATTCCACCTGATGCCATTGTTTAAGAACAGTTGTTTTTTGTTTCTAATATTTAACAGTATATTCTCTTTTTAATTTTATCACTTATATTATGTTTCACTTCCACGTTATAGCTGAATTAAGAATCACTTTTCATCTAGCATATGTTTCATTTCATTCACGAGTTCATCAAATATCACTATTTCACAATTTATCTCTAAGTCACGTTCAAATCTCAATTCATTCAATTCACTATGTTGATTCTTATTCACAATTCATCTCTAAGTCACATTCAAATCCCAATTAATTCAATTCACTATGTTGATTCGTATTTACTACAACACAGCTATCACTTTACTATTTCTTATAAAATTTCATATTAATCACTTCACTCATCAAATATTACTAACTCAACTGTCAGCAGTAATACTTATTTCATATCAACCCTATTCCTATACATTTCATTAACCAGCTTTCTTTCTAATAACAATTGTTTCAGATATCAGTACCCCTTCTCATAAAGTAATGATATCAGTAACTCTTTTATAAAGTAATGATATCAAAATCACTTTTCATAAAGTAATGATATCAGTACCCCTTTTCATAAAGTAATGATATCAGTACCCCTTTTCATAAAGTAATGTTATCAGTACCCCTTTTCATAAAGTAATGATATCAGTACCCCTTTTCATAAAGTAATGATATTAGTACCCCTTTTCATAAAGTAATGATATCAAAATTACTTTTTATAAAGTGATGATATCAAAACAACTTTTCATAAAGTAATAATATCAAAAGTACTTTTCATGAAGTAATAATATAAAAAGCAGTTTTCATAAAGTAATAATATCAAAAGTACTTTTCATGAAGTAATAATATCAAAAGCACTTTTCATAAAGTAATAATATCAAAAGTACTTTTTATAAAGTAATGATATCACTTGTGTATAACACTATATTGTATACATGTATAATTTTCTGCAATTCTTTTTCAACGCTTCAATACTATCAATCACCTTTAACTGAGTAAATGTACTTTTATTTACAAAGACTGATAATATTAAAACATCTATTTCAATTCTGTTTATTTATTATATCAATTATAATACAAACACTTGCACTATTTCAAAGTAAAACCAACACAAACTAACACAATGAATAAATAATGTTTTTGGTATTTTATAATTTATATATTTATTTAGCCTGCGTAAAAGAAAATATAGCTATTAAATTTAATTGGAAATAAGTTTTTATATTGTCACAAACTAATATAGATACAAAAGAAAAATATCAAGCAAAAAAATCAAGAGTAGATTTCGGCTCGAACCTCAACCAACTTTCTTGACAAGCTGTGTCACAAGTAAACGTCGTAGACCACACGGCTAATCCGCTTTTCCTAATTAAGTGTATAGTGAAAACGACATGGTCAATAACACCTGTTAAATCGTCGAAAAGTACAACAGAAATAACAAATTTATTGCAAAATGTTACCAGCCTTTGAAAGATTTCTTTCTTCTTTAAAAAATCAACAAAATTTCCGAGTCCGTATTTCAAAATATATTTTATAAAGCAATTTTATAAAATATAAACAAAAACACCGAATTCAGCACGTTTTCCGCGTGTAGCTACACAATTCGTTTTCTCGTTTTACGTTTTTTTAAATATATATCAATTAACTTTAATTGATATAAGATATCAAAGATTTCTTTTTCTTATATAGATTTTTATAATTCTATATAGAAAAGAAAGCTTTCAAGTTCAGGTATATTTATAAACGCAAAGAAACAATATACATTTTATGTATACGATTTCAATTGTTTCCCGTGTATATGTTCTATCTCATAAGGCCAGGGATTTTTGTATGTATTTTTCCTATTAAACTACTATACTTGCTATCAAACTCTACTGATACGTTTCTATGTAAGAAAAGATGTTAAGATAGTAATAAAAAGTTGAGGAGTATAAAGATGAAAACATACGATGACTTGTATATATCAATATCAGGTGAGAAAAACCGGTTATAACAATGTACAAAGTATACAATAGTATATGAATAATGGACAAATCAATGACCCATACACCTACACCAGACGAACGGTCAGACAGTGTAAATTCTGAGTTTAAAAAGTAGGACGAAATGTTGATGTACACACTATTATGTAAACAAATACCTGTCAGGTGAAAGTATATGGATTATTGAAAATACATAAAAAGTAAAATGACAAAATATAAAATGTAACTATATAAGTCTGTACAAAAACTTTCACTGTGATATACACAATGTAAATTGGAGTTTATACACTATAACTCCTTGAAATTAATAATACAGTTTTGCCACATAGAATGACAAAATGATGAAATCCATTCGTCTAATCCTTGGGTACTGGTGATGCTCTCTAGTGAAACGATCCTGGCCCGGGGTTTGACGATTGGTTAACCATACTTTCTAGCTAGCGTGTGCACACATTAAATCCGAATACGTTGAAAGGCCTTTAAATATATATGATCATATACTCACAAATAACAAAGTCCACTGTTTACACAGGCGAAATAGCGAGTTGTACGTGGAACCGCACTTCCATGGAGAACTACATTTATACAATACATTCAAAACGTTGTCATCTCAGATGTACCTCTGCCAGCTTCCTTCAAGTTGGGCGCCAATTGTTACAGTATGGGTCTCATATATATGTCATATGATTCTGTAGATTAGGTTTATAAGTGCGTCGACTGAGGAGTGAGGGTTATAAGCTGGACTGACGGCGGGCATTTACTGGAAAATATATATAAAACAATATATATTTTGCAATTATTCAAATGTATTTCTCAATCGAATATACAATTCAATGATAACATGGTAGTCTCATCGATATTGTCAATGTAAACAATGAACAAATATGGCGACGTATATAGTTTACACAAAGACGCATAGAAAAACATCTTCAAAAGCATTATTTACGAAACAGATTTACATATTAACATACAATATTGTAGAAACATGTATATCAAACACGATGCTATAAAAATTACCTGGAAAATATATATAAAACAATATATATTTTGCAATTATTCAAATGTATTTCTCAATCGAATATACAATTCAATGATAACATGGTAGTCTCATCGATATTGTACATTGCGATTGGTCAATACAGTCAAATATTTAGCATAACAATAGAATAAGGTGTAAAGTGCACAGTTAGAGAGATAGATAAATAGAATGTTACCTGAAACGGCATCCTACATACTATGCTACGGCCTACAACTACATAGTCTAGTACGGCTACAAAGATGCTTTAATGATTGGAAAATATATTTGAGGGAAAAATCAAATACAAGACAAAATACTGTTTCAGGATTTTATTTATATTATCTATAGTAATTGAAGCACCTGTAACACTGACGTCATACAATGTTTGAACGCTTAAAATATTCTGAAAATACATTTACCTTTATTAGTTTCACAAATCGATGCACCAGTGACTGAGATTAGACCGACAGTTATGATTAGAAAAATATCTGGAAATAGATAATGAGTACTCAATACAATTCATTTTAATGCAAAATTATCAGAATAATTAAATTATGCCCGGCATTATCAATTATGTTATTTCAGATGTTAAATAATTGTTGAATATTTCAATTTACAAGAATGAATTTTTCGAAAAGTATGTTAGTTTTTGTCCACACGTGAATTATGAGAAAATAGAATTAAACGTTCCAGATAAAAAAATAAGAACTCCTATTTCTAGTAGTTTTGTAATCAAAAGCCAAAATTCAAAAAAAGGTATTTTGGTATGATTTTTATCTGAATTCTTTAGAATACAATATCGCTTTATTTAATTTACTGTCAAAGAAAATTAATAAAAAAAAATTAAATAAATTACCTGCTTTTTTGTGTAAATCCATTTTATCGCGTTCCTAATAATGTGTATTATACACTATGAAAAACGATGACTAATGTAAAGTCATTTCTTCCGGGTTACGCGGTAAAACTTTACTATTCCCCTTTATACTATAAATAGATCAGATTAATGTAAATCTAATTTCATGTCTTTATGGTATGGCAGCGAAGAATATTCAACTAAAAGCTTAGACAAATATTCGAAACTGACGGTGTATGTTTGTTCTAAATACATAAGCAATACATGTTTGAAAATGATACACACTTAACCAAAAACAATTTGAAAATTGTACAATTTGGTTAAATGTTCAGAGCTAAATTTAAATGAAAATCAATTATCGTTTTTTTTTAACTCAAACTTAATTGAATTTCTGTTTCACTACATAAAATGTATACAGTTATGTTATATTCTTGAAACAGATTATATACACTGCACAGCTATCACCGAAAAGTATTATATTTACTTCTTTCCTTCTTCTTTTTCTCTTCTAATCAATTTTGTTTTATTATTTACATCAACATTTATATATATATATATATATATATATATATATATATATATATATATATATATATATATATATATATATATATATATATATATCATAAAGTAAATGCCATAATTGTCAATTTCTATTACTGTCTTTGATTACTTCTGTCATTATCATATGATACTTATCATTATTATTATTACAATCATAATAAATCATCATTATCATCATCTTTTATTTTTATTTTATACAAAGTTATTATTATCAGTTTTTCTGTGTTGTATTTTATCATAAAATCTCAATTCTTTTAGGTTCATATTATCGTCATTTAATAACCGCCAATATTAAACGTTTAAGTAAACATTGGAAATTACAGGTTTCGTTTTCGGTCGTGTCATTTGTTTCGATTTCGATTGATGAGTTAGTACGTAAATAGTTTTAGTTTTGTTTATTTTTATGTAAGCACAAACATTTAACAAAAAAATGAATTAAATTTAATTCTTTTAAACCTGACGTTTTCTGATGGGTAACAAAAGTTTTAAACTATCAAACAAACGGCAAATATGTCATTATAAACATTGGAAATTAGAGGTTTTGTTTTCGGCAAAGATATTTTGTAAAGATATTTCACGATCCAAGATCATAGTTTAATTTTTTAAAACGGCGTCAAGTTGATTTATTTTGATTTCTGAATTTGCTGTCAGAAGAAAATGCACTAGGCTATCTAAAATATTACTGTTTTTTACTTGAGATTATCTGTACTGAATAAAATAATATTGGAATTCAAGAATCAGGAAGCACGCGATTGAAAAAGAAGGTTTTGTTGATTTTGTTCAAATGAACTTTATATTTGAGACAATATTTAAAAAAAAAAGGATCATAAAATAACAGAAGTCACTTATGTATTACATTTGCTCCCAGCTAATATTTAATTAAATGTGTGCCTACAGCATAACTTTTTACACAATTTTTATTTGTTATCCCCGTAATTTTTTAATTTGGGATTGTCAATGCCCTGTTAAGAACACAGCAACTGTACATATCTAAGACAATTGTGGTTTCAGACTAAAGTTAAAATATCGACTCATTGTGCAAACTTCGCGTGAGTTTAAAATGAATATCTCAGAACATATCATCACTTTTGTAAAATCAATCAAAGATAATCTTTGTATGGTATATATGAAATAAAAGTTTGAAAATTATTTGTCTTTCCTTTTGTTTAAAAACACTTCAAATTACCTAAAGAATGAGTATTGTCGATGGACTTTGCAACAAGCGCTTATCATTAGTAGCATTTCTCATCGGAATGTAACCTGGAATAAAAGGTCGAAATTGAGTTTGTGCTAAACAAGTCTTCCTCCTTAGTTAATTAATATTGAACGGAAGTAGCAGTTGCTTGTAATTGTATAACATGGTATAAATTGAAGTATATAGGCTTGCAAGACAAGATAAATAAATTCTTTATTCACTGACATTCTATCTAAATATCTTTGAATTTCAACTAAGTTGTAATATGTTTGTTCAACAACTTCAAGCTTTCTTTAAACTTCTATTTAACTGAAAAATCAAAGGTCACACTTTTTTCCGGATTGCTAACTGTTGATTAATTTCTCGGGCTGTGCGCCGTTTATACAGAGGTAAGTTTGCAATTTGTAGAATAACAGAACAGTTCGTTCTCAAAATCATTCGAACATTATGCATCATTTCAATTTTACTTGTTGTCCTATTTATTTTGCTTCGACATGACCTTTCAATCTTTGTTGGAAGAGACAAACATTTCATTCAACTTTAATAGAGAACGATTTTCAAGGCTGATTGTGTACATTACCTGTGACTGTTCACATCATTTGGCGGCGTCTTTAATGTGCAGCATCAACATTTAACTTGCTTACTGCACTGATATAGGTGGGAGTTTCATCCCCATGATTAATATTTACTCATGTCGGAAGCATTCAGAAGGATTGAGAATTTTTACAGTGTTGGAGCACCACACTTTATTTTTCCGGTATTTTCATTAGGTTCTAGCGGGTTTATACATGACTCTTTGGTTATTTGTATGTCCCGAACTATACTTGAACACTTATTGCTTGTTTGAATGCCTTGAGAAATACAAAGTTACCCCGATGAAAACTAAGTTATTACATATATTTCTTAACACTTCCTGTATTTCTTGAATTACTCTAATTTGAGCCGTGTCACGACAAAACCAACATAGTGGGTTTGCGACCAGCATGGATCCAGACCAGCCTGCGCATCCGCGCAGTCTGATCAGGATCCATGCTGTTTGCTATCAGTTTCTGTACTTGTAACAGGGTTGGTAAGCGAACAGCATGAATCCTGATCAGACTGCGCGGATGCACAGGCTGGTCTGGATCCATGTTGGTCGCAAACCCATTATGTTGGTTTTGTCGTGACGCGGCTCATTAATTAATACCAACAGGGACAAGCGTACTTACTCTGAGGTCACTTTCAAAAACCGAAGAAAAAATTTAAATCTCATAATATCTAAATAAATTATACGCGGTCTTAGATAATATGAATGACGTGTATAATATTAAAAATCATGTCTTTATAGGTATGGTGAGGCAAATTATTGAACTTAAAGCTTAGACAAATATTCGAAACTGACGGTATATGTTTGTTCTAAATACATTAGCAATACATGTTGAAAATTATAAGCACTTGACCAATTACAATTTGAAAAGTATACAATTTAATTAAATGTTCAGAGCTAAATTTTGTTTAGAAAAGTAAGATATCTTCATAAATTGACAACAGCCGTGTATATAAAACTATATACACGTAACGATTATCCAATGAAAAGCGACGTTACAAACGTGCAGTATTATAAGTTCAATTCAATTCAAAGTAGAATACATATCTAATTCTAACACGTTAGTTAGCTCGGCGCCGCCATTATGAAACTCTTGGACTGGTTCTGTAATTGAGTTATAATTAGATTTCCAGACGCTTTTAAAAAGCCATGTGGTGAAAGCGCCAACAAAATTCAGACTGTTACTAGAAGACGCGACAGTCATCTATCCTAAATAACACTTCCGGTAGAGGCATGATGTAGAAAATCAGTAAAAAAACATTATAATAATTTTTCAAAATTAAGAAGAACTGAAGTAACGATGATTAACATAAAAAAGATACTTTATAATATCGAGGACTTATTTTCAATTATAGGACAGTAATTAAAATAATTTGAAAACATATAAGAAATAACATATATTTGAGATATTTCAGGTAGAGATTTATGAAATATATGATTGGTGTTGAGCTTTATCGAGCCAAGATTTCCTTTTGCAACGGACAGGACAAACCTCCGATCCACATCAACAATATATTCGAACAATCATTTTTTGCCTAGTTTTATCATGTTTTATTTTATTTTAAGTGTTCCATTCTTATTCTTTCCTGCCAAAACAGCTTCAACGTGTAATTTATGTTTGCCGCATCACCGCCATAATAAGAGTAAGTATTGGTCCGCGAAATAAGTGTTCAAGTAATTTCCTTAAAACTTTTTTCACAAATTAATTTTCACCAAACATTTTTCAATGACATTAAAAATTGAATTTCGATCTTCGAGCTTGCTTGAAGCACAAATCAAGCTCGGTATTCACTATAAACAATATTTTTATCTTCGATGTCGCTGCTCTTATTTGCAAATGCCGAAAGTAGTCGAAACTCCTCGAAGCGGTTACTTCCCTTCATTAACGCCGAAAAATTAAGGGGAGATCACTGTGTAAAGATTGTCAATGACAGGCGCATTAATTTTCGTAACGAAAAGATAGTTCCCGATTGGTCGAAGATTTCTAATATTATGTTATTCTTATAGATATACATGCTTATATTCAGCTCCATGATTATTTACTTCAGTGTTAACAACATGTTTACCGTGAACAAAATATATCGAAATTAATAAGGGTTACACACCTAAATTTAGAATAATATGGTATTCTTCAGACTGTTATCTAATAACTCCCCGTGGTCGAGGGCTTTACTCGCTCCCTTTGTAAGCGAGAGGTTTTTTGGAGTTCAAACCCAGTTTAGGTAACTATTTTTTTGTTTTTGTTTAAGCCAAATAAACATTGAATTGAATATCAGTATTGCAATTAGTCTTATAGCAAATTACTATAGTTATAACACTGGAAACAGCATTGGTGACACTATACAAACAAATTGGTTTGAAATCATACAACCTTCACCTTTCTGACATTCTGAGACCCAAACAAATTCAGCGCCTTCTGTGCTTTGATTATATATAGCTGAAAGGTAGCTTACTACATCACTAGCTGACATTGTTTTATTTTATCTGGGAGTGAGAATGTGAAAAAGTGAAAGGGCTCAAGAGAGAGGAATGCACTTTTTTTTTGTATTATTTTTTTGTTTTTTTTTTTTCTGATTTCTATCACAAAAATAATGAAAATGCGATAAAACAGTTATAGTATATGAAACTTGTTAGGTCATTATTCACATCTTCGGGCCTTTATCGCATAATGACGAGTAGCAACCAAGTTTTAACCTTTACAATAATAATTATCTGACTCAGACAACTCACCTATTACACGGGTTATTTGTAGTTGTATAGAGAAGGAGCTATGTTAGAAAATTTATATGCCTTACAAATTACAAATGACAGATTCTACTTTGTTTACTGAACACATTCTAGAATGTCGAAACATATATATTTTAAGTGGCATTTTAAACGTCGTTGACATTTGGTCTCTTGTCCCTGCAGCGTAATCAAATCACAACTGGATCGTCCGGTTCTTTTATATGCGGGAGCAATTCAACTTGTTTGTGGTAGGTTGGTTGTTCTACTTTTGTGTCCGCTTATTTCTGAAACAGCAGGGGCTCCTAAGGTCTCCCTCCACCCCACATGAAAAATATAAATCGGCATGTGGTCTTAACTGCATCTCAACTTATTTATCTAATTGTCTAGTAAATATTGTAACCAAACTTAGTCTCTTCTCCTTAGGTAGCATTGGAGAGGTAAGTCTGGCTAAGAAAGTCCTTCATGAAAATAACATTCAGCAGGCCCGAAATAAACACATAAGAATACAGTTTCTACTTCTACTTATTTATTTTTCATTTATTCATTTATTCACAAACACACAAACATATTAAAAGTTATAACACTCAAACTTGACATAATTTAAATATTTACAACATTAAAAAGAATACTGCCAATGAATTATACTGAAATACTCAAATATTTTCTTTTCCATATTTCTCCCTAATCTCCATCTTCATCTAATCTAAATCTAATCTCAATCACATCTCAATATTCCAAAAATCTAATCCAAAACTCCCAATCCTCATCAAAATCTATCTCCCCCTTTCTGAGGATAATCCTACTATTTATACTAAAACATAAGCCGAAAAGTTCAGGTATACCTGCAGAAATGATTAGCATACTTAAATTGACTAATGTTAAATTATGTTAAATGATATTGCATAAGTAACCCGACAGAAAGTGGGTATGACCTGAAAATGTCATATATTCATTTAGAGTACCTGAAAAGATCAGGCTACCTGGAACTGTAATAAATTGGTATAACATTAGAATGAAATATTAGAATAATTTTATTGAACAAAAGGCAAATGCCTGTGAGTACATATCGTCGCCCTAATTCCATAATGATGTAAGTCGTATTTTTACCATTTTGAGAAAATCGACTTCAAAGTTTTAACAGGCTATATCTTCACACTTACTCAACCAATTTTAATATAAAATATATCATAGTGTGCAAAATTATTTTAACTTTTACACATTTAATTACAAAGAAGTTCCTGTAGATAGGTTTTTTTAAAAAATCAAAATAAAAAAAAATGAAAAATCACTGAAAAATATATTTTATTGACAAAAATACAAGAACCAGAATGCTGTAATAAGTTACATCAATGTGACCCTAAAATATCATTACATTTAGGAGTTACAACAGTGTGAAATAATGACTATTTTACTGTTTTATACTGAAATTATATTAAATTTAGACGTTACTAGAAATTGAATGCTTTGACGAATAGTCTGGATCCACATTTATTTAGGCACCACAGAGCATGTAATGTGATCAGGATCAAAACAGTAAATTTAGTTTTAAAAGTCAATAATAGAAATCCAGACAATGCGGTGAAGTGTGAAAAGCTACGAATAGGCATTTTAAGGTTGAAATTGAACCCGGGCTTCATTATCTTATGACCATTTACATGAAATAGTGAGCCTTGCAAATGAACAAAAAAAAAATAAAATATTACTGATTTTGTAAATGTATCACATTGAGTTAAACAAAACGAAATCAAAATTTAGAAACGTCGTCATTGTATTGATATTTACGACATTAAATAGGAAAACTTTTATCATATGATATGTTATTGTCACATTAACACTGTACACTATAAAATATTGGGAATTCAGATTTACTTTTGGTTTCGTTTATTATATCATTAATTCATTCCAAATTCAATTTTGAATACTTGTTACTTGCAGACAAACAGCATGTTGAACACAATTTGACTTACAAAACACACAAAAATGTTTGAAAGATGTAACTGCTTAAACTTTGAAAAACAACATCAACAATGAGTTCCTTTCTCTGTAACATGAAAAAGAATAAACCTATAAATTTTACTTTTCTAAGAACAGCATTACTTAATGTTTTGTTTAAAAAAAAAATGAAAAATATGAAACACAACTCAAAGCTCACAAATTTTCAAAGATGCTACAGATCTGGATTATGGTGTTTCAATGATCTACTGTACTTCAATTACTACATGTATTTATATATCAAGTGGCATACAACTTTTTTACATACAATGACAATTAAGTATACGTTTAATTGCTTTTAATGTTTTTAACTGAACTGTTTACATCAATTACCCATTCGTAAAAAAAGCAATGCTCAATATCTAAGAGTTTCAGTCAAATATTAATTCTATTTTACTTCAACAAACGTTTGATGAAACAAATATGACAATTTAAAGATTCCTTAATGTTTGATATGGTCTTAAGACTTTGTAACATTTTTTCACAAAATCATTTTTCTACGTTTCAATCGAATGACAATTTTTAACTAAGCATATTTTTTTTCTTTTTAAAAAATAGTTTTGGGAATGGATAATTTTGAGTTCAAAGGTTCAAATCACTTGATAATTACAGGTAGTATTACCTTACGAGTTGGAAGTAGATTGTACTGAATTATTTTTAACTTAGAAACTGAGATTAATTTTGCTTTGCATGTTTCAATTACATAAGAAATTTTAGCATAAGATTGAAAATGATTATGTTGACAAAAAGTATAGACTGACACCCTGTTGATTTATGCAAAATAGCTGAGTAGGTCAACAGGGTGGCATTCTGTTTAATAAGTATTTGTTGTGCAAATGACGTCTCTTATTCAACGCTAAATGGTACATCTGAGACAACTCGATCTCAGCTTTTAAACTTTTGTTATAGGCATATTGTCAACTTTAACCCACCATATAGTCTTTGACGTTTGGGCGTACTGTTTTAAGACCACAAACGAGTGATGTAGGACTGAACACTTCTGCCATTTTAAAAGTGTTTTGTCTTTCTTTCTATATGACAGTGGGTATTGTTAACCACTCTGGATTGCATAATGCCTTGGACAGCAAAACTTTTGATATTTTTTGTGATGAAAGTGCAGAATTTTGAATTTATGAAAATTATGAAATTATGAATTATTATGAAATAAACATGATTAACCTAATTTAACATCAATTATGAGTGGTAAAGTTATATGTGTAAATTTTATTCGAATCTCTTAGCACCAGTACCGTAATTTGTCTTATATAAGTAAAGAAAAGCATTGTACAAAATGTAATAATGGCAGTAGTATGTTTCTATTTGATGAGTTTTGTTTGTAAGTTAAAAGTATAAACAATCTTATGCAAAACCTGATTGTCCGTATTTAATGGTAACATTGATCAATCGATCATATAATCAATCACATATCAAGTTATTAACAGCTGATACTTGTGAATATTGAAAGTTTGTATCAATTTATCCGATTTTTCATGCTATCCGAATTTCATAACACAGCATGGTGCTTTGAATTTAGCTCAAGGGTTAAGAGTAGTTATTATTTCTTTTTTAAGGTTTGAAACAGTTCAATAAAATATTAATCTATAGATAATTAGATAACATCTAAAAGCAAAAACACTTACATGTTATCAAGAAATATAAAACGTAAACTGTCATTCCTGATACCTTGAAAAATCTGCCATTTTGTCAAAACAGCATCACGTGACTAGAATCTTAACAAACTATTGGTTCAGAAGTTACGATATTATGGACTGTATTTTTATCACAATTTTTGGACTTACAGCACTCTGACCCATTCAATATATTGTTACAGGCAAGAACCAGAGTAATGTTGTTCTTACCATTAGATAGAGAAAAAAATTACGAACATTTTGTTACCAAACACTCATTTTTTTCAAAATTGGAGTTACGACACTCTGGAATTAGGGCGACGATATATACAAACATATAATACAAGGTTGTTTTTTTTTACAAAATAATCAGTGGCGGTCCAATTCTATATAAATCAGCATAAATGTATGAAATTGTAAAAAATATTAATCATCACTGCATGCAATCATTATCATTTTGCAAACTATAAGAGCAACAGTATCATATTATTTTTTTTCATTTATTATGTTCTTTCATATATGAATTACAAAAACATTCCAGTTAACATACTGTTGTTACATGTATTCAACATAATATATTCCATTATGTTAATTATTCAATTCTAACAGTAATGTAAAACATACACACAAAACAATCTCACACCGATACATACTCAAATACACAAAACATACTCACACATATGCACACACTCATACACGCATATACACATAATACACAGGCACTCACACATGCTCTCTCATGCACAAAAAATGTTTTTGTCCCTTTTTATGTAGTGATTTATACAAATCTTATTAGTTTTCTTTATAGATATGGTTTTTGCATTGTTTTACAATTGATTTATTCCACAATTCTTATATTACAGAGGATATTCCATTTTGTCTTATGCGCTTCCAATTTATCTTTAGATAAAGCAATTTGTTCTTCTATTTGTATTCTACTGTATAACATTTTTCTAAATATTTCAAAACTTGGTGTATATTTTTGATATTTTGTCTTAAAAATGTAATATTTCATTAGAATGAGAATGAAATTAATTATGTTACTATGCAGATTAATTTTAAGTTCTCCAAAGAATAATATTTCTTTCGAAAGATTAAACATAATTCCAATTGAGTTTAGCCACGTGTGTAGCATTGACAAAATATTTTGTATTTTCGTACATTCCCAGAAGAGGTGGTCAATATTTTCAATGCTATTATGACAAAAATCGCACAAATTTGTGTCAGACAGTTTGCATTTGAAGAGAAAAGTATTAGTCGGTATAATTCTATGGAGGAATTTATACTGGAAATTTCTTAATGTGACATCTAATGTGCTCTTATAAGGCAGTTGATATATCTTTTTCCAGTCAATATGCTTTTGTATATTTTTTTCCCCATTTAGTTTCATTACTTTTTTTCCCTTGACATTTTCCGTTTTTCATTTGCAAATCATATAAAAGTTTATTCACAGATTTGGATTGTATAACATTTTGTATAAAAGGTTGCGAGGAAACAGTGTTAATTTCAGCATGTTTTAACTTGTTGATAAGAGTGTCAGATATATTTCCAATAAGCATATAATACTTTAAGAAATCTGTATTATTGATGTCATACAAATATTTAAATTCTTCGAAATTATAAAACTTTCCTGTTCTGTAATCATATAAGTGTTGTACGAATTTAATTCCTTTAATAAACCAGTTTTCATAAAATACAAGTTTACCATCTATTTTTATATCCGAGTTATTCCAAATAATGTCTTTATAAGAGATATTTTTGTTAAGCCTGTACTTTTTATTTCAATCCATGCATTTAGCATATTATTTATAAAACTTTTGTGTGGAAATAGATTATCAGCATCTTGTTTTGAAATGTTACATTCAAAAATAAGTTCATTTCCATACTTTAATAATTTATTCTTAACAAATAATTTCCATAAGCTATGATTTTCTTTATCTAAGTATCTTTTGATCCAACTTGCTTTTAACGATTTTAAAAAATATGATATGTCTGTAAGTTTAAGTCCCCCATTCTCAAAATTTTGCTTTATAATATTTCGTTTAATTTTGTCTGGTTTTCCTTCCCAAATGAAATGAAATATTGCATTTTCAATTTCCTTGATTTTTGATTCTGGCGGGTTTTCTAACACCGCAAAAGGATATATTATTTTTGGTAGTGCAAATGTCTTGATAACAGTTACTTTACCCATCAAAGTTAATTTTCTATGTTGCCATTGTTTCAAACAGTTGTAGAAATCCTCAAGTTTTGGTTCAAGATTATTTTTTAATATATTTGTGTTATCTGTTGAAAAAGTAACTCCTAATGTTTTTGCTGATTCTGATGACCATTTAAAATTGTATTTTTTACAATAAATTGTATTTGTATTACGAAGTGATCCAATTCTTAATATTGTTGATTTTCTAGTATTCAGATTAAGACCTGATATAAGACTAAAATTCTTTAAGACATAGACAAGCCGTTCAAAAGACATTTGTGTACCATCATTTATAAAAGATGCATCATCAGCAAAAAAAGTTTGTTTAATTTCTTTTCCTTCAATATATATTCCCTTGATATCGCGATCATTTTCTATGTAATTTGACAATATTTCAAGACATATAATAAATAAGGACGATGATAATGGACATCCTTGTCTCACACCTCTCTCTATATTAAAAGTTTCTGAAAAATGGCCGTTATTGATTATTATACTAGTAATATTCGTGTAAAAGAGTTTCACCCACTGAATTAAATCATTACCAAAATTAAATTTTCTCAATGCAGATATAATAAAATTGTGGCTAAGACTATCAAATGCCTTTTCAAAATCAGCAAAAAATAACAAACCTGGTTTATTTCTTTCTTTTAATAGTTCAATAACTTCAAAAATAAGTCTAACGTTTTCCCCAATGTATCTGTTTTTCATAAATCCAGATTGATTAAAACTTATGATCGAAGGTAAAATTTTTTTTAATCGGTTAGAAATTGTTTTTGTGGCAATTTTATAGTCAACATTTAATAAACTTATTGGTCTCCAGTTGGATAAATTTGTGAGATCCTTGTCTGGTTTTGGTATAAGTGATATAATTCCTTGCCTTTGAAGTGTAGTTAAGTTACCTATTACAAAAGAATGATTAATTGATTTTATGAAATATTCTTTTAAGTCGTCCCAAAACATTTTATAAAACTCTACTGTCAAGCCATCAGAGCCTGGGCTTTTATCGTTTTGCATTTCTTTTAAAGCTATATTTATTTCATGTGCATTTAAAACTCCTTCACAACTGTCTTTTTCTTCTTCAGTTAAAGTTTTTATATATATATTTAAAAAATCTATTTCTGGAGCTTCAGAATATTTCATTTTGTACAAATCTTCATAGAATAGTCTTTCTTCACTAAGAATTTCCTCTCTGTTAGTTATTTCTTTTGTTTCTTTAATAAGTTTATGTAAAATTTTCTTTTCAGCATGTTTTTTCTCGAGATTTGCGAAGTATTTACTGTTTTTTTCATTTTGTTCAATATGAATAGCTTTTGCCCTTAATATTTGACCATTTATTTTTTTATCATACAAGGTTTCTAAGTCCAACTTTTTTGATTTAAGTTCTTCATTGATTCTATCATCTGTTCGAACTGAGGGTTTGCTTTCGAGTTTTTGTATGTCATTAGTTAGATAACGTTCTTTGCTATTTTTTTATTGCTTGCATACTTAATTGTTTCATTACGTATTTGATCTTTGATTATTTTCCATAGTATGTTAGGCTTGCTGTTTTTTTTATTAATTTATGCCAACATTGTAATTGTATTTTTCACAAGAGTTTGATATTCTTTGTCTGGTAATATTGAACTATTCAGTTAAAATAATCTGGTCCCTTTTCCATAACTGTATTATCAATGAAAAGTTTTACTAATGAATGGTCGGTTTTATATCCCTGGGTAATTATTGATTTTGTAATTATATTAGTGAGGTTTTCTGATATAAGAAAGTAGTCTAGTCGACAGAATATGCATGGTTTACCATTTGAACGCCAAGTATATTGCCTTTTATCGGGATGGTGTATTCGCCAAATATCGACTAATTTACATGAGACTATTAATGATTTTATATTTTCTCTACATTTTTTATGAGTATCATATCGTCCATTTTTTTTATCTACTTTTGTATCTATTACTGTATTAAAATCGCCACCGGCGATTATGCTTTTGTCATTATTCTGTAAAAGAAATGTTTCTAATGTTGCAAATAAACTGATATTATCATCATTAGGACCATATATATTTAATAAAGTAAATTCTCTTTCGTTTATAGTTATGTCAATTGATATTAATCTACCAATGATTAACTCATTTGTATTTACTATTTTGATGTTACTTTCTTTTTTTATAAGAATTGCTACTCCTTCCTTATTTGTTTTATTTCCACTAAAATATGATTCACCTTTCCATTCTTTTTTCCAGATTTCGGAATAATAATTATTAGAATGTGTTTCTTGCAACATATATATAGAACATGGTTGAGAGTCTAACCATTCAAAAAGTTGTTGTCTTTTTTGTTTATTTCCTAATCCTCTAACATTTAATGACGAAATTACCGTTTCCATTGAAATTGTAGAAATGAATATCTTCCAAAATGCGTTTTTAAACCATACCATAAAATATTGATACTAATTTCACTTGTCATTAAGTGGACAAAAATAAAAAAGTCGAAATTAATAGGTACAAAAAAAGTAAAGGATTTTTCAAAAAAGATGAGCATAATCAATATTTATGAATAGTTGATAGGTATCAATGCTTTCACATTCATTCACGCTACTTACACAACTCACTTCTACATAATGAATAAAATTTACATGTTTAACTTTGATGATTATACATAACAAAGCTCAGACACTCTCTGATGACCAATCTTAACACTATAAAATATGTATTTATAAAGTCAATCTTATAAGATATAAACTCCCAATTTATACTATTTGATAAGTAAAACATATACATTTAAATACTTTCACATATACATACTTATCAATCATCATGTATAGTAACAATAGTAACATCGGTTTCAATTATCAATCAGGTTATACAAAAAACACAACAATTAATGTACTGTATACTAGATGGTCTACATGTTGCCTGTATATACAGTCATGTCGATCACACAAAAACTCAGATAATCTTGTATTACCAATCTTAATACATTTCTGTAAAACATGTATCTATAAGATCAATACTATGTGACAGGTAAAAACATAAACATTCAAATTACTTATACCAATACATTTTTATCAATCACAATGTATATTAATTATAGGAATATCGGTTTCAATTTATCAATCAGTTAATACAAAAACAAAAACAAAAAACACTATACTGTATACTATGTGGATAGCATATTGCTTGTGTATACAAATATGTCGATCATAATCGTTATCTATTTTATTTGTTAATCGCTTTGCGATACACAAACTACTTTATCTATACATGTTTACTTTAATATGTACACTGTAGAAGTATAGTCTACCTATCTCACGCGGTATATGCTTATTATTATCATGTTTATATCGTGTAAGAGTTTTAAAAAAAATATAATGTCATTAAATGTGAAAAACAAATTTTACATAGTAAAATTAGATTAAAAAGTTAAATAGATCTCAGTTAAGTCAAATCTCATTCATGATTATTGTAGAAAGCGTCATGTAAAACATTAGTAGTTTCAGTTAAGTTTATTATAAAAAAAAAACGTCATGTAGGCATATACTCTTATTATTATTCAAAAATATACTTAAAAAGTTGCATATAACTGTACGATATTCGCGCAAAATATGACCATGCGCAATATTAAATCGCATTTCGATACAGTTCACTTCAAAAATTGTTTCGAACCAAAAATATTTTTTTGGGTCTCAATAATCTCATATATTGTATCATAAATGCTTTTATGTAAATCTTCTCAAATTTTCAAACAGTTATACACCTATTATAGTCATCGTCAATAAGATTTTGAAAAAAAAACAGTATCATAAATGCTTTTATGTAAATCTTCTCAAATTTTCAAACAGTTATACACCTATTTTAAACATCGTCAATAAGATTCTGAAAATAAACAATGAGTATTAAACATGAGTATTAAACCTCGCACACGCACGCACACACACACACACACACACACACACGCACACGCACGCGCACGCGCACACACATGCACACGTATACAAAAATATTATTTAATATATCAAAATAGAGTCTTCCACAAGAGAAAAATGTAAAAATATATTTTGTGGAGAAAAGTGACGCACATTTAATATAAAACTATGCTACGGCGTTCCATGGCTTTAAATAAGTATATGGCAAGATTGGTATTTATTTGTTTTTCGTCGCTGGAAAGAAGTTCAACAAACTTTGGAATATTCGGTCGTTTTCGAAAATATTGTTTTATATATCTAATTCTTAAATCTTTATATAATTCGCATTCTAAAAGAAAATGAAATTCGTCATCTAGTGTGTTACATACATGTAAGATACATTTGCGTTCATTTCTTGGAATCGGATGCGGTTTATGCCTTCTGCCGGTTTCTATATACAATCTGTGTGAGGATAAACGAAATCTTGTTAAAGCAGCTCGGTATTTACTAATATTGATTTGTTCTATGTATTTCGAAAAACCGAAAGTAGCGAAAAGTTTATATGTGTCGGCCCTGGGTGACGCTTCAACTTCAGACATCCAGGTTTGAATAAAATTATCTTCAAGTCTTCGCTTGACTTCTGCTATAAAAATGTTTTCATTTCCTATTTCTTGAAATATTCATGCATAATTTAAGCCAAAAATTTTTAAGAATTGTTCTTACAGACGTTGCCCAATTAGTAATTTCATTGTTTCGTTCAATATCTTCAAGCATCAAATTGTATGTTTGTTTAATCAGTTTCACGTTATCGCATTTAATTATCTTTAACCAGAATTTTAAAACTTGTATTATTCTTTGTTGTTTTAAAGGCATTCTACCTAAATCGCCATATACAAAATTAGTCTGGGTTTGTTATTTTACCCCTACAATATTTTTCAAAAAATGTGTATGTATATTTTCTATTTTATCAACTTTATTCATGCCCCATATTTCACATCCATAACATAAAATAGGTTTAATTAACTTGTCAAACAATTCAATTTTATGTTTTATATCTATATAAGTAAATTTCTGTAAGTATTGTTTCATTTTGAAAATAGCTTTTAATGCTTGACCTGACAATGCATCATATGTGTGTTTGAAAGACCCCCCCACACACACACACAAGAAAAAACTATACCAAGATATGTAAATTTATTCACTATTTCAATTTCAGACCCATTATACATAACCCTAATATTTCTTGGTAATCGTCCACCCTTTCTGAAAATCATGACTTTTGTTTTATTAATATTTACGGTAAGTTTCCAACGTTCACAATAATCTTTTAAAATATCCATGCCTTTTTGTAAATCATCTAAACTTTCGGCTATTATCACAATATCGTCTGCGTATAAAAGAAGAAAAAGTTTTAAAAAACCGGTATTTATGCCTTTAAATCCTTCACGTAAAAGTGTATCTTCAATATCGTTTACATAAATTGAAAAAAGAAAGGGAGATAAGCAATCACCTTGACGGACACCCAAAGAACATAAAAAGCTTTCACTCATATTAACATGTATTAGATAATTGACCTGACCAACTCAGGTATTGTGCTTATCAGAATGATTTATGGTCAGAGCTGCATCAGTACTAAGGGTGTAGTACTTAAGTACCAGTACCAGTACTTGGCAAATTATACAGTACCATTACCAGTACCAGTACTAGATTTTAGCTCAGTACTGCAGTACCAGTACTTTTTTTGGTGAAGTAATTAAGTATCAGTACCATTACTTTTGTATATTTATCAAAGTTTGAATAAATACTGTGTCAAACAAATAATAGCAAATATTATTCAGCAAAGAAATAAAATCTTTATTTACTTAAAAGCTGCATGCCTCCAGATGACCCAAGATATTTCAAGAAAATTAAACTTGGAAATAAATTACTAAAACTTTGAGAAAAGTAAACAAATTAAAGATTCAAGTGATAAATTATATTTTATGTGCAATTAATGACTGTATTTTGTAGTATTTATCACCATATTTCTACTGCGTTACTAACGCAGTGGGGGCTATTTATGCATGTTTTGACCTTTTTTTGGTAATGTTCGTGGATTTTTAAGTGCCGATTGTAATGTGTCAAGTACTTTCTTTGTTCATTTAACAATATTTTACCTTTAAATACATTTTCAAAATTTTCATGAAAATTAGGATGAATCTGGGGGCTTTAAAGTTAACATAATATATTTACAACTTTATAGTTTTAACATACTTTTTACAAACAATATTTACAACATATATTCATGTCATAACTAATTGTTTAGTAACCAGTCAACTGTATAAATGCAATGCAAACATCTTTCATGTAAAACACAACAGTCTTTTGCTGCCTTTCACACCTTCACACCTCTGTTCAATTTAAACCAAAGTAAATTACAACTTTTTATGGTGCTAACAATATCACTTTTTTCACTTGAAATGGGATTGTTTAGAATAGAAGAAGTTAATTAGTGTTTATTTTGCTCATTTACTAGTAAATACAAAGTAATAAAAGATTTTAATAAGGATATTTTAGGGTAAAGAGTTATTGAGTCTGTTTATCTTAATTTAATTTTTACTTAAAGTCTTTGGTGCTTTTTATGATGAATACTATGTTAACATTTGAAGGAATATTGCAGCAAATTATCTTTAGATTTGATAACTTACTTTTTCACAAAAATAAAATATAGTTAATGTATTTTACAGCTTTATTTTATGAGAAAAAATTGATGTTATTTTTAATTTTTATCAAAACCAAAAGTACTGGGTAATGCAGTAGCAGTACCACTTTTTAAGACAGTAATGCAGTACCAGTACCAGTAGTAGCAAACTTTTGTAAGAGTAATTCAGTATCAGTACCAGTACTTGCAAAATCGCTGCAGTACGTACTGCAGTACCAGTACCAGTACCAGTAATGCAGCTCTGTTTATGGTAACATGAAAGTGCAATTAACATCTACAACAAATTAGTAGCACTTGTATACACTACTGATAAAATGAAGACTCTGTTTTTAATCCAAAGTAAAAGTACTCTCCATAATTAATAAACTAAAAAAACTGTCACACTATCAAGCATGCATTTTGGGTGAAAAGGATATCAAAATACTCCCATCTCCTATGCCATTTACCAATTTTTTTTCCAAAGACTTTGACCAGATAACCTAGTTTTTGACACATATAACCTTCATTTACACTTGATAATAATAATAATAATAATAATAATAATAATATTAATAATAATACAAGAACCGGTTGAACGGCGTGATGTTCCCCGAATCGGTTTTTGACACAGAAAAACATACCAATTTTATTTTCAGAGTTATCCAGGTCATAGTTCAAAGTTTGATTATTCCAAACTAAGACAAGGAAGGCATAGTAACTGTTCTTTGCGCTGTACTTTTACTCAATAAGATCTATCTACCGACTTACTTTCTTGTTGATATTGTTTGTAGTTTTACAGTCAAGTTTTAAAGTGCAAAGTTAAAAAATGAATAAAGGGCAATTACTCCAAAATCAGACAAGGCAGAGTTATGGTTCTTCTGCACTAACAAGATCTATCTGCTTACTAAGTGTCTTGTTAATATCTATTATATTTTTGCGGCTATTTTCTTAACAATGTTCAAAGTGTAAAAATGAACAAAGGGCAAAGTTTCATGTTGATATCTCTTATAGGTCCGAACAAAGTTCAAGTGTAAAAATGAACAAATGGCAATTTTTCAAAAATTAGACAAGGCAGTGTTACAGTTCTTGTGCACTGCACATCTACCCAATGAGATCTATCTACCTACAAAGTTTTATGTCGATACCCTTTTGTTGTTTCAGAATTATGTCCCGGACAAGAAAAGCGGACGGACGGACGAACAAAGCGGCGACTTCTCATTCTCCTAGCTGATTCTCCTAGGGAACATAAAATATATAGAAATAATGAATCCCTAAAGAACGCACATAACGCTGTAAAAAAATGCACATAACATTGTAAAATTCGGAATTTTGAAACATCTGCAGATGTGTTCATACAGCCGTTATAATAACAAAAATAGTATTTAAAGCTGCACGCCTCCAGATAAGCCAAACTATTTAAAGGAATTCATTCTTAGGATAACGTATTAAGATCTTAAGCAAAGTAAAAAGATTCAATATATAACTAATCATTTACATAATATGTGCGATTAATGACTGATTTGGAAGTATCAATCACTATAATTCTACTGCGTTACTAACGCAGTAAGAAATATTTATGTATATGTTGACTTCTTTTTTCGTAATTTACGTGGATTATAAGTGCCGTTTGCAGTGTGTAAATTACTTTCTTGTTTACTTCACAATATATTACTTTTAAATACATTTTTATTTTTTTGAAAATTAGCATGAATCTGGAGGCATGCTGCTTTAAGGTAGTAAAGCCCGCGTTGTAGAGTATTCAAATAGGCTAGATGCATTAAAACTGAGGGGCGTGGATTCAACCACAGAAGGGGCAACTTTCTTTTTACCATTTTTACATATCTCTCAGATCTCAGATCTCTTATGGAAAGTAAAAAGTGTTTAATTTTACTTGTATATTAATATTTAGGGTATTTCTTTGCTAAATAATGCATGATTTAATAGCAAATTTTGCATGTGTGATTTGTCACCTGAATGCTATTATTTGTTTCCAAACAATGATCAATAGTAAAACATTTTTCATAATGATGGTATTTTTCATGAGTTTCCTCATTTTTGAAAAAGCGCCCTTCAAATAGCAAAGTTTTAGTTCAGAAAAATGTCTATAACTCATAAGCCATACGATAAATTTTGTTTAAAGTTTACATGCATGTGTCCTTTAAGGCAAATACATGTCTTTTGTTGAAAATTGTACAGTCTTGTGTGCCCATTAGGTGTATTCTACCTTAATACTTTATTTAACCACGCCCGGCAAACTGTCACTCCACTTCAAAATTGTGGTGTACGGTCAAACGACGAGCGAACGCCATTTCCGAGATAGGGCAGAAGGCCGATTTAAAAGGCTAATCGTAAGGTTTGTTTATGTTTTTGTCTTGTAATTCATTTAAGTTATATCTTTTTTAAAAAATCGACCAAAGTAGTTCCGTGTAGGATTGTTTTAGGCGTCAAATGATCTCTTAGGCCCTAGTATCGGCTCAAGCGGTATCTGCCACACTAACATGTTTGAATCAATAATTTCAAAAACAAGATAAGAACAAACACTGACATGTAATACTGGGTAATTTAAAGTATTGGACTACTGTCATACCAGATAAATGTACATTGCATAATCGAATGTTAAAACAAGTGTTATACCTTTTTCTAGATGTTTATAAACGTTTTTTTTTTACCCGTTACGTATATTCTGTAACAAATGTTTAGTAAATTTGGTAACAAATCTCCCGCCGGGGACTCTGCTCCAGTTCCTTTAGACATAAATGCCACCTACGGTGTTGGCCACCTAAATTGTAACCATAAATAAAATTATAATTTTTCCATTTATAATACTCAACTGGGTAATGGTAGTCATGACGCTCAATGTTATTGCGTTTATGGTCACTTGACCATCTGCGTTGGATCTGATAGCTGCATTGTTCGTTTAATGAATTTACATTTTCCAGAACAAACATAGCCTGCTTATGATTATCGTCGTCATCTTCGGGCTCATTGCGGCTACAAAACCGGTTAGCATGCATAACGATTATATTACAATTCTCATTACCAGCGGTTGCAACAAAAACACTGCACCCAGAAAGCAAGGCTGTAACAAATAGAGAGCTTCTCTGTTGTACAAATGGCAAAAACGTATATGATATGGAGTTGCGTTCATCTATAGGAAGCAGAACAGCTGTAGCATGCGTGCCGCGTAAAATGTTTACCAGATGTCGCCATGTTGATTGTGGAACTACTTGTATTGTATACATTCCATGCAGTTCTCCATCAACTAAAACACATTCTACAGGTTCTCAGCAATCAAGAATCCACGTTTTATCGGTTGCTTTGTCGAAATGTCCTTTTCTGTGAACAAATCTTTGCATTTCCTTCCGACAACCATTTGCGTGGTTGATGTTGTCACCTTGGAAATTAAATGTATTTGTTTGACGAAGTAGCTGCAAAAAGTTGTTGACTACATTAGAGTTGTCACCTTGTAAAAGGGCCCGTGAATCTGAAAGAACCCACAGCAAGAAATAATTTGCATTATTAATAAACATCTTTAATAGCAAAATCAGACGTAATTTTCAGAGCATAATCATTCTATCTAAAACGCAAGTATGTGCACTATAAATTAAAATGCATATATTTAAATCATGTTTACTTAACTTTGATTTCTGACGTATTGGGACTTAAAACAATATTTGTTCGGGATAGCATTCTTAATGTTGATTTTCTAGTTTATTTTCAGTATACCTTTTTACATTACTTTTCATATTTTTCCGTTTTAGGTGCAGTTGTTGATCGTTGTTAGATTTCATTTGATTTTTTTTATTTTTTTTTTTTTTTTTTGGGGGGGGGGGGGGTGAACTACGTCGGAGCTCCTTTGGACACTTACTCCACCTTACCTTCCCCCAAACCCCAACAAAATGTGTCTTGACTTACTTTAAGACATCTGAAATGAAAAAAGATATTCTAGCTTTTCATTCAAAATTTGTTTTGGTGCCAGCGGACAAGGCGGCTAATAATATTATAATTGTTTGACGAATCCATTACATTAACGTTTTGCATAAGGAACTAAATAGCACTAATGCGTATTCTAAAACCTCTGCTTCCGAAAAAGACATTGTAAACAATCATATTACTAATATTTCCAATCTTAAAGTCCAAATTAATGAAAAAGAACTCAAACTTCCTATTATGTATTGGATTCCTAAATTACATAAAAAACCTTACAAAGCCAGATTTATTGCTAACTCTACATCTTGCACTACAAGTAAACTTTCTATTTTATTGACGTCTTGTTTGACTGCCATTAAAACACATGTAATTAGATATTGTGATAAAGTCTATGAAAACACAGGCAAACATCTCTTTTGGTCAATTAAAAATTCTGGTGAAATCTTGGATAAATTCAAAATTAATAACTTTCAAGCTTCAACTGTCAGTACATACGATTTTTCTACACTTTATACAACTTTGCCACATAAATTAATCAATGATAAACTAATTTCCCTAATTCAGAAAACTTTTGCACGGGAAAAAGTTACCTTTCTAGCATGTAATTCTAACAAAGCTTTTTTTACTAACGGTATTGTTAAACATTATACTATGTGGACCTGTGACGAAGTTTGTAGAGCACTCTCTTTTCTTTTAGACAACATTTATGTCAGGTTTGGTAATACCCTATTTAAACAGATCATAGGAATTCCTATGGGTACTAATTGTGCACCCCTGGTCGCCGATTTGTTTTTGTACTGCTATGAAAGAGACTTTATGTTGAGTCTCTCTGAAGAGAAACAACAAGATGTTATAGTCGCATTTAATAATACTTCCAGATACCTTGATGATATTTTTAATTTAGATAATCCTTATTTTGATCAAATGGTGTCTGACATTTATCCGCATGAACTACAACTTAATAAAACGAACTCTTGAAATTTTATAGTACATCATTTTTGGATCTTCATATTACTATCAATAACAATTCTATTCACACGAAAATTTATGATAAAAGAGATGACTTTGACTTTTGTATAGTTAATTATCCACATTTGGATGGAGACGTACCCCATGCAACATCCTACGGGGTTTATGTTTCTCAGTTAATTAGATTCGCTAGAGCTTGTAACAACGTAAAGGATTTCAACGAGCGGAATAGTTTTATTACCAACAAGCTTCTAAAACAGGGCTACCGCTATCATAAATTACGGAAATATTTTACTAAATTTTACAATCGTAACTTTGATTTAATTTCTAAATTTAATAGTGATTTAAAAACTCTTCTGCGACAAGGGATTAGCCAGCCTGGTTTTTATGGCGATGTGGTTTACAAACTTCGTAAGATTTTGGGTCATGGTAATTTTTCTGCTGTTTTTACTAAAATCATTAAACGTTTTATTAAAAGAGGTTATGACCCTACTATTTTAAGACATACTGCATGTTTAGTGTTCAACCCTTTTACAGTTGGACACTACGCTTTCCTCTTTTGATTGCATCTGACGGACCAAGTGGGAGACTCTATGATGGATAGTTCGTAAAGCCCTTTGGGACTGAATTGTCTTAATGTTCGTCTTCTGCCTTGCATCGTCGGGCCCTTGTAGGTGATTTTCTTGTTGCTCTGTCTTCCTTTAGGACATTGAGTACTTTTGTTATGGTCATTGGGTTTACCTTTATATGTTTCTACATGATCATTTTAGTGTTTTACTTATTTAACCTTTTGTAACCATGACAACTGTTAGAATTTCACTTGGCGGGGATTCATTTTATTTACACTGTCTCGTTTATAGGAACATGGTTGGGCTAAGAGCGAGGTTTGGTGCACCATTAACCGGTTTAAACTCCCCAGCAGTCATTATTATGCTGCTGACCGTTCCAAGGCGGCGCCCCACTGTGTTCCTCAGATGTATGTCTATGTTGTTTCATACTGTTTTGGTGACACTTTTGCTTGTGTCCCTTGTTGTTTTCTCGTCTACGGTAAGTATCTTCCCCATTCTAGTTTTTGTTTCTTTGATTAACCCCCCCCCCCCTTCCCCCGGTCTCCTGTCCCCTTCCCCTTTGTGGGCCTATTATTATTTTCTTTGAATTCCTAATCAGTTACAAATTATTTATCATTTAATGATTAACGTGTCGTTGCCCTGTCCTTTTTATGTTTGGGGTCCGGCTCCTTGCCATTGGTTCTTGTTGCTGGGTCATATGGGGGTTGCGTTCATTGAACGCCGCCTTTCCTTGATGATCTTGTTTTTCATATTTTTTGCGTCAAATATACATTTAAAAGAAAGTTCCTAAGATGTATTTACCTCTATTAGTTGCACAAATGGATCCTCTAGTAACTGATAGAATTCCACTGAGTAGAATTAATAGACAACCTAAAATGAAAACACAAAAAGAATATTTAAAAGAAGGTCTAAGAAGATCATGATGACCTTAGATCGTTCATCCGAATTCAAAATTCATTTTAAAGATTATGTGATAAGTTTATTATTGAAAATAAGTCAACAGGTCATATGAGGGCGAGCAATTTTTAAACTTGATTCACATATTAAGTAAAATAAAAACGCGTTTTATTTTATTATTATAGGATAACTTAGTGGCCTCTACATCCGGGCGGATCATTTTGATAACCAAGTCATGATTTATTTCGCTGTGGTAAAGCTCACATGTCTGACCTCCTAGCAAAATAGTTTCAGAGGATTTTTAAATGCAAATCAATGTATCAAAAGTGACCTTTTAAAAAACTTTGTCAACTGTTAGAACCCTAAATTCGGCCCAATTTTAATTCGGATGCATGCTTTTATAAATTCACTTTGATATTACTTGTCACATATCTTAATATAGGAATATAGTTTCTGAAAAGGATACTTAATTGTAAGTTTCAACAAGGCAATGCAACATAAATTAACCAAGGGCTATGGGAATTTGTAGACCTACAAAAAGGTTTTAAAAGTCTAGTAAACTATTTAACAACGTGAACAAAATAAAATATGTATTGTAGACTTTGGAAACTTTTTCATATCAATTGGAGGTTTCAAGCAAATATTTAAGGTCAGTATTACTTTATTCAAGTAGGAAAGTTGACGTATTATTACCATTCTCGCAGTTAATTGCCAGAAATAGTTTGCATGGTTGCAGAACTTAACTTAATCTAGATTATTTTAATTTGAGTGAAGATCCTATATTCAAGTGCTCCAAACATATACACTGTATAAAATAAGGGTGTCACGCGACCTCTAGAAGGTAACATTCAAAAACTTCAAAAGTATAGTATTTCATTAACAGATATAGTTTCAATGCATGCACTCCTTATAGAATGTTAAAAGTGACGAAAAGGTGAAATAATATTAAACAAAAACTATAAAAATAATTAATAGTACGTTTCTACACACCAGAGTAGTTATTTTACATCTAAAACTGTTATAAAACAATTTAATTATTTCATTAACCCATTACTTCATATAAACGTCTTTTCACCAGAGCCCCTTTTTAAGGCCTTAAATAGTGCAAAATGCCCTATTTAGAACACAAACAGTTATTTTCGTTTGAGAAATGGTGTTTAAAAAGTGATCACATTTACGGTGCCAACCCCTATCAAAAACATACATTAAAGGGGTGCTTGAAGAGGGATGTGCCCCCCTCTGTTAGGGGGTTTAAAGGGCGTCGGAAGAATTCCTCATCTCCAAGAAAATTTCGGACATGTGAGAGGCTAAATTGGTCTCCGGTCGACCTTAAGGTAACGTGTAACCAACGCTGAAAAGCCTTTTACTCTATAGCCTCAATCTATTGAGCAGTTGCTGCATTTTGAAATCAAATTTGATGGAATAATCAACGCAAAAAAGTGATCATTGGCAATTTGGAGATGCCCCTCATTGCCATGGTGACGGGAAATTTAAGATTGAGTATGCCGTAACAAAGGTTATGGTCCAGTCAACATTTGTGCCAAGTTTGAACAATATTGAAGCCTTTTTTATAGTTTCATAGCAATTTGAACTTATAACTGAAGGATTTTCAATGAAAATAGCCATTTCTCTTAAAATGCTAGTTAGGCTAATAAATGAAATTATAAGGGTAGACATAATTGCAAAATAATTTCTGTTGACACTGTACGAAAGCACGCACTGTAATAAGTACTTTGAAAACAAAAGTCCAAAAAAAATCCATCAAGCAATAAATGTGTAAATGCATTTTAAATAATGTTGATTTTAAACAATTTAACAATGGGCCATAAATTACACCATGCACGAAATACTTCCTGATATATATTTTGGTTGGGTGGCGGCGCCGAAAAAGTGGTCACTTTTTTAAGCAACATTTCTCAAACAAAAGAAAGTGTTAGGGGCCTAAATAAGGCATTTTTCACCATTTAACACAACAGAAAGGGGGAGGGGTGAAAAAGGCGTTAAAAGGCGTGTATATCGCGTAATGGGTTAAAGTCATACAGATCATTTGAAAGCATATTTTCCTTGATTATATCTCACGTTAAGTTATGGTGAAACAAGAAAAATAACAAAGAAAAAAACTAAACTTGTTACAAAAGGAAATAAAACACGTCTTTTTTTTACAAGAGAGACAGCTGGCTATGTTTGTTTTTCTAAAAGCAAATAACTTTTTAACTATTTAAAACAGTGTACACGTTATACTTCGTGCTATTTCTCTTACATTCAATATATGTACTTGATGTTATTTTCATAACTATAGGTAAAGACAATAGTAGTACAATTAGCTTAAATATACCCTAAATCCTTAGTTATAGCACATAGCTATATTTGATATATACGTCTCTGGCGATCCTTCTGCCAGGAACCGGCATTCGGCGTACACTCGAGGTACGCCCCAGGAATAGGATACATTTGAAAACCACATTGCTTAATCAAAATATCATTTGCAACTGCTGCTACTATTTTGTTAATGTATAAAAGATTTTGAAGGCAGAATGAAAGTTGTCCTGAGGTTTAATTTTAGTTTGATTACAAACTTTTATAGATCTTATTGATGACTTTTAAATACCGAATAAATTAATAAAATCGCTAAAGATAGGATGTTCTTGTAATATAATGATAATTAATCAACTGGTTTGGTAACTTGAAATAGTCCAGTGAGATTTGACCAATGTTTTCTTGCAATTATCGTTGCCACGACTCAAGGAAAAGCAAAATGCATGTAAATGCAATATGGTACCTATTTAAAATGAGTAAGATAATCGAAAATAAATAAAAGATTACGACAGTGCAGAATACAAATAGTTAAACATTTTTGGGTAATTTCCATGCTTGCTCCTGCGACGTCATCATACGTCACTGGTCTATTTTTAGAAATGCCCACGACTATTGGTAAATAAAGGGTGAAATTGTGGTTAACGTCTTTATAGAAGAACAATTGTATTATCAGGTATGTAAACATTTTGCTGGCATATTATTTAATACGTAAAATCATTAACAAAATATTTCCAAGTTGTTTTATAAACACCTAATGTTTTTTTTTGTTCTTTACACTTTTCAATTTACAGTAGTCTACATTTTAAAGTAAACAGAATGAAATTCGTTACATTCAAGTTGTCATTGTACCATTAGAACGTTATAGACACAACCGTATTCACGAAACATGATTTAAAAAATATATATAGGCAGTCATTTTGGATGCATTATGATGGAGGAAAAAATCTACAGAAGCAAATTCGGGACAACAAATCAATTACTTGTTGTTAAAATCATCTTTTATTTCTCGTCAAGATTAGTTAATAATATATAAAAAAAAATGCAAGTAAAATGTCTAACAATCAATATTTTTTTTCAGATAATAGATGAAAGATTGTGTTCCCTTTTGTTAAATGGGTTCAAAAGATGTTTAAGCTTTCCGTAAAACAGGAACATATTTTTTCATGAATAATTTCTATATAAAATGATGATAGCATATGGGTCATATATTTTTGTGTCACCAATACACGGAAGCAAATCAAGTTTGTAATTGTATTATTATATTACTCTAATGAGATTATTTAATTTAGATTATTTAATTTAGTCTGACATTAATATTTTCGTATGACAGTATTATGAAACTTGTCAGCTCTTTCCGGTGTTATATTTCTTTAGGTTTTGATAATTTCTTGCTGGTCTTTTATTTTCTTGTTTTCTTTGTGATCTCACGAGATTTTGGCGGGAACTGTTCGTTCAGGTTTTTAGAAGAGTTTGCATGGTTGATGTAGAGAACATTCTGTTTATTTGCATTTGGTTGAACTATCCAAGCATTCGTGAGAAGTATTTGAGGTAATTTTGTGATGACTGAAATGATTATTTATTATTTGGTTTTTTTGCAATGTTTGTATTTTGAATGTTCCAAAATGGCGGTCATTTACTTTGTCTTTAAATTCTATATTTTTATAACCAGCATGTATTATATGTTTTAATCTTGTTCACAGTTAACCATCACGTGAGAGAAATGTACAGGATGTATGTGAGGTGAACTGTTTGTTATACATTATTGTGGAATTGGCTTAAGATCTCTTAGATCTGTAAGTATAAGAGTAAGTTGGTATTTATACCTGTTGTAATAATGTAAATATTATACATGTAATGTTTAACTGATTAAGACTTAAGAGTACAAATGTTTTAATCATTTAGAGATCTTAATGTCTATATAAATATAATGTTTATTTAATGCTATATTGATTGATTGTATATATTATATGTGCAAACATTGTTTTGTTATTGTCATTTCAGTGCCTTGACTTCAACAGAGTATTAAAGATGCTATTGAATTGAGTTGATTGTACATGTATGTAGATTGGAATAAATTCATTACCACACCTACCCTGTGTTATAACACCATGTGTTACAACTGCATTTTTTTATTATAAATATGAAAGTTTAATGCCTTGGCAAAGTTGGAATCCATATTGTTTCGGATTAGATATTTCAGATGAAAGGATATGTACGACTATGTGACAAGAGTTGAACTAATTCGTAATCTACACCTAACCAAGACGATATGTTTTCTGAAAAGGTTGGTATTTTAGATGACTTTTTTAGAAATGCACAAAAGCACATATGTATTTTAAAAGGAAAATAATTGTTTAATTTGTCATATCAGAATATTGTCATTGCTGTGCTAATCGAAATGTCTCTTTTATTAAAAATAGTGATAAATTTTACAGATTTGTTCGTCTGAAATATAAAGATATCAATATCATATAATTAGGTTTCGGTTGTTAAAAAATACTTAAAAAAATAGTACATTTCTAGTCAAAACTAACAAGTAACATTGAAATAATTTAAAAATAGAATGTACAATCATCTTTATTGTTTCTCATTTCAGATAGAAGTTTGCGCACGTGTCTGTGAGGAGGGCTGCAATGAATTTTAATATATTGTTCAAACAACAGTGCGTATTATAATTTGAAAAAAGGTTAGTAATTCTGCATTATTTACGTAAGAGGAACAAACGCTCGTAATTACTAATGCAAAATATTTATAACTGTTATTGTTTTACTTTAAAATATGTTATGACAAATTATTTTATTTACTAATTCTTTTCTGTTATGGGATCTATGGAGGCATTTGTGCTTGACTTGTTTCGGCGATGTAGTAGATTGAAGAAAAATGACTGAAGTAGTACTATATTTGTTTGTGATTTCAGATAGAGGAATGCCCTATTTGCAAAAGTCAGAGGTCAGCACAGCTTGCGTGCGCCTCAGTGAAAAGGGGGTCATTGGTATTCAAGCTGCCAGTGCATAGCCACCAACTGTAATTAAAGTTCAACCTGGAAATTATGTTTATGTCAATGGTAGAAAGGATCTCACTCGACCTCAAAAAAAAACTGAATAAAAATAACGAACAAGACCCTAAAAAAATTCTGCAGCGTAGACATACAAATAATTTTGATTTCAAGTCTCGTCTGTTTTGTGCAAATTATGCAAAGTTTTCTTCAAAGACAAGAAAAACGCTCGCATTATTTTTTTCCAGTAAGACCTTTTGATTTTCAAAATAAAATTATGGATATTTGTCAAAGTAAAAATGATCTTTGGGCAATTGAATTCACTCAAGGTTGAACCAAGTACTTGACTTACCAGCCGCAGAAGTCATATACAACCAAACTTGTAGTGTTAATTTTAGAACTGGAAAAGGCATTCCCAAAACACTTAGTGAACAAAATACAAGCACAAACTCTATAAAATCTCCTGGAAGACCAACACATGGTGACCAGACAGAAGGCTTTAAAGCCTTTGTTGAATATATATACATGTATATAACTTAAACAGTTCTAATAAAAGTTCAATATGATATATTGAATTCACTAGACAACAATGATGTTACCATGTTAGTTATGCTGGACTTATCAGCTGCATTCGATACAATCGACCACATTACACTACTACAGCGTCTTAACACTAACTTTGGCATTTCTGAAACCGTTGGAATGGATACGTTCATATCTATGTGATCGACACCAGACTTGACAATAAATGGTGAACTGTCAAACCTCAAGGATCCGTTCTGGGTCCAAAATTCTTTACTATGTACACTAAACTTGTTGGTGCAATATGTTAGAAACATGGACTGGAATACCATTATTATGTAGAAGATGGACAACTTTACCTCTCCTTTAAACCGACATGTCCAGTTTCTAAGAATGACTCTTTAGATCGAGTTCAAAACTGTCTTGCTGAAATCGTGACATGGATGAACAATTATATGCTGAAAATTAATCATGACAAAACAGATGGAATTATATTTACATCTCCGAGAAACCAAAAGCCTGTTGAGACTATAACTGTGACTATCGGAGATGAGAACATAAAACCATCAAATAGTGGAAGAAATCTTGATGCTGTATTGGACAACAACATGACCATTAAAAAGCACATTAACTCAGTTTGCATATCTTGTTTTGGACAACTACGCCAGATTGGTCATATAAGGAATTACATGAATACAGGTGCAACAAAATCTTTAATGAATTATTATCGATTATTGAAATGCACTTTTTTGTGGTGTAACTAAAACGACGTTGGATAAACTACAACAACTTCAAAACACTGCTGCTCGCATCATCACAAGAACATCCAGATTTGAACATATCACTCCAGTATTGAAGGAATTACACTTGATTCCTGTAGTTTACCAAGTAGACTTTAAAAATCATTATGCAAACTTAAAAAGCTCTACATGACCAGTCACCAATTTACCTCAAACATTCACTGGGGCTTTATCAACCAACACGAAACTTAAGATCAAAGAACTTTTCAAAGCATTTTGTTGTTCCCAAATGTGTGATTGTAAGATAAATTAAATGTGAACGCAGTTTCTCTTCGGTGTCACCAAAACTGTGGAATGCTCTTCCAGACATTAGCAGAGACTCAAAAACAGTAGATGTTTTCAAGAAATCTTTGAAACACAATTTTCCTGAAAATTTATAGTAACTAATTGTGCTGTATTTGTCATCACTTTGAATTGGTGTTTTGCTTTTGTCCTGAGAGATCTAGGTACATATTTCAAATATTAAAGTATTTTTAAATCACATTTCAATTATTGATTACTGTTTAAAAAAATTTGATTGAGATTTCAGTTGTCTTATCTTGATTTGCATTTTTTATATTTCAATAGTTTTCATCTTTCTCTATATTTTTTTTCAAGTCTAAAATTATTCTTCATGTACAGATTTTTATTTATTTATTGTATGATCGACTGAGTTTAAGTCTTTTAGATTAATCATGGGGTATTTTTATATTTTGTAAATGTATACATATATGTGTGTTATTATTATCATTATTATTACTATTTTTTTGTTTCTTAAAGCCATTGAAAATGTTTATAATTCCATTGTTAAGCGCCTTTGAACACTTTATTTTTGAGAAGGGCGCTATAAAAATGTGGTAATTATAATAACATTGAAAAGAATGAAAATGAAAGTTTGACAATTAGTGACTTAGTTAAAAAAATGTTTTAAATTTGTGGAAATTTTTTATTCTACCAAACATATATATAAAAAAAATAGTAGAACACTTTCGAGAGTCAGTAATTGTGAGCAGCATCGATAGAAAGAATGACATTGTTAGATGAGAGAAAGTGTTTATTCCGTTGTCCATACATTTTACAAAACTTATGTTGAACTATCTGATGAGGAAAAGAAAGGGGAGGGGAAATTATTGAGACTGCTGCAAAACTTATTAAGGCCGACATCAAAAGTATAGCAAGCGTCAAAGACAATTATATTTCTTTCACTGACATCTCACCAAAGTAGGGATGGCAACGAATACCAAAATCAATACTCGAGTACTCGGTCATTTTTCCGATCGAGTACTCGGTTACTCGGATGATTGCCAGTGATCTTCAAAGTTTATCACACAATATCAACACCGTCCGCATGCTACTTTCGTTTTCTATTTAAATTCATAGAACTCTGTAGATAGTAAATAGGACTGCACGGGAGACAAATTAATTATAATTAAATCAACAACATAATATTTTACAACGTTTTAATTAATGCAATATCAATTTTTAAACATGTATTACAGTTCATATATCTTTTTTTCTTCTTGAAAAAATCACGGATTTAAATGTCAATTAAAGTCCGTGAAAAAATATAGACTGATCGGCGGCAACAAAAGTTTAACCTGTTCTAAATACTAGGTACCTTTATTCTTACATTCATGATAGCAATCGGCCCTTTGTTGTTTTCATAACAGTTACTTCGGCTACAAACTGTTACACAATTAAAGGTAATTAAATATCATAAGAGGCTGGATGACATAAGCGACACAGGTGCGCGTGTCAAACTGTTGATCGCCTCGTTAAATTTATGATATAATTTTCGCACCTCTGCAAGGATGTTTTGATTGCATTTAACGAGTATTTATGAAGATACATGCACATTTCCGAATTTCTGAACTAATTGGATATACCAATCTTTCTAAATCGCAAAACAAATAGAAAATATATATTTTTTCGAGTAATCGAATATCAATTTTGTTAACCGATATTCGGACGTTCGATAGAGTACTCGGTTAACCGGTTACTCGTTGCCATCCCTACACCAAAGAAGGAAAACCTAAATGTTTAACCAGACAGTTTTAGAAGGTTCCTTGGAAAATTATTTTCTGACAAAAATCATTTTACAACTGCAGCAATAGGACAAAGCTTGATGCAGTCATGCCGACCAAAAGACTTGCTACCTTTTCAACTTTGTCTAGGTATCCAACTCCATCATCATTTTGGATTCCGTTTTCTTATAGATACTTTAAACAACCTTGGATTTATTGCTCCTATTATGACGTACAGAAATATGAGACGAACGCTGCTGCTGTTCTGTCAAGAAAGCAGTTATCCTTTCTTGCAGTTTGCTGCTGATAATGTGGACCATAATTTAGGAACAATAGATGGTAATAACACGTTCCATGGAATGGAGCAGATATGTCTGTGATCATTCCGCGAATTGATGTATCTATTGATGAAATAGCTTCTCTCAACAAAATCAACATACGTGCCTTCATTCAGTCTCATTCATCCAAAAACAGTTTAACCTTCAGTACTTGAAAAGCAACTCTCATTGCAATGTGAACCTATTGATATGCTGTGTAAACTTGTTTGGCCCGTCAGACAAACAAGACCAAGTTGGTCAGGTTTCATGCAGGCATTTAACAAAGAAGAAAGTGAGTTTCATGGAAAATCATCAATTAGCTTTATGCCAATGATAGATCTAAGCCCAAATGATGAAACATGCATTTTTCCAACACTTCACTATGTTTGTGAGCAATCTTAAAGATACCAGCGATCTTCAGTATTAACTTTTAACCAGCCTCTACATCAGAAAGCAATGAACTTTATATTGTCACAGACATCCACAAGCCCACTCAAGAAGATAGTTTTGAAACTTGGAGGATTCCACACCGAAATGGGCTTCCATGGCTGTATCGGACACATTAGGACGGGATCTGGTTTGCAAGATGTTTTAGATATTGCTTATGCACCAAACGCAGTAACAAATATTATCTCAGGTAAAGCTGTTCAGCGAGCGACAAGAGGGCATATACTGGTGGACAATACGTTGACACTGCTTCTTTTAGAGAAGGGACTTCTGTTAAAAAAACAACAAAGAATTGAATCTGGTAAGCATGGATGAATACATTCAAATGATCCACAAAAATGACAATAACAAAGAATTTGTACGCGATATTTAAAGTGACCCGGATCTGAGAACTTTGGCATCTTTATTTGATGATTTGGAGAAAGATATTTCAACATTACTCAATGTAAAAGAGTCTGAAATACCCTCCGCGTCCTTCTACAGACACAAAGGCATGATCTTCAAAACAGTCGTACATTCAGTACATGGATATGATAGCAATATTGCAGAAGTTTATACGAGCCGAGAAAACCGGCGATTGGGAGCTACATCTCATTGCACTACGAAAAATAATTCCATAGTCAGGACACAATCTTTACTTGAAAAGTGCATATTTATATCTCCAAAGTATGCTGTCTTTAAAATAAACAAGTCATAATGTGTAAGCATCATTCAAGTCTGGTGCACATGTCATTAGAAGAAGTGATCGCTTTTGGGGCGGATTGTCCACTGACTTGGTCATAGAACAAGTTCTGATGAGATCAGTTAAAGCAACGGGAGGTCTAACAAGAGGTAGAGGCATGAATGAATACCAGAGAACTCTGTGGTTATTGTCCATGCCAGTCTGTTTACAAATGAACAATGCTATGCAAAATTTCACTGATACATTGTACAAAACAAGTGAACAACAAAAAAGAAACTGGGCAATCGAGGAAACAACGAGACTCAAAGGACTTGAATATGATACTTACATATCTTAGAGAAAGATCTCCATTCAATAATATTGATAATTCACTAAAAATATTGAAACTGGTGTTATAGCAGACAAAAAAGTTAACGTTGATGAGGCTGAAGAAGTTGGAGAGTCTATTATGAGGGAAATGGCTGGAAAACAGATATGTTTAGCTTCAAACGATCAAAGCAAGGGGGAAATATGAGTGACAAAGTCAGCGTTAAGCTTCATGGTGAAGGGATTCAAACTGATACATAATCACTTTTCCAACGTTTAACAACAGCAGTTAGCAGATATTACCAAGGCTTCCCAGAAAGCACCACTTGCAGATGCAATGTGGAAACTTGGTAACTGTGCGCAAGAGCGTCAACAGATTGATATCTCAAAGAACTATGTGATTGATGGTAAGTCACTGTAACAGCGAATCGCTTTGACAAAGGGCAATACATATGGCGACATCTGCAAAAGCTATTCAGACTACCTGAATCGACAGTTTGTTTCTGACAACAATGCATCAACTTCTAAAGTTACAGTAGTGTTTGATGGATATTCAAAGAATCCAAGTTCAAAAAATATAACGCACTTGATAATTATATGATAAACAAGATCAACAAGGAAAGGCAACGTTCAATGAACGCAACCCCCACCCGACCCAGCAACAAGAGCCAGTGGCAAGGAGCCCAGGAGGACCCCAAAACAAAAATAGGACAGGGCACAAGGGCATAGGCAGGCTAACGGTCAAAATTAGGACGGTCAAAATGTAGCATAGGTGCCGAAGTTTAGTTCACAATTGAAACTCCCTGTAGAATGAACAAAGACATATTTCGTAGCAATGAACTCAATTAACAGAATTTCATATTTATACAAAGTAACAGTTTGAAACGTGAAGGGTTTTTAGTAAGTTACGCTGATGGGGATGCTGATTTGTTAATTGTTAAAACTGCAATTAAAATTGCAGAAACAGACTCAGTAACGTTAATTGGTGAGGATACAGATTTGTTAGTGCTGTTGATTTATTTATTTCCAACGGGATTTACAGGACATATCATTTAGATCTGCTTCTAAAAAATCTGGCTGATAAATGGAAAATTATCAGGTTTTGGGACATTAGAAAAACAACTTTTGTATGTGGAAAGGAAACTTGTCATTTTCTCCCCGTAATACATGCTCTGTCTGGATGTGACACTACTTCTCGGATATTTGGTATTGGAAAACCGCTGAAATTATTTTATAAATATGCTCCTTTTCGCCATCAATTTGCTGAATTTATATCAGCAATTGAAAGAGGAGATATTCAGAGAATTGGAGAAGCTTTAATGGTTGTATTATATGAACAACATTCTGTGACCAACCTTGATGTACTCAGATTTGAGTAGTTTGCATGTAAGGTAGCGTCAATCACGTCTCTTTACTTCAGGGCCAACCTCCGATGCATCTTCTTTCCACTGCCTTCGAGTTTATTATCAAACAAAGGTATTGATGGGCCGGGTGAAATTCTAAATCCACTTGATTTCGGTTAGTGTATCGAAGATTGTTTAATTGTTCCAATTAAAACATCACTGCCACCTGCTCAATCGTTACAATTAAAACATCACTGCCACTTGCTCCAGAGAAATTGCTTAAAGTAATACGCTGCAAATGCAAAACGAACTGTGATACTAAAAAATTCACATATGGATTACAATGTTCTAATGTGTGTGGAGATTGTAAAGGTACATTGTGTTCAAATACACTGACACTGGTAGATTTTCAGGAAACAGACGACGATAAAATGAGAATAAATTACAAATACGTGGTAAATTTTCTATAACATAGTATTTATAGAACAAATTTTCACATGACTGTGTATGTTTCATTTACTGCGGTAAATGCTCTTTCCTTTTACCTGATTTTTATGTAGAACATCTGTTATAAACAGCGATCATATGCACGGATTTAATGAAAAACAATTTGTTTAACAAAAACTTGTCAAACACGTATAAAAACAATGTGAAAATTTGCTTGTACTGAATGTATGATTTTTGTATTATGTCTATTGCAATTAATTCTAAATTATAGCAGTCATTCAATATACATTGCGTTGCTTTCATGCAACAACAGTATGTACGTTAGCTATTGGGAAAATGTGAACATGTACTGTTTGTGTGATTTTTATTATCTATCGAAGTATTGTTTTAGTGTACTTGGCTGTCCTTAAAGTTGTTATCTTACTGATAAATTTGTCATTATTTGAGCAAATCTCTTTTTCAATAGAAAGTGGGTGGGGTAACTATTTAGCGTCATATTTGTAATATACTAGTGACTATGCAATGTTCACTTACAACAATGTGCTAAAATATAATTCTTTTGCGTTTTAAGTTGTTTTTGTTGAAAATATATTACATTAAAAGATTTTTACATAGAAAAGTCATTGCCTTATTATTGAAGATAATTTTAAAGTACAAAATTACATCCTATAATTGAAAGGTCATCATTGAAAAACGGCATGAGAAACAAAGGAGGACTTTTTTATGATTGTACACATATTACTGTACAAAAAAAAAAACATCAAGATAAATTCTGTTGCAATTATGTCTAGGTTGACTCCATATTTTTGTCTCTTTGATTAGCCTAATACACAGCAACCAGGTTTAACATTTGAAATATGATACACTTTAGTGTAGCGCTGTCGTTGTAATAAAAAACTATAAACAGTGAAACTGTACGATTATCTTGACACGTTGCCCTTGCCTTGTTGATCTTCATTCTTGTTTTTGAGGACATATACATTATATTATGTAAACAACACCAACGTTTTGTTGGGTTTCTCGTCGCAAAGTATGGGTCATATGGTTACTTTTACTGACGAAGGAAGACCTCAGGTGCCCCTCAATTAGGTGCTTGCGTAGATTCATAGCACTACAAGGACTACCATAGAATGACTATAACAACTGCTCAAATTTGATTATGCTTTAAATAAAATATCAGACTATTATCTAAGATATGACATACATAAAGAATTGACCAAAGTATCATACATATATAACTTATAGGCACTGAAAGCATCAGAAATCAGATAATAATGTTACTTAATCTTTCTTAGGATTAGATAAAATAAAGGTATTCATTCTCTTGACAATTTGGGGGATCGTCGGGGATATTCTTTATGTTGGATTGTTTTCTGGCAAAATATTGTTAGTTTACCTTTGGTGGATTTTTTTTGTTTGGTAGACTTTGATATTTTGTTGGTAAAGTAGAACAGTGTAAAAATTATGGAGGCTATTCGTTGTCAAAAATCCAGCCTTGTTGATCTAAGTTGAACAGTTTGTTTACGGACAAAATACAATTGTATCTCTTTGTATGTATACTCCAATGTTGCATTCTTGGATTGAGTTTGCCGATTTAACAATGTAAACATGTATTTCAACAAAATACATTTTGTTTAACGACAAAACATTAACTATTTTTTAGATAGTAGCAATACCAAGTGTTCATCATAACATGCGGAATACTCATTGTTCGTGTATATGCCGACAAAACAGAAGTTACTTTCTTAGCTTTACATTGTCAAACCATCATGATTCGGATCAGCATAATCCAGCTTATCACGTTTTCAATAGGAGATAAAATAAGCTCCGTCCATATTCCCGCCCACTACATCATCGTAAATAAACGCATTTATCCGCTCATTTTCGGTATCAAGAAGGAAACAAGAACATTCCGTTTACCACACCTTTTAGGTGTTTAGTTATTCACCAAACATAATTCACTTGCATGGATGCTATTCTATAACTTTATTCAATCAACATCAGCAGGTTTTAAATGATTATAGGAATATAAGTTTTGAAACGTTGTATAGATACCACATTTTCTAGAAAAAGAAACTAAAAAAACTCACCATGTTACTTACTGTCTGAGGTTAAATATTTTTTAAGGAAGTAAAAACTATTGATAAGACTATATACAACGACAAATAAATTTTACTGAGGGGATTCCAATTTGCATAGGAATGAGTAACATTGACAGTAAAGCTGCTACCTTACCACTTCAAATTTTCATTTCAACATCTGATAGAGATTTTGATACGACTAAATCCTAATACAGACCAAATTCTGGCTATTGTCCTTTCTAGTAATAGCGTTTACTATTACATTAGTAACCTTTACTCTAGCGCCATGACTTGATAAGAATAAACTTTTAACAATAATAAAATTAACACCAAAGTTGTATGTACCATTTCGTACATTTCTTTTAATTTTTACCATACTGTATAGATATATTTTCTAATTTGTTCCATTTTTTTTTCAATAATAATATTTAAATGAGTCCAAAGGTAAAAATGTATGTTGATTATCAATTAATGTATACCTTGTTTCTTTTATCTCTAAGAAAGCTATCATGTATAAAACTTAATAAATATTCTGTGTAGAATTTTATGTACATAAAAATAGTTCTCTGCTTTTGATCAGATAGACAGCAAGTCTAGGTAACAACTATTGACAGCATGGATACACAGATTTTAGAGCTGTTATTGATTCAGTTCAATGCGTAAAAGAACACGTTAACCTACGTCAGTTTGGTGCCTTCTGGGTGCCCTTCTTGGGTGTGTCGGGGGCTACGTCCTGTGAACGTTGCCTTTGCTTTGTTGATCTTTATTCTTGTCTTTTACATATATTTAATAATAAAAGGCTAAAATGCAGTTGATGTATGTGAAAATTATAACAGTTTTATATAATTTGAAATATTTTTGGACCAGCAAGTGTTTCCTCTCTTTATATTCTACTTTCGTGAAAATTGGCTCCGCCTATTAATTTTCGTCTATTTCCGTGATAATTCCATATATGGAAGTTGCAAAATCGTTTACAAATGTTAATCGCATTAAAATGTAAAAAAAATGTGGTGTTGTCAACCTGATACTGTCAACTAATGCAGTAACATTCTCAACGTCATGATGTACAGCATTCATCGTGTTGTGTACGTTCTATCGTTTACATTTCTACATGTCGCAAATTTGAAGTTTACATTTCTAAATACAGTTTGCAATTTATCTAAGCTGCATGTTAACATCTTCCATTTTATCAAATCGAGATAATCAAAATGCTTAATACCAGTGCAGTAGGTAACTCTCAGATCGACAATCAGCGTTTTACTAATCTGTTCAGTAGAACCGAAGTATGCATTGTCAAGTTTCAAAGGCTGATTTTTTGGCAACGAGTAGCCTACATAAAAAAAGCTGTTAAGCGTAAAGATCTTGTTTATTTGATAAACTTGTGTGTAGTATAAAAGTTTAACTATAACGTATTGAATTTTTAAGCAAATTGAAGATTAAACGGTGTTTTATATCAAGCGGTTTAGTTGAGACATAAGTTAGTTTTAAAAGATCAATTTGTTAATTATTTATACCAGTGATAAAGATATAGTTTGTAATTTGTTAAAGGTGACATCATTAATTGATAAAGTTTATACCAGTGAACAGTGGTTGATTAGCCATAAAAGTGTAAGTAATAGTTGAATAAAGAATTGTTTTTTTTCTCTGGTGCCCTGTTGGTAATTTTTTTAAAAGTGTTGACATCATAGTTGAATATTTGGAAAACGTATTGCCGGTGCCCATCAGGTGACATTGTTATATAGAAATAAGATTAGACTATACAATTGTCGGTGCTACAGAGCTACCATGGCGGTAAATAAAAATTTAGAACTCCTATTTCAAGTTAAAAGTCATCCCTTTTTATTACAATTCAACATAGATATTCTCGTATGATTTTTCCTATCTAGATTTGAATATTTATAAAAGACAATATAGTTTCATCTAAACTAGTTTATACATAGCTGTACTTGATGAATGGTCAAAGGAAATAATAAAAAATACCTGTTTTGTTGTGTACATCCATTTTATCGCGTTGCTATTAATGTGTTTTATACACTATGTAAAAAATATGACTTATGTAGTCATGTCTTTCGGGTTGCGCTGTAAAACTTTAGTATTCCCCTTCTTACTGACCGAATTAAATTGAAAACAATAGTCACTATAGCTGAACTAGACTGCACTAGTCGATCTAGCGGAACCAGAGTGACGTCACGGTAAGCCTAAAATACGAAAGTGACTTGTTTGACGAAAGTGAGCGAAAGTGACTTAAAATATGAATTATAGCGATTTAAAAGACTTTGACAATAAAATTGCAGGTTGTACACGTATATTATCAGAAATTGATTATATTTGTTATCGAAAATAATCATTATGATAATTTAATCGCTAATCACATCACTGGCATAATTTCTATACACAAGTTTTGAGATCTTCCTTTCACTTAAATTGAAAAATGACTTATTAAATATACTGTTTAAATTGAACATTTTACTATTAATGCACTAAGCAGACGTTTATTATCAGAAATTGATAATATTTGTTTAAAAAAAATAATCATTATGATAATTAAAAAGTGGGCAATAGAAAATGGTTTTAAATTTTCAAAATCAAAAACTCAATGTGTTCATTTTTCTCGATTGCGGGAACACCATAATGACCCTGAACTTTACATATCTGGTTCTAAAATTCCAGTAGTTGATGAAGCTTAGTTTTTAGGAATTATATTTGGTAAAAAATTTCTTTTATACCACATATTAAACATTTGAAAACTAATTGCCTAAAAGCTTTAAATTTACTAAAGGTTTTATCAAGTACAAATTTGGGATCAAATTCTTCCACATTACTAAAATTATACAGAAGTCTTATCCGATCAAAATTAGATTATGGTTCTGTAGTATATTGGTCTGCAAGAAAATCATATCTTCAAATGCTGGATACCATATCACCAGGGTTTACGTTTAGCTTTAGGTGCTTTTCGCACCTCACCTGTAGAAGCATTAAAATTAAAACTGGGGTATGATATTGTTGAATTGAAAGTTGGAGGTGTATGACAATTTCTCTGCGTTCTTTTTCACTGTGTACATAAATTTTGTTTCAGCGTTTACATCCCAAGTCAGCTGATGAGTTGAAACAGAAACTAAGTGGACCTGGTAAAAAGTTTCATGTCACAGAAGATACAAATGTTCCTATTGACCAGTTATTGAAAAAGCCTCAAGAAAAGACCAAGAAATATGACAAAAATGATCATCGCCAAGTTAAAAGCACTGAGGCATTATTGATGTTCATTTCTTGAGGCCCACATGGAAGATTGGGAAACCAAATGTGTAGCCTCATTAAATAAAGACTTTACTTACTTACTTACTTACTTACTTACTATTCCTGGTGATTTGATGTAGAAAGTGATGAATTTCTCTAACTGAACAGTATGATCCAAAATACCAAATGCCATCAAGAAAACATCTGTCGGGAAAATTTCTTCATGACAAATCTGTTGAAATTGTGTCCAATTTGAAACATAAGATAAGTTTGGCAATGTGTGTGTGTCTGACCATTGATATCTGGACTAACAGACAAATGTGCTCATTCTTGGGTATAACAGGTCACTTTATATTGGATCAGACTTATAAATCAGTGCTTATTGGCTGCAGAAAATTAGCAAAAGTATATTTGGCTGTTCTGCATCATCTGCAGAATCAGAGCGAGTATTCAGCATTGCTGGAAAAATCTTTACTCCTACGAGGTGCCTCCTGAAACCAAAAACATTTGAAAAACTAATGAACATTAAATGTAATATGAGAATATAGCTTAGTAAATAGGAGGCAACACATGTACATATGTAGACTGAATTATTTACTGTAAAACTAAGCTGGAAATTTTTTTGTACATTTGTTGTATTGAAACGTTCAATAAAACGATAGTGTTGAACCATTGCATTTCTTAACTTATGTACATGTAATCAGTAATCATAAATGTAATCTGATTACTCCTGTCAGTAATCAGTAATTTAATTAATTACAATGTCAAAATGGAGTAATCAGTAATTTAATTTAATCAAGCATTTTGACAAATTATCATAATTTAACCGATTACAATTGTCAAGTAATCGCCCCACGTCTGGTAGAAAGTGTATATGCGGAAGCTGGGGAACTATCGCTTCATCTTCGTCGAAAAAAGCTATCACTTCAATATGCAACTAGAATTTCATCTAATAGCAAAAATCCAGCTAAAATATTATTTTCAAACCAAGTTATACTGAAAAAATTGTTAACAAACCAAAGGGAATTAAACCATTAGGCTTTCGTTTGAAAGATGATTTAGATAAACTTAAAATTAATCCCGACAGTATCCTTCAAAATGACGACGTGGATGTTCCACCTTGGACTTATAATTCCCCGAAAATCGATATTTACATTTCAAATATAAAAAAGTCATCAAATTCACCTGAACATTTCAAAGAGAAGTTTTTAGCAATTAAGGAAGAACATGAAGATTTTACACATATTTATACGGACGGTTCAAAAGAAGGTTGAAAAGTACCGGCTGTGTTTGAAAATAATTTTACATCTAGTATGAGGTTACCAGATAATGCATCAACTTTTACTGCTGAAGCAAAAGCTTTAGATTTATCATTGTCATACATGATACAGCATACCCATGATAAATTTGTGATATTTTCTGACTCGCTTTCTGTTTTAATATCCATTAAAAAATAAAAAAATTGTGACAATATCATGATAAGGAAACTTCTTTTACGATTTCATGATATACTATAAACAAAGTCTGTTAAATTATATTGGATTCGAAGTCATGTAGGTATACGAGGAAATAAAAAAGTAGATGCTTTAGCTAAACAATCATTAAGTTTTCAAAAAAACTGACTTATTGTTACCTGCTTGTGATTTTAGACCGGCTATAACTAAACTTGTATCATCTGAATGGAAAGCAAATTGGGACAATGCCATTTTAATAGACTTAAAGCTTTTTCTTCTTGTCTATGAATGTCATGATTTTTCACAGGCCCGTGTATTGTGTAAATTCACTCAAAGAACTCTTTAATACAATTCCATCAAAAAATATCATTGATTATTTGAAAGAGATAAACTTGTATTTTAGGATCTAATTGGCTCATTTTTATTGTCGTTTACAAAGTTTACTACAACATTGTCAATAGAATATGAAAATATCTGAGGTGGTATGCAAACATAAATCTTAATTCTAAGTTGAAAAAGGGGCATTATTCTGCCAAATGCTTCATGCTTCCTGCTTTTGGTGTTACAAAAACTTTATCGAAAATTCTAAGTCGAAAAATGGGCATTATTCTGTCAAAATGCTTGATACAATAGCCTCCTCATGTCTACAGGTTGGGGTCATGATGGTGAACAAGTGTGGAACGTTTCAATTTGTTTGTTTGTTTGTTTCATTTTACGCCTTTTCCCAACAGTATTTCAGTTATATAGGTGGGTAGTTTCCTAACCATCGTTCCTGGAAAATTACACCAGTACTAGACTACTTTCCTCCTTGCTGAACTACCAAAGCATCTCCCGGGGATCGAACCCACGCCAGAGAGGTAACTGGATTAGAAGTCATCGAAGCTAACCCCTCGACCACTGAGGCGAAGCCATATGTCAATGGACTTTGAAAAATATTTGAGGTATTACAAAAACTTTAACGTAAGTGGTTACGCCGACGCCGACGCTCGGGTGACTACAATAGCTCTACTAATTCTTATCGAATAATCGAGCGAAATTGATAAAATTAGAGAATCCCAAAAGAAAGCCTAACACGGCAAATTTAAAGTGTTGCAGACTCGGTCTGATGGAGCCTGTTCATGGACTGTACCGTCAAGTGCAAACCACCGTCCAAGCACCCCAGCACCGGATTAAGTAGAATTCAACATTTAACATGAACTGGTACAATTTTGAATTTTGAAACATCCGCAGATTTGTTCATATGGCGGTTATCATGGAACCTTCAATGTAACACATAAGTGCCATTCCTTAGAAAGCGGCATATGGTCCCAAAGTAAAAACATGCGTGTGCCCTAAACGAGAAAACAATTGGCGGAACTGAAGAAAATGGATTTTGAAAGGGGATCAGAGGTTATGAAGCCTGCATTTCACAGATAAGACGTCAAAAGACAAATTTCAAAAGCAGGCCACAAATCCTAGGGTTGTTCAACAGTATTCAAGTGAGAAATAAGCATTACTCAAATGTATTGGAACCAATACACCCCACTATTTGTTAACAGATTATGATAAAGGGTGATCCGTCGCAAGCATTAATCACAACAAAAATACATGAAAATGCAGACTTTTTTCTATTCGGCTATTTCTTGTTGGGTGGTTCCAGTTTTCGGAACCTTCAATGTAACACATAAGTGTCATTCCATAGAAAGCGGCATATGGTCCCAAAGTAAAAACATGCGTGTGCCCTAAACGAGAAAACAATGGGCGGAACTGAAGAAAATGGAATTTTGAAAGGGGATCAGAGGTTATGAAGCCTGCATTTCACAGATAAGACGTCTAAAGACAAATTTCAAAAGCAGGCCACACATCCTAGGGTTGTTCAACAGTATTCAAGTGAGAAATAAGCATTTCTCAAACGTATTGGAACCAATACACCCCACTATTTGTTAAAAGATTATGATAAAGGGTGATCCGTCGCAAGCATTAATCACAACAAAAATACATGAAAATGCAGACTTTTTTCTATTCGGCTATTTCTTGTTGGGTGGTTCCAGTTTTCCTTATTGATTACGAACAGTTGTATGTACAATCATTAAATAGCTTCAAACTGCTTCCGTGTTTTTCTTCAAGTTTTCTTGTTCAAGTCATATTTTGGTCGTCTTTGTCACAGACTGAATATGTTGCACCTTAGCCCGACAAACTGTTCGCTTTAGGGCTTTTTAGTATATAGACGATGGTCGCCCTTTGCTACTTGTGTATGTGCCAGCGACCAGAAACTCGTCGCTAACTTTGACGGCTTAAACTCAATATTTCTTCCTGCATAGCTTATTCATGGCAGAAACAATTTAAGAGAAAATTCATGAGACAGTTTTATGTTCTTATAAATTCCTACACATGTCAACGTTTTGTTTTGTTTTACACCGCTAAAACTCTACCTAACAGTAGTTTATCGATAAATCTCACTAGCATGAAGTATGTGCAGCGGGAAATCCGTTGTTAAGGTTGTTAATAAAAGACTGTTCCACTGTTTTTCTTTAGCCCTATATATAAATTTATTAGTGAAGATCTGGAGCTAGGGTATCTAGGCAATGACTCAAACGTTTAGTATAGATTAATACACACGTGAGTCGTTGCAATTGATCAATACTGTATGGTTATCTATATGTACATTATACTAAAATATTAACGTACAGCTGACGAGAATGTATACATATTTATTAGAATGTTTGTTAGTTATTTGTTAAAGCTTCGTCAGTTCGTAAAAAAGTACCACATAGTGAATGGGCCTTTTCAATTTTATATTTCCAGGAAAAAAAAGACCAAAAAAAAATCAACAACAAAACAACCCTAAAAATAAAAGGTCTCCGGCATAGATACACGTTTTCCTTTTATTATTATTATTATTATTATTATTCAAACCACTCTGGAAACTTGATAAATAACTATCTATTTCAAAAAAGTGTATCGACCTCCAATGTTTCGTTTATGAAGGGGTTTGCTGTTTAATTTCTATTTTTTTCTTAACCAATCTACAAATCATTACAGGAAAATGAAGATCAAGATAGCAATAAACATGTTAAAATTAAAAGATCACGTTTACTTTCCCTATATCATGAAAACGTGATTCAGAAACTCATTTTTGTATTTTCTGATCGTAAGATCAGTAAATACATAGCTAACATCCACGGTCTAACACAAAATTTCCTAACAGTCCTAACACCGCAAAGTAGTTCTCACTCAAAACTGCTTAAAAACCAGCAATTTAAAAGAAAGAATAATTTTTAATGTAGGCATTTAACGAATTACAGTGCATTAAAAGTTTAGATTAGTCAACAGAAATATGAGGTTACAATCACAAATTTCGCGGATGAATATCTTTTTTACCCAATGAAAAATGTTCGGCTATTTCCGTAAAGCTTCGGATTATCATGAATATCATTTTAATCAATGAAAATGCTATTTTTAGAAATGTCGATTACCGAATACTCCAGAGCGTAGTACACAAATAAATCTGACTGTCGAGTAGTGGAATATATACATGTCGGACTGTTTTGGCGAGAAGATTTTCACTAAATTATTTTCATCAGTGTTAAACAACAGGTTTATCGTGAACAAAATACCTCGAAATTAATAAGGATTACAAACACGAAATGGAAATTCTCAATTTAGAATTACATAATGTATTAGTTTTTATTCAAGGTACATATGTATAACTTCGCCGTGGTGCAGAGGTAAGCGGTCTCGTTGAGGGTGTGAGAGGCCTATGGTTCAAATCCTAGTCGAGGCAATTCTATTTTTTTTTTCATGCAAAATTCCATATGTATCAATCTCAATCTGTTATAGAAGAAAATCAAAACGCTGTCGCTGCGTAAGATGAATTATAATATTATAAAAATAAACTTATACAGGAAAGTACATACAGATAGTCAGTATGATTTAGATTGCAAAAATCAGAAAATACCATAGAGCTGCAGCTCTTTGATTTTTTTCAGTAACACGATCGATAATTTCATCAACTTTTTCACACGATTATGTAGGAATATCCCCTTAATCATTTACGTCTAACCATTTTCCGCATATATGTAAGAAAACCGAAGTATAAGTTCTATGAATTGTGTTATTGATAGATTTTTAATTTAAGTTTTTGTTGTAAACGAAGATTATGAGGAGAAATTTTACATTTTCTTTGGTTACCTTTTAAGAGCTGTAAAATACAATTTTCCTCTAATGCCGGCGATTTATTTTAGTAATTTTTCAATTTCATTTATTTAAATAAATTAGACCGGAAGAAAGATGCTACACACATCAATCACTTCACAGGGAAATATCAGTTTAAAATTATAAAGAGTTTCGTAAATTCTGTTGATTAAAGCACGGCTGAAGCCATGTCATAAACAATTTACTTGCTGAAAAACTTAAAATATCTGTCTTTCCCCCTGATGCTCGACTGTAAATCATGTTGTATACATGTGTTTTATTTACAAAACAACTTGTTAATTATTCTTTAAATTTCTCTTTTTCATTTAATGTATCCAAGATTTGAAATTTAGTACTTTTATCTCATATGCACTATCTATGACTTATGATTCGTTGCGCTAGAAATGATGACTTAACTTAAAACTATTCAAATACAAAGCAAGGGTGCCTTCATTTCCGTACGTCATTCTCCGCGTGAAATAATTCTTTCTCTGTTCTGTCAGATTTGACCTCTGTGGAAAAAAGGATCTGCCTGACTTTCTTTCATTAAACTATTCGCTACTTAAATTCTAGTGGTACCGAAAGGAATGGGGAAAAACGCACTTCGGTGATGCTTGTTTTAATTTTTATTTTCTAGTCAATGTGATTTCACACTCACTAAATTAGATCAAAACTGCATGGGTAAACGAATACTAGGTACTTTGGACCATGCTTGGGTTTTTTTAATGCTGTTTTTCTACAAATATTTTAATGTTTCTATTGGGATAAAAAAGAGAGAGCATAGTTAACTGCAACTTATTTTGTAAACAAGTCGTTCTATTGTATAGTCAGGCACATTCATAGAATCTGCCTGTTATCTACTTTTTTAAAGATATTTTTATGTTGATAATAATGATTATTTATGTGGAATGAAAATGTAAAACATGATAAACAAGATCAACAAGGAAAGGCGGCGTTTAATGAACGCAACCCCCTCACGATCCAGCAACAAGAGCCAGTGGCAAGGAGCCCAGGAGGACCCCGAGTAAAAACAGGACAGGGCAAAAGAAAGAGCATGGGCAGGTTAATCACTAGAAAGATACATAAGAAAATATAATTAGTAACTGATAAGGAACTGATAAGGAACTCCTGTAAGTCCTGTTATAATTGTTTTTATGTCAATTAATTCTTGTGCGGAGGACAAGAGCTTGACTCGAAGGGATCTTCCGGGATTTCGTAGTTAAAACTTTGTGATTTTTTCGGCAATAAGGGTACGAGAATATAATTTTGAAGTATATATATCATCAACACCAGTGGTTTCTAAATTAAAATGTATTTAAAATGTTTAATCACACCCTTAATTTTTTATTTTTTATAGCGCTTTTGTATGTGTTTACCGCGTACAGCCTCCTGGGGTGCACTTAAATGTTTAACTGAAAACAAACGTTTTCATTGGTTATCAAGTTCGCTGTTTACATTTTAGCGACAGGTACCATTTTAAGGTTTTTTTAGGTAGTTTAAGTTATTTTTTGTCATTTTATGATTATTTTAAGGACAATGTATGGTTATTAACAACTAATGTACATGCCAGTGGGGGAATTTTCATGTTGCAGTAAAAAATGAAAATAGATCAGTTCGATTTCCGACACAGTTTTGATACTAACTGGTTGAGACAAACAGACGGACATTTATGAAAAAGCAGATTATAAAATCGGTCGGTCTTGCAGTCGAATTATTAAGACTAGTTGCACCTGCGAGACATTCTAACCGGGGCGTATATGTAGTATTTTCATTTTGAACGTTTGTAGGATTGCTTTTCAAAAAAACGTGAGGTTAATGACCGAGTCTGCAATTATCATGTAATCTTGCTCAATCCAGATATTTATATATATGTATGCAGTTGCTGTCAATTTAAGATTTTTTTCATTTCTCCAAAAGAGAGAAAATAAGAATCCCTACAGAACGCCTAACACGGCAAAATTGAAATGTTTCAGGCTCTGTTTGATTGAGCCTATTCCTATTTATGGACGGTACTGCCAAGTGCAAACCACCGTCCACGCCCCCTAGCACCGGCTTAAGCAAAATTCAACATTTAATATGAACTGGTACAATTTTGAAACATCAACAGATGTGTTCATGTGGCGGTTATCATGGAACCGGCAATGTGACATGTAAGTGCCATTCCATGAAAAGCGGCATATGGTCCACAAGTAAACAATTATGTGCCCTAAGCGAGAAAACAATGGTCGGAACTAAAAAAAATGAAACTTTGAAAGGGGATCAGATGTTATGAAGCCTGTATATCACAGATAAGACGTCAAAAGACAAATTTCAAAAGCAGGCCACATATCATAGGGGTGATTTAACAGTATTCAAGTGAGGACTACTCGAACAACCTAACAAGAAAATAGCCGAATAGAAAGAATTAAAAAATCACAAGCACAACAATAATGTCGTGCTTTGAACGATCTTTAAGGATCGGAAATATAACATCTCTGATTAAATTTACGGAGCGACTACTATCCATTAGTTAAATGACAAAAGACGTATTGCCTTGATGTCAATTCAATTTATCATTACAAGGCCACTGTTCGCAACTTCAGATAAATTTATTCCAACCATATATCATTTTAAGATTCAATGTTTTATTCAATGTCACAATTTAACTGAGTTTGAAGTGAAACTTGCTGAAAAGGGCTGATATCTCGGAAGCAGTGAAAACAAAAATAATATATGAAACTTGCAGACTAAAAAAAACAAGAAAAAGATAACAAGCAATTATCATAGTATTGCAAGCAATCCATAAGTCCCCTACCGGTTAGAACCCCAGCAACATTCTGATAGGCCATTGGCCATTCAATTAAACCATTAAATGAATGAATGACATGAACTTCAATCTTTTGAGTTCTAAGTTTGTATATAACATAGTAATGTGCTAGTTTCCCTGCCAAGTAAGGAAATTATGTTTATACAACAGATAATCAAAAGGTCCAATTTTCTCAGGATAAATAAGTATAACAAATGTTTCAACTTTTCTCTATTTTAAGTAAATTTGTTGGAAAAAAAATCTTGTCATATAATAAAGATGTGGGAGTTTGGAGTAAATCCTAAGAGGAATGAAGAAGTTGGGAGTAAAAATACCAATTTCTCGAAAAAGTTCAAGGGGGGCATAATTCTGAAAATAGTTTTTCTTGAGTACTGAACCTTCTCACATATGTTGAGTGATAATAAGAAACATACATACAAATGTATAAAGCTTGAAGCAGATACATTAAGAAATAAAGAAGTTATTTAAAAAAAACATGTTTTTTCATGAAAATTCTAAGTTCAAGGGATGTAATTCTGATAATATTTGTGCTAGAGTTGAAAACCTTGTCACATATGATGTGGTTGATGACCAGAAGTTTGAAGTAAATACCTTAAGAAATAAAGAAGTTATAGTGAAAAAGCGTAAAAATAGAAACCAGATTTCTTAAAATTCACTGTATTTGTTGCCATAGCAACCAGAATTTTCAACATAGGAAGTAAAGAAAAAATGTGCATAATTTCCAGACTGCCATCTACCAATATTTAAAGTTTCATAAAAATATTTTCAGTACTTTTTACGTTATCACTGGCTCCAGTTTATGTGTTAAATTTGCCATATTTTCAGTTCATTTGTTGCCATAGCAACCAGAATTTTCAACATAGGAAGAAAAGAAAAAGATGTGCAAAATCTCCATACTGCCATCCATCCATATATGAAGTTTCATAAAAATATTTTCAGTTCTTTTGGCGTTATCACTGGATCCAGTTTATGTGTAAAATTTACCATATTTTCAGTCTATTTGTTGCTATAGCAACCAGAATAATCAACATACTATTAGGAAGAAAAGAAAAAAACGTGCATAATTTCCATACTGCCGTCTATCCATATATCAAGTTTCATAAAAATATTTTCAGTTCTTTTGGCGTTATCACTGGATCAAGTTTATGTGTAAAATTTGCCATATTTTCAGTCTATTTGTTGCTATAGCAACCAGAATATTCAACATAGGAAGAACAGAAAAAAACGTGCATAATCTCAAGACTGCCGTCTATACATATATCAAGTTTCATAAAAATATTTTCAGTTCTTTTGGCGTTATCACTGGATCCAGTTTATGTGTAAAATTTGCCATATTTTCAGTCTATTTGTTGCTAACGCAACCAGAATATTCAACATAGGAAGAAAAGAAAAAAACGTGCATAATCTTCATACTGCCGTCTATCCATATATCAAGTTTCATAAAAATATTTTCAGTACTTTTTGCGTTATCGCGGGATCCAGTTTTGTGGACGAACGGACTGACAGATGGACGGAGGGTAAACCTAAAGTCCCCTTCGGTAAACCGGTAGGGGACTTAAAAGGCAAAGGCAACGTTCATTGCGACTGTTGATCAGAGATAATGTTAAGGGTAAAATATCTCAGGCCCTGGTATCGGCTCAAGCGGTATACAATCTTCATCACCGGCGTGCTCGGATCAATTATTCCGTAGGACCAGAAAAAGTAACAAAACTAAAATAAAGTTTATTAGTCCCCTACCGGTTTACCGGAGGGGACTTTAGGTTTACCCCCCGTCCGTCTGTCCGTCCGTCTGTCCGTCTGAATGTCAGTCCGTCCGTCCACAAAACTGGATCCTGCGATAACTTGAAAAGTACTGAAAATATTTTTATGAAACTTGGTATATGGATAAATGGCAGTATGGAGATTATGCACGTCTTTTTCTTTTCTTCCTATGTTAAAAATTCTGGTTGCTATGGCAACAAATAGGCTGAAAATATGGCAAATTTTACACATAAACTGGATCCAGTGATAACGCAAAAAGTACTGGAAATATTTTTATGAAACTTGACATATGGGTAGATGGTAGTCTTGAGATTATGCACGTTTTTTTCTGTTCTTTCTATTTTGAAAATTCTGGTTGCTATGGCAACAAATAGGCTGAAGATATGGCAAATTTTACACATAAACTGGATCCAGTGATAACGCAAAAAGTACTGGAAATATTTTTATGAAACTTGACATATGGGTAGATGGCAGTCTTGAGATTATGCACGTCTTTTTCTTTTCTTCCTATGTTGAAAATTCTGGTTGCTATGGCAACACATAGGCTGAAAATATGGCAAATTTTACACATAAACTAAATCCAGTAATAACTCAAAAAGTACTGGAAATATCTTTATGAAACTTGACATATGGGTAAATAGCAGTCTTGAAATTATGCATGTCTTATGTGTTCTTCCTATTTTGAAAAAAATATCAGTTGCCTTGGCAACAAATAGGCTTAAAACATGGAAAATATAACAATATTGGTGATTAGTCAAAAAGAGCTGAAATTTTTTATGAAATTGCATCTTTAATTAAAGAGTTATCTCCTCTTTAAGAATTTTGCTTTTGAAATGTTATATTTTGGTAACAGGGATGTTTCAAATATTAACTTTAGAGTGTCTTTCAGTCCGTCTGTCTGTCTGTTAAAAAAAACTGTTTCCTATGATCACTTTTAAAGAACTTTTCCAACAAATTTACTTAAAATAGAGAAAAATTGAAACATTAGTGAATGGCCAATGGCCCTTCAGAATGTTGATGGGGTTCTAACCGGTAGGGGACTTATGGATTGCTTGCAATACTATGATAATTGCTTGTTCTAATTGTTCCAATCAAATGTCATATCAGATAATTTATGTAAATGGTACAATCGAATTTCAAAACAAGTGTTAAAAACTTTATTGTTACACAATCGGAAAAACAGAAGGCCCGAAGCGTGCATTATTCTACATTCTAACACCCACGTGATTTTGTCACTATAGACAAAGACACCAATATCTTTTATTCAGTCGTTAACGCTGTACAGTATTGTTTACGCGACGTCACAATGTAGCGCCAAACAGCACGTGCAAAACAATCAAATCAAGTACGCTATTTTAATGTCGCAAACGAGTTAAGTTTTACATTTATTTCACTTTCAAACTTTTTGTTTCGCTTAAAAAATTATAGTGTGAAATAAAATAAACAAACAAAGTTTCGTCAACGTTTTCAAAATTCGTTATTCTCAAAATGTTTCTACACACGGAAGATTTAACGACAGTTTTTTTTAAACCCACTGGAACAGCCTTTAAAGAACGTTTCTATGGGAAACTCTGAGGCGAGAACAAATTTAACCACCAAACAAAAAGTCCAACTTTATAATTAAGAAATAACATCGTCCTGAGAGGTGTATATCGGCTATTTAACACCGGTTTGGAGTTTTGATGCGTAGGAATTGACGCATCAAAACGATTTTCGCCGATTTTCGTATAACGCTGTTCGATTTTCGCATCCTACTGTTGCGAAGATATATAAATTATTAAACAAAAGAAATAATAAGAAAAAAAACGTTATTTTATCAAGTTTTGAACATTAAAAACTTACGTCGTATTGTGTTTACATCAGTACCCCATTTATCATTCCTGTATGTATGAAATAAACACGACAGCTTGTTTATGAATGAGTTGTTTACTTAGGATGACGTCATTACGCTGCTTACGGATTGGCGCCGTTTTGTCAAAATATTTATTAACTTATATGGATCTAATATATGGCGTTAGTGTATGTGAGATATTATTTCGGTATTGTATGGAAAGAAAACATTATACGAACTGAAAATATAAATGAAAATGCTTTTTATTGTTGCTTTAAAATGCTTTATAAACTATATAATCGAGGGTGAAAACATAATAGCGCATGTACAAGTAGTCCCGTACCGGTGTTTATTGACAGTTTAACACCAGTTTTTTTCCTTCTTTGTCTATATTGACAAAATCACGTGAGAATAATAATTATATTTTTTCTTGACGTGTTAGAATGGAAATAGATATTAATTCAATGCACGTTTTTCGTTCAAATGCTTTGTAATTAATCACTCAGGCCTATCGGCCTTCGTGATTATATTACTACGCATTTGAACTCAAATCGTGCATTATTCTACAACAATGCACTCAGAATTGATATCTATTTCCTAATTTAACCCGTTACATTTATAGTGTGATAAGCCTTTAGGAAATTTGGTTACATCTCTCCGGCTGAGGACTTGGATGTAATTCCTTCACACAAAAGTGCCATCTACTGTGTAGCCCACCTAAATTGTAACCATAAATAAAATTGTAACCAGCATTTACTCTATAATACACAACTGGGTAATGGTAGTCATGACGCTTAATGTTATTGCGTTTATGGTCACTTGACCATCTGCGTTGGATCTGGTAGTTGCATTGTTCGTTTAATAAATTTACTTGTTCCAGAACAAACATAGCCTGCTTATGATTATCATCGTCATCTTTGGGCTCATTGCGGCTACAAAACCGGTTAGCATGCATAACGATTATATTACAATTCTCATTACCAGCGGTTGCAACAAAAACACTGCACCCAGAAAGCAAGGCTGTAACAAATAAAGAGCTTCTCTGTTGTACAAATGGCAAAAACGTATATGATATGGAGTTGCGTTCATCTAAAGGAAGAAGAACAGCTTTAGCGTTCGTGCCGAATAAAGTGTTTAGTCGTGTGCTCGGAACTACTTCTATTGTATACATTCCATGCAGTTCTCCATCAACTAAAACACATTCTACAGGTTCCCAGCAATCAAGAATCCACGTTTTATCGGTTGCTTTGTCGAAATGTCCTTTTTTGTGAACGAATCTTTGCATTTCCCTCCGACAACCATTCGCGTGATTGATGTTGTCACCTTGGAAATTAAATGTATTTGTTTGATGAAGTAGCTGCAAAAATTTGTTGACTACATTGGAGTCCACACCTTGTATAAGTGTCCGTGAATCTGAAGCAACACACAACATTAATTAATTTGCATTATTAATAAACATCTGTTATAACAAAATGAGAAGCAGTTTTCAGAGCGTACTCCTTCTATCAAATAACAGCTAAGTGAACTATTAACATGCACATTTTAGCCATAATAAGTTTTAGCTTTGGACTTTTTTGACGTACAGGGACAGAACTTAATTGTTCGCGATTTTTAACCATTTGGTGTAGATTTGTGCACCTTGTATGCCAAATATCAAATTATTATCTGGCCGGTATTTATTTTTCCTTAAATGGAAATTGATTCAATGCAATACTTTAAACAAAATTGGGTTACGATAGCACACTAAATCTTGATTTTTTATTTTTCTATTATTTTTTTTAGTATATATCTTTATTATATTTTTCCGTTTTAGGTATCATTGTTGATCCGTGTTAGATTTTGAACTACAGCGGAGACATTTTAACTATTGGTTACGTCTAACTTTTCGAAATACGCAAACAGTGAATTTACTTGTATTTAGAGGAGCCGTTTCAACTTCCTCAAAACCCAAAACAAATGTCTTTGCGTCAAATATAGGTTTAAAAGTTTCCGAGATGTATTTACCTCTATTAGTTTCACAAATGGATCCTCTAGCAACTGATATAATTCCACTGAGTAGAAATAACAGATAACCTAAAATGAAATATAAAAAAGATTTATTTAAAGAAGGTATTGATGATCGTTCTACCGAATTCATTTTCGATACTAGTAATGTCATTAGTCAATAATTCAAAATAAGTCAATAGGTGATATTAAGGGGAGCAGGCAATTTTTAAACTTTTTAATAAGTATTACAGAATGGAGAAAATAAGAGTCCCTAAAGAAAGCCCAACACGGCAAAATTGAAAATGTTGCAGGCTCGGTTTGATTGAGCCTGTTCATGGACGGTACTGTCAAGTGCAAATTAAACAGCCAACAAGGCATTACAATATACTCGTATTCTTCGCCAAACGTATTGTACTTCTTACAGAAAAAACAACAAAAATGCAATCTAAGATAACTTAGTGAACCAAAAAAAATCAGGCAAATCAATTTGACAGGTAATGATTTATTTTGCTCAAATGTCCTCCTGTCATTGTAGTTTCCGAGAAGACTTTTAAAGCAAAAAATATGATAAACAAGATCAACAAGGAAAGGCGGCGTTCAATGAACGCAACCCCCACATGACCCAGCAACAAGAACCAATGGCAAGGAGCCCAGGGGGACCCCAAACAAAAACAGGACAGGGCAAAGACAGAACACGGACAGGTTAATTATTAAATGATAATTAATTTGTAACTGATTAGGAATTCAAAGCAAGTCAATGTATCAAAGTAACTCTTCATAAACATTTGCCAATATTGAGAACAATTTAAATTCGGAGACATGATTTCAGAAACTATAACATGCTATATATCTTACATTTTGGTATGTAGTTAGTAAAGAGGATACTTTAATGTAAAAACCGAGTCTGCAATTTGATGTAATTTTTAATGCTTCGGAGTAATCACTTTTTCCAGATATTTATACATCACAACAATAGGTGCCAAGTGCTGTATAGTAGTCGTGCACAGTTTCATCGTACTTCACTTCAGTGTTGTTATATTTTCTAGTCCTTAGGGATCATTGAGTTTAGCGCTTTTAAATGTTGAGAATTGAATGCCGTTCAAGCCGGTGCTAGGGGCGTGAGGGATATTGCACTTTTTTCATTATCCCTCATGTACAGACTCAATCAAAGGTTCTGCATTTTTTTTTTGGTAATTTTACAGTTTTAATGCTTCTGAAAGATCACTTTTTTCCAAATATTACATGCAAATGTATGTTTCTAAACAGGTCAATGCAACAGAAGTGATCCAAGGGCTAAGGGAATTAACAAAACTACAGGACTTGTAAAAGGTGTTAAAAGACTATTGAACTATTTAACAATGTCATTAAAACAAAATCTGTATTGTGGACATATGTAACTTTTTCATAACAATAAGAAGATTCCAGTAAACATTTGAGGGTCATTCTGACTAATTTAAGTTTAACTGTCATTGCCATGTACTGTGTGATGCCAGAAATAGAATGCGTAGTTGCACAAACTAACATACTAAAAGTTATTAAAACTTGAGTGAAGCTCCTATTTCAACTTAAGGGGGCAGGGGACATATTCGAATGATGGCCCCGGTCAAATTTTTTAATAACTCAGACATGGTGTTTTGAAGGTACTGATAACTTCAGATATTTCTCTGTCATTGTAATTCTTTCTTGTTTGTGTGTAGGAAATGAGATATATTTTTGGGTTTTTACCCGAAACTAAGCATTTTGGTAGCTTTGTATGTATTTCTGACTCTCTGAATGGAGGTGAAAAAGTTAAAAATCAAGCTTTGACAGTTGGCGCCAAACAAGTAAGAAATTTCAGATAAATTTTGTGAAAAATCTAAACGTATGACAGACACTTTATTTGTCATTTCTGAAAATGCCATAGCTTGCACTGCGTGTTACTGATATTTTTAAAGGAATCGGGCAGATTCTGGAGTATGCTGCACCTTCATGAAGATTGCCTATATTGGTACATTTTAGGTGTGATTTTGGCTGGGTGGGGGTAAATATAAATTGCTGTCAGTCATTTTTTGAAGGAGCAATGCATGCAAACTATTATTTTCTTCAATGTATGTCATATATCATTGAATAATGCTGTGCAACTGGTTATCTGCCTGTGAAACAGATTTTGAAATATTTGGAATTGTGTTTCTGGTCACACTGAAATACATAATTTTTCATTTTAAGGTCCCTGCCCCCTTAAGGAAATTTTCAAATTTATAAAATGTGTTGGAATTGACCCAAATGTGCCCATAAACATTCCTTCTACATTTGTTAGTCAAAATTTGAAGTACCTGGTAGGATTTATCAAGTTATGTAGAGTAAGTAGACTGTCAAGTCAAGGGAGGTAATAAAAATTTGGAATTTTGGCAAACACTGTACTTTACAGAATGTGCACATTTATCCAGATTTAACAGTTTTATATTGTGCAAATTGACATAATAATGCATAATTGAGCACTTTTAATTGTTACAAATGTACATAATGTCATATAAGTCAACAGTGGTGTCTTTACTGCACTTTTAGGTGTATGCAAGAATGAATGGGGTCTGGTTTCCTGTGAAATTCATTTTGGGACATTAATTGTGGCTGTAATATTGTTTTTCTTGCTATTATCTCCTTCCAAAAGACTTTAAATACTCTGAAAATACTTTATGGTATTTAAATAAAGGTGGAATACAGAAAAATAACCATCTCACAGGTTCCTGGCACTTGATATTAAGTAAATCATATAACAGGCATGGTCATTGTACTAGTTACTTCCCCTGAAATAGGGTCTTTTTTAAATATTTGATTTAATACAAAGTAACCACAGTATTCACTTTTCGAAGTTAACGTTTAATGCGAAATACTCCATATTTTAAGAAAATAAAAGGAAACGCTTTAATGCGAATCACATAAAAAATCTTAAGGGGGCAGGGGACATATTCGAATGATGGCCCCGGTCAAATTTTTTAATAACTCAGACATGGTGTTTTGAAGGTACTGATAACTTCTGATATTTCTCTGTCATTGTAATTCTTTCTTGTTTGTGTGTAGGAAATGAGATATATTTTTGGGTTTTTACCCGAAACTAAGCATTTTGGTAGCTTTGTATGTATTTCTGACTCTCTGAATGGAGGTGAAAAAGTTAAAAATCAAGCTTTGACAGTTGGCGCCAAACAAGTAAGAAATTTCAGATAAATTTTGTGAAAAATCTAAACGTATGACAGACACTTTATTTGTCATTTCTGAAAATGCCATAGCTTGCACTGCGTGTTACTGATATTTTTAAAGGAATCGGGCGGATTCTGGAGTATGCTGCACCTTCATGAAGATTGCCTATATTGGTACATTTTAGGTGTGATTTTGGCTGGGTGGGGGTAAATATAAATTGCTGTCAGTCATTTTTTGAAGGAGCAATGCATGCAAACTATTATTTTCTTCAATGTATGTCATATATCATTGAATAATGCTGTGCAACTGGTTATCTGCCTGTGAAACAGATTTTAAAATATTTGGAATTGTGTTTCTGGTCACACTGAAATACAAAATTTTTCATTTTAAGGTCCCCTGCCCCCTAATGAATTTACTAAGTGCTCCAAACATAAACCCTGCATCGACGAACAACGTCAGGTGAAGGCTTGTTGGTAAATTATTCCTACTGCCCAGCGTTTACGTTTCGAAAACACAACTAATCTTGCTACAAATTTATTAACAGTTGACAGAAGTATTAAGTTTTATTGATAAATAATGTTTCAATGCATATACTACTTATAAAATGTGAAAAGTGACAAAACACTCCCTGAATCATATCTTACGTACCAAGAAAGAAAATGTCAAGGAAAATATGAGTTGACAAATTTCATCTATTCAAACGACACTTGACATGTTATATAAAAGGAAGTCGCCAATAATGTTCAATAGCGTTATAAGGCAACAGATAACGCTTTAAGGGCTTCCCTTCTTAAACAATTAAACAATACTAAATAATTACATTGATTCTTTTGAGTTTAATATCATTGATGTCTTCAAAGTATGTCTGTTTTTTTGTTACATGTCGTGGTTGATATGTATATAAATTGTGGTTTCGCGCTGTCCCTATAAGGGCGAAATCGCAAAAACACGATACATTGACGCGAAAACACGATACAAGATCGCGAAAACACGGAGAAAAATATCACGTTATCGCGCTATTAATATCGTGGTTTCGCGTTTTCGTCCTCGATCGTCCATCGTGTTTTAGTGTTTTCGCCTTCGCGGTCAGTAGGGCGAAAACGCGAAAACATGATATTAATAGCGCGAAAACGCGATATTTTTCGCATCGTGTTTTTGCGACCTTGTATCGTGCTTTTGCGTTTTTGCCCTACTGACCGCGCAAGCGAAAACCCGATATTTTAATATCGCACTTTCGCCTTCCGTTTGGACATTCGTAAACATTGAAAACGAATTAGACTCGCGTATCAGGGCATTAATTTACCTGTTTTGTGGTGTCCCACACAATTTATCGCGATAGATTTTACATCGCTTTTCTCAGAAAATCACTTAAACTATATTCGTAATGCATTTGGTTGGCAGACTTGTGGCTGTTGCAATTGAAAAGGGGCTCAATTAAGCTCAGATGGTTTAAATTCATGTCGTGGTCAAAAATGGATGTTTTAATTGCGGAGATAGTTCTGCCAGAAAGTGACGAAATTAGCTACTGACAGACAAAAGCATGACTTTTACCCCCAAGAATAAGAATGCAAGCACAAATTTGCCTATTTCATTTCATAATATGTTTATCCAACCAAAATATTCAACTATATTTATCTCATTTTTATTTCAGTTTTAGAAAAATGTGATATTATGTCTTATACTTGAATTTAATATTTTGTCTTATTTCTCCATTAATTAACTAAATTTATCAACACCTATTGCAAATAGACATCACAAACCTGCATGCAAATCTAAACAGTGAAATGGAAATTAAGTTCATTTCCAGTTGAACTTCGTCAACACCAAAAGTACAGAAAAATGGTCTCCGAGCAAGCTGTTGCTCGCTTTTCACAGAAAATCATTTTAACTATGGTAGTGATGCATTTGATCTATAGAATAATGGCAGTTTCACTTAAAAACAGGCTAAAATAAGCTGAAATGGGCAAATTTCATGCCTAGATGCCAGACATGAATGCTAAATTGGGTGAGAATTCTACTAGTAAGTGACAAAATCAGCTGCTGAGAAACAAAATTGATATTTTAACCCGGCCAAAGAATCAAAATACAAGCATAAATTTGCCTGTTTTGTGTCATTATGTGTTTATTTATCAAAAAATATTCAACTAGTTTCAATTCTGAATTAAATTTTACGAAAATGTGATATTTTGTCTTTTAATTTGAGCCCAAAACATAAAGACAGGCATATTAAACATGCGATACAAAAACATAGTGTTTCGCGCTTGCGCCTTCGCGGTTGAGAGGGCGAAAACGCGAAATCACGATATGAGATCGCGAGAACACGATGCCTAAAATATCGCGTTTTTCGCGCCATTTACTTTTATTGCTCTACTGACTGCGAAGGCGAAAACACGATGGGAGATTGAGGCCCAAAAAGCGAAAAACACGATATTAATAGCGCGAAAACGCGATATTTTTCGCATCGTGTTTTCGCGATCTCTTATCGTGTTTTCGCTTTATCGCATCGTGTTTTCGCGTTAATGTGTCGTGTTTTCGCGATTTCGCCTTTAGGACAACAGCGCGAAACCGCGCTGGCCCTAACGGAACACTGTACTTTAATGTAAATAGAACAAGGAAGATATCACATAGATATCATTGTTTTATATAACGGAGTATATAATTGAGAGACAATTGTTTAGTGTTGTGGATGTGTGTATAAGAAGGAAGTAACAGGATGTGTGTATAAAAAGGAAGTAACTGTTGTTGAAATCTCTTCCTGCTTTATATAAAATTAAGGGGATAACAAAATTTCCATGAATAAAATGTAAGTAGCACGCCTCAAGATCCGTACTTGTAAGGCAAATGTTTTTTGAAATAAAATATTGTGAAGTGTACAAATGAAGTAATTTACACATTTTACAATGACCAAACAGATGTTAAAATAGGCAAAATAGCCCCTACTGCATTAGTCACGCAGTAGACCTATGATGATAGTTTTATTTTGTCAACATTTTGCGTTATTATTTTAAATGTACTCTCTAAAGTCGTTGTAAAAGTTGTTTATGCTAATAGGTTTAGCATTTAACCCATTTAACTCAGTATATCACTCATGACGTTGTGAACAAAACTTTGTCAAACTTTTTTTGGCCTACGTATTATTTTATGATTCCGTAAATGTCCTCAAATACAGTGTGTATTTGACCAAAGGTTGTATTTTGTACAGTATATTACTTGATTCAAACTCAATAACTGCGCAAAAAAAAAAGATTTCACCGCAATGATAACTCTTAGTTGTAACTTCTTTTGTTTTGCGCAGTAGTACGCGTAGCCGTTGAACGTCTAATGTCATTTTCTTTACGTTGGTCCATTTCTAATGCCTTAATAAAGATATTTATTATGCTTAAAGAAATGTTGTTGTTAATGTTTGTATGTGAATGTGCCATACATGTATATGATCATACAAAGATGTGATAAAACATTATTATGTTCGTGAGTTTTTGTGCACATTCATTTCTTAAGTATATAATAGAAGCCTGGCGATTTTCGCAAATTTTTCGCGCTGGTACATTCATGAATAATCTTGCGCAACGCTGTAAAATACGTAAACCGATTGTGCATCGGTGTCACATAATCCGAATTCTCTTATAAGTATGATGAATATGATTCACTTTGCGTTTCAAGACACGAGGTTATAAATTTTAGTACTGATCAAACAACGAACGAAGGTTCAATATATCGAATATAAATAAATAAATGCTGGATTTGCAAATTATAAAAGACTATAGATGTATTTTTACTATATCTATAACTTCATTAGAAAAGAAATTGTCAATGCAAATGATCATAGTATCGCTAATGTTTTACATGTGAAGTTGACCCTAAAATTCAGGTCGATTCTTACTATCACTATTAGTCTAGACTGGTATCAAAATGTAAAATCTAAAATATTCAAGGTAGGATATAGTAAAAACAAGACCGTTTAAACTGAAAAACATTCTTTAACAATAATTACAGAGTGCTGCCGTGTATTTCTATCATATCAACAATGCAGGGGTCAATATTTTTATATACGTTTTAGGCCTACAGATTTTTTCTTTATTTCATATTGACGCCTACAGTATGAAATAAACTGGGTTTGATTTAAGTATATATATATAAGTATTTTCTTGTCCAGATATGATATCATTATTTCGATATATCTTCAATCAACGTTGTCAGGATTTAGCACAACAGACCAAGCGTTGTAATTGAGGAAAACTCCCGATGGTGACAAAAATCGTTGACAATCTTACGTTACCCGGATACTGCGTGAACAAATGAAGAAAAGCCAAATACACTACCGCAACTTAGCGTATTATTTGTAAAGGAGAAACGTGTGTATAGAGCCAACCTAACAGTCATTCGAATAACAATACTATAATAACAATTCACTATTATGATGCAAAAGCATTGCCCTTGTAATATGATGAAGAAAAGGAAAAAGTCTTGAAAATGAATAACGTCGAAGAAACGTGAATTGATATCAGTAATAATTAAAACTGTAGCTCTGGAGCAGAAGAAGCAATGATAAAAACAGATACTAGTACACAAAACGACAAAAATGAGATTATTGACAACGTAGATAACGTACATTTGGTAGTTCCTCTGAATGAAGAATACATGTATAAATAAATATTCGCAATCAAATGGAAAAAAAAAACAAGAAAAAAACAAGCTTTATTATTCTAAATTTTTATAAAACAAAAGCTCTATAGAAGGCATTGACTAGATCAACAATATTAAAAACAAACCTGATTTATATTGTACAACCATTTTCACAATATCCGTCTGTGTTTCTCATTAAAAAATGATTTGAAATACTCTGAATTTGCTTACCGGATACGTGGTGTTTTCCGTTATACATTAAAGGCACTTCATGTCTCAGATATCCATATTTATTTATTCAATTCTTTAGAAAAGTTAAACATGTGTGAAATAATTTAAAAGTTGATTTAGAGCATGATAGATGTTTAACAGCTTGAGATAGAAGAGATGAATGTGCTGTAATGTGCCGTAAAAGTAGCAAACTATAAACAAAGTAGTATTTTGGTTCCATACCAAATACATATATGTATTGCTCATTCATACCATACTTATACTTATTTACTGTAATCACACAATCTGCCAACTAAGCAACTTAAACAAAGGTAGTTTATCTATATGGCAAATGAGTATTTTTTTTTTGGAAACCAAGATAACAAAAAAAGAAAGGATTTTTTTAGAAATAAAAATGATAGCATAAATAAGGCATAGTGAGCCTTTAAAGAACTTACTTCTTTGATCTTTAGCTTCCGGAAAGTAGTCATTATACTCAATATGTTTAAGCGGTCAATCATAAAGTTAAGTGGCACATTGTTTTCTTTCTAATAAACTTATTAGATAAGATTTATAAGTCACCGTCTTAAGAGGTGCTTTTAATGTTTGATATTATTACAATGGATTATTCTATAACATGACCATCTTCCTTTTTGTAACTATTTTCAAAGCGGTCTTCAGCTTTTAAATGCTTTTAAAACCCATTTAACTCAGTATATCACTCATGGCGTTGTGAACAAAACTTTGTCAAACTTTTTTGTGGCTCTACTCAGATACCTATCTGTGCCTGAAATAATACATAGAGGGGCACATGAGGTCTTCCTCCGTCAGCAAAGCTTGAATGTTTCCATATGATCTATACTGTGTTTCGAATGACGGAAAATATGTAGTGTTGTTTACATTATATACAAATGTATTGTATAATAATTTATATGTCCTAAGTTATTAGAGAGTAAATAATGACTGATTATCCATTAACTAACAGAATAGAAAGTCAGTAGCATCTGTATATGTTTGATTGAATTTGAATATCGAGACTAGTACAAATAGGTCAAAGTGGCTAAATTCGAGGCGCGTTTTTCCACCATATCTGTATTTGTGGAGACTAAAAATGATGTTGTTTCTTTTGTTTTGTTTTTTTTGTTTTTTTTGGATAACCCAATTAGCCGATTATTCAATTATTCATTTATATATAGATATTATAGATATAGATATTATTAAATTTATTCCGTAAAGGTGGGTAAGTTGTATATAGAAATTAAAGATTTTATCTGTAAGGATTTGTAGAAAATCATAATATTCTGAATAATTCTTGAGATTCAGGCACACTATATATTTTTTTATAGTTAATAATTAACCACATACTTATAAAACAAAACATGACACTCTCCTTCAAATTTACAAGTTTATTTTTGCAAGTTGGTTACAATAAAAGGCAAAACGAGCATTAAGGTTTCTATTTTTTATTAAGTAATATGTAATTTGCTCAAACACTTAATTTTCAATTATAACCTCAAGCTACGGAAGTTATTTAACTTAAATGTACACAAACGCTACAATTGAAAAGCAAAATTTCGACGTAATCACAATATGAGCCGTGTCACGACAAAACCAACATAATGGGTTTGCGACCAGCATAGATCCAGACCAGCCTGCGCATCCGCGCAGTCTGATCAGGATCCATGCTGTTCGCTTACCAACTCTATTACAAGTAGAGAAACTGATAGCGAACAGCATGGATCCTGATCAGACTGCGCGAATGCGCAGGCTGGTCTGGACCCATGCTGGTCGCAAACCCATTATGTTGGTTTTGTCGTGACGCGGCTCATATATAGTAACATTTATTGCCGTCTTTCATTGTTATGCCTTTTTTTATATACATGTATTCAATAAACATTAACATGCTTGGCCGACAGTGAGTGGCCTGTTTTCACCAGAAGAAAACCAGGCGAGCATGCACTTCCGTTCGGTCTGACCATACACCATAAAGCTGATAATTTTAATTTTCAAATCCTTAATTTTCACATTGACCGTTTCAGATTTACATTAATAGATCTGCTGTAGAATGGCAGTAGAAAACACAAATTACCCTGAAGATCGCTAGTTAGTGAGTGTATGTTACAACTGTCATGAGATACAAGAGTAGGCTAGGTTAATTACCATTTCAATAAGCTAATTAATGCACCTGTCATCATATAAGTGGGGATTGTACCGATAAGGCTTATAATCATAATTGCTACACTAATGGGCGACTGTCCGAAAGCGGCAGATTTCAGTCATGAATTATCGTATAATAAATATAAGGCGTAAGTTAAGCTCCCTAAATAAAGTCAATCAAATATTACATTCGGCAGTGTTATACGCACTCACTCAGGTTAATTATGTTAGATACGCAGTTGACATTATTTTTCTATACTTAAGTCATTTGTTAAAGACTTGTGAATTTGTTAAATACATTGTGTAAACATTTATATAATAGACATTAATATCTTTATTTATTTACTAAATAAAACATGCATAAGACGTTTAACTTGAACTTGTGTTGACCTATTAATATTGAATAATTCAGATCTGGGTGTTACACTACACTGCTAAATAAAACAGTTGGCTAAAGCTATATAGTTCACTGTATTGTGTAAGTCAGATCACAAGCTATGTTATCAATGGATTGTTGGTTCGATTCTTTGGAGAGGCAAAGTTTGTCCGTAATATTTGATCTCGGACATTGCGTCTAATTGCAATTTGTCTCTCACTGCTGATTCAGAGATCTTATTTGATTAGACCTTGGTCACTTATAAATGGTAATTACTGATAACTTAGCCAGAAAAGCCGGATTGGTGTATCGCACCTCGAAATGTGACCAAAATATGTGTTTAAATAATTTAATCAGAACAAGTTGTTTGTTTGTTTGGGCTTTACGTCACACCGACACAGTATAGGTCATATCGCGACGTTCCAGCTTTACTGATGGAAAAAGACCTCAGGTGCCCCTCCGTGCATTTTTTCAGGCACGAACGGGCACCTGAGTAGAATCACCGACGTTCCGTAAGCTAGCTTCATAGCTTCCTAACATGAAATAATCAAAAGTTCCTGTCGGGATTCGAACCCACAGCGGTGAGGAGCTAGTGGTTTGAAGTCAACGACGTTAACCACTCCGCCACGGACGCCCCAGCAAAAGTTGTTCTATGGTAAACATTACAAAAGATATGAAGGTTTGACATAAAATAAAGAACCTTTGGAAGCAATGAAACCAAACTCAATTTTCTACGTTTATATGTGTTTTATATATTGGATCAATTCTGATTTACATAGAGCTTAATGTTTTGCAAAATATATTATAAATAAAAAAATACATGTATATGAACTGGAATTGAATTAACATTAAATTGATGAGAATTAATAATCACAAATGATTTTTTTCATTCGTTATTATTTGTATATATTTGTTAAAACACAAAACTGCTTACATCATAACTGTATCCTCTTCATTGATGGATTTCAAATTGACGTGTTAACAACTACAATACATGAAGTATTTCAAAATCACTAGCAGACTAGGGCTGCTCTTACGGAGATCTTAAAGTTAGTAATCAGATTAAACACACAATGTCATTCAGTAACTGATGACAATCCGAAGATAAATGATGATACATCGAATGCATTTAGGCCAATTTATGCAAGTGTGCTTTGAGACTAATCTTACTGTTTAAAATATAGAGATAAAATCCCTTGCTTATTGAATTAGCTGAGATAAATATGTAAATTCTATATTTAGTAATAATTAATTTTAACCTAATTACTTTTTGACATATAACGATATAGATTCATGCATATCTAAATATAATTCACTTTCAAATACACAAATATATAATTCTTGCCATTAATACATCCTATCATTCTCGGCTGGAATAAACATATTATTTTTATTGCACGAATGCATCTTTGCTCATGTACTGCGTGATCATTGTGTATCATCCTAGACCTAACTTTTCGTTACTTTTCATTCTACTTAACATGTATGTAAAAATTAACATGAGACATATAATAATGACAAAGTACAATCTTTAACATATTCATTAGCACTTTCAATTATCACATTATACATAGTATACATGTAGATAGAGATACTTAAAGTACAATGCATATAGAGATGCCTTTTTAAGTTAACAAGAACAATATGAAGTTAATTTAAATGTTTACAAGTTTTACAGCATAAGCCTTTATATCAATGAAAAAAATATAAGTAGGTGGTACATTGCCTATATATAATTGACAATATTCTACATGAAACAGCTAAATCCCTAAAAACTTTAGCAACATTACATATTTTTATCATGTGTTAATAAAAGTAAAAGTAATACACACATATACGATGCATGAAGTATGATTGCAAAAAAGGAAACAATGCATATATTGTAATGATATAAAGTCATAAAACAATAAAGACCACACAGAAGTATTGTCATACACACACATTTATATATACATGTACATGCTATTACAGCTTGATACATCCGTATGCATTATGTGCATACCTTGTTTTAGTTCTCGTATCCTGTGCCACTCGTATCCTGTGCCATATCAAATAGAGATACAATCTGTAACACAACTGCCAGTGCTTGTTGTATTCAATTCATAAAACACATAGACATGAAAATAATAGGCTGTTTAAAAAGTAAGTAGTGTAAGGATATTAAGAGTAAATCTTAACACTATCAAAGGTTAATAGATATGTACAGAGTATAAAGTTCTGTCCGAAACAAGAATATATTACTTTTTGTTGATTATTATTCGGAAATTTTAATCTGCCCTGTTTCTATAATAAATAAGAAATATAATTTTGTATATAGATCTAAATAATAATAATTTATATGGTTCTTTAAAATTGCATACCAGTACACTGCATTTACTTATAGACTTATAGAGAAACGGTCAGTTACAAAATCGATACAATTCTAATGTTTAAAATATACCAACATATAATCCGAATCTAACGCATCACAATTCAAAGACACACACCAATCATTGATTCAGTGGTTATTGTTTTTTTTTTCAATTATATGATATTGAATTCAAAGATTCATATACACATATTCACTGCAAGTCAAACGTTAAATTTCATCTGTTTTCTGTGTAATTTACAAATACCTGTTTGTTCAAACTGTTTTGCTTCTGTTTCATTTACAAATATGTGTTTGATTGAGTTGTCTTTTTTAAGTCATTTGTATGTTTGTCATTGAACATTTTTTCTTGCAAGAGGAGCACAACATCTTTCAATGTGTTATTTGTGTTTAGCAAGAAAGTCGGAGAAATTCTGTACCCTGTCACATCCTGCACTATGTTTATAAAAGTAACGGATGACATGGAGTCCAGGGACAGGTCAGCTATAGCAGTCGAAGAATCAAGTTGATGAAAATCCTGCCAAATGACTTTGCCTGTTATTTTTAGAATAACCTGGGTAATAGCCTCAATCTGTGCTGCTTTACTGGAATTCTGCAATTTCTGTTGATCTATATATAAATGGTTTGCGTCGGAACTTTGTTGTCTTAATTCAGTGATTTCTTGTTCCAAAAAGACTGACATTCTAATGCGGAAACGTTTCATGTATGGATTGTCGTAGTCTTTGGCGTGCATATTCCAGTTTACATCTGTGTAAATGGTTTTTGTCAGATTTCCCATTAATGCGTCTTGAAAACAGCTTCGGATGTCTGACACAGATAAAAGATTGAAACCACGTTTTTCAAAATTGTCCGTAAACTCCGGCCTAGCAGCCATACCTATAGCAAGAGCACCCCAATTTATTGACTGACCAGTGAGGCCTTGGCTTCGCCTCCAATCTATGAATGTGTCAAGGAAACAGTTAGCAGCACCATAACTAGCTTGACCGGGGGATCCTATCAGGCTGTTAATGGAAGATGAAACCACAAAGTAATGCAATTTATGTTTCATTGTCGCAATATGCATATTCAATGTGCCTATAACCTTGGGTCGTAATACATAGTCAAGTTGCGACTTCTCTAACTGAGTTAAAAGTTTTCCTTCTAGAACCCCAGCACAATGGAACACACCCTGGATTTTATTCCCTTGAGATAGACGTTCTGCTTCACTTATCGCATTTTCAACAGATTCCAGTTTAGTCACGTCAGCTTGTATGCCAAAGATTTTACAACCAGTTTTCTTCATAATTCCTTCAATTTGTGTGAGTTTTTCTTCAGGTATCTTTCTTCTAGAGAAAGTTGCAATTGTACCAGCTCCCATTTCTGCAAGAAGAACGGCCAATTCCCAACCAAGTCCGGTCATCCCACCTGTTACTATATACACACTTGATTTATTAAATAAACTTTGCAACGGCTTTCTTATGGGTAAAAGTAAACGGCCATTACTGACTATATCAGTTGTTGGACAAGGGATGCAGCACTTCTGATCATTATGCATTGACCTGCTGTATTGCATTTTTGAAACTTTATGAACGTTTTGCTGAATCCAATCAACCGCTTTCGGTAAGCATTTACTTATATGTTTCCTCTCTAATAAGTGAGCAACGCTTAAACAAGTAAGCCTTTGATCTTTTGATCTTGAAATTTTCATACGAAGTGATCCTTTTATACACCCGTCGATACATATGATGGACTTACATTTTCCTACAGCTACACAACTTTCATCAATCTGATCAATTGATACTAAATAATCAATGCCAGCACTATTCCCTACATTCATATTCTCAGAAATAACTTTGCAGCTTTTACATGTCTGAAGGATACATGTTAACAAGAAGTTTCCTGAAGTAGGTTCGTCATTGTTGTGAATTACCACTTTTGATCCACGCGGTACAAACTCACATAATCTGAAGCTTATGACTGTATACAAAAGAAGGCCTGGTATGTACACCTTTAGATCCTTCAGCAACACTGTGCACTCTTCAGGTATGTTCATCTCTGTTAATAACTTTGAAGGATAGATGCATACTATTTCCCACCTGTTCGAAAAGTCGTTTTTGATTTCATCATCAACCTTTGGTTCTGTGCAGGATGATTTGCCCTTTTTGTTCCTATAAAGCTTATAACCTGTGTATTCAATGCCAAGTAGTTCATGTCCATCTTTTATTGTATCTTTCCATATATCTTGATCGAGGTCAATTCCACTGCTGGTTCTAGGATAAATACAAACAGGATGAACACATACACGATTCAGTTTAAGCAAGAGGTTGTCGTTTTTGCGCCGATATTCTTCTCCTGAACTTTCACATACATACAATGTTCCTACTTTAATAGATCTGTCAGTCAAAATTTTGTGCGGTAACATTGACTTTTCAAGTAATGCTACTTCGTTTCTCAGTTTCGGAAGAACATTTTTTCTAGGTACTTTCGTAAATTGAGCTCCATATGTTTTATTTTTGAAAATTATGATCTCTGTGTTTACTGTATCGGGGTTCCTGCAAGAACTTGACACAAAGTTTAAAAGAGTGGATATTGTTTCCGATAGTGATGGCTGAAGATCTATCAACGTAATGACACCATAAATAAACTCAATATTAACAGAACGAACGAAGCCCCATAATTCTTCTCCAACTAAGCTTAAATTTTCATACAAATTTGAAAGAGAGAGTTGTGTATTTTGCGTTGCTATATAAATTGGAATGGACATGCCTTTGCTGACCATATACTTGACGACTGTGCTTAGAAACAAGCAATTTTCTCGGACAATTGAGTGAATATACTCAGCGCACTCATGTGTAATTGAACTTGTTTCAAACTTGTCAATAACCAGTAAAACTGCATCAGTATTTGTAACTGACTTCCAATGCGACTTTGCTACCTTAAAAACCTTTCCGACGTCATCTCCTGACATATTCCGCGTGGCCTTGGCGATGAACGTGTGCCCAATGTCATCGAGGTGATTTTTCATTTCCGAAATTTCAGCGGTTGATAGTATAAGAATATTTGCTCTTTGTCTTGCTTTCTCTAATGGTAGATTAAAATCATGCCAAGTAAGGTCATACTTTAGTTCACATGGTGCAGTTAAGCCATTTCGTTTTCCGTATGTAGTGTAATTCTGTACCTCAGCTATTACAAATCCGTCATTATTGATCAGCAATATGTTATAATGGAGCTGGAAAACGGAATCTAGTAATGTCGTGTTTGTACGTTTTGTGTACAAATACATATTTCGCTCAGGGCTTTTTCTCACATGTATTTTTCCCATTGCAACTGGCAAGAACGATAGCTTTTCGGCTTTAATTTTGTCAAAAAGTTCCTCCGTAGTAACATTTATTGTTGACTGTACCATTGCATCTAAAATACAAGGATGAATAGTTGTTAATTGTAAATCTGACATGAGGACATCAGGAAGTTCTACCTCTGTTAAACATTCAACGCCATTTGTAACACAGCTTTTCAGAAGCTTGAAACATATTCCATACTGAAATCCAAGGGACATAAGATAGCCATACATTTCATTCTCGCCCATCCTCCTACACTCTGCTGAAGATATTGTTGTTCTTATAAGGTCTACATCAACGATTGTCTCACTCATCTCGTCCAATTGAGTTTTGTGAACCCATCCTTTGCATATAGTCACATCAGCATGTTTAACGTGAAAAAGTAGCCCGTCCCTTTGTTTAATGGTTGATATATCTAAAGATGTTTTTTCTTTAGTTTTCACTTTTACTGGTCGGAGAAACTCTAATGATATAATTGTATCTTGTTTAGATAGTCCTTTGACTGTTCTTCCAATTTCGAAACCAATATCAGCATACGTGGCACCCGGAATTACTATCTCTCTTTTAACAAAATGTTGGAACACAAACGAAGTAGTTTCTTCGTTGATCTCAGCCCTAAATGATGCAGTACCGTTATTTTCTGGGAATCGTTTGATAAACAAATGGTCATCTTTCTGTATTTCAAATCCATTGATTCTCATGACTGCCTCTTGACTCTGATAAAACATTCGCCGTTTTTGCAAATTGTTCCTTGGAATATCAGTACATTGCGTTTGACATGGATTAATATTGTTCCACTTTGGCTCTAATCCCAACTGATATAATTGACAGATTGATGCTGTTATTGTGTCTAGCTCACTGTGTTTTCTCATAGAGAGAACAATCGAATAGTTTGTTCTACTATATAGGATACTATCCAAATGAGCTCTCAAAACTGGACTAGGACCGATTTCAACAAATATGTCATGACTCTGATCTGAACTTGCTTTTTTAATAGCCTGTGAAAATAATACTGGCATTTTAACATTTTTCTCCCAGTAAGATGACTTTCCAATTGTATAACTAGATTCTTGTCGACCAGTTACAGTTGAAAATACTGCAATATTCCCTTCTGTACAAGACATACCTTCAAGTTGTTCTCGAAGGTGTAAAGCAGCTTGTTCAACAAAATGGCTATGATATGCACATTTTACGTCCAAGCGTATAATTTTTGCCTTACTATATTCTGGTTTCGAAAGTTGATATTTCAACCGATCAACTTGATCTATGCTACCTGAAACTGTACAGGATACCGGACTGTTGTACACAGCGATGACAGATCCTACAGTTTGGCACAACTTTTCAATAATTTCAACATCGACGTTGCTAACAACAATCATACCTCCCTGATTGACAGATGCCAATACCTTTGATCTGTTGTATATGATATTCACTGCTGTTTCAAGATCAAAATAATTTGCAGCGAAGGCTGCTGCAACTTCTCCAACCGACTGCCCAACAATAGCGTCTGGGGTAATTCCAATGTGTTTCCAAAGCATTGTAAGTCCAACTTGACAGGCAAAAATTGCTATATGAGCTTTCATCGGATCAGCCTGGAAATCTAACGAATTTTGGAATAATTCTGCTACCGCCCAACCCGACAGAGGTTGCAACACTTGATCGATTTGTTTGACTGCTGATCTAAAGGCTTTTATCTTCATTAATGAGTTGCACATTCCTTTCCAGGAGGTACCAACACCACAAAACACAAACACAATTCTTTTTGTCATAGTTACTTTGACGGGTTCATCATCTGCCTCTAGGGACTTTTTCAAGGCAGACATAATTTCTTCTTGTGTTTTTCCAAACACTGCCTTTCTTTCTTTAAAATGATCTCGTTTACACGTGGATGTACACGAAAGTGACGATAAGTCATATGAATTGGACTCTAAAGCATTCCTTGTTGACTGCATATTTTCTTTCAGGGAATATCTGTCGATAGCTGAAAAGGTAATTATGTAAGGAAACGTGTTAATTGTCCCTACGGCAGACGAAATCCCATGTTTTGATTCTTGATATTCCTCAATAATTGCGTGAGCATTAGTGCCGCCAAAGCCAAAACTGTTTACGCATGCAAGACGTTTTTCCGATTCCGATTTACACCAATTTGTACATTCAGTAGGGACAATAAATCCGTGGTCGGACATTTTTAGTTTTGGGTTTTCGTTATCCTTCTTGTACCATAAAGAAGGGACAATTGTATGGTATTTTATCATAAGTAAAACCTTTATCAAACCTGCCACACCTGCAGCGGCTTCTAGATGGCCAATGTTTGTCTTCACAGATCCAACGTAAACAGGTGATTGAGAATTAGCTTTCTTTCCAAAATGTGCTCCTAATGCGTTAATCTCTGTTGGATCTCCAATAAGTGTCCCTGTTCCTATAAAGATATCAAAATACAAACATGTCAGACTCGGTTATCTTTCGCATTTTTTAAGTTATTCTGCAAGGATATTTGTAGTGAAGAGGAGGAGTAATTATGTCTGGTGTAACAAATATGAGTAAAGTAATCGAAAATTGATAGCAATGAATATTTATAATGCTTACAAAATTGATACTATAAACTCGTCAAAGCTTTTTTGTCTGAGGCAGCATTCTAGTAAAAGAAGATGGTACTGACACTCTCAGAGGTTCAGTAACGGATGTATTGTTTATATGCAAAATCAAATTGATACAACATTTGTGTTTAGCATACCACATGATATTGGGCGTCCGTGGCCGAGTGGTAAGGGTATTTGACTTCGAACACCTACCCTGTCACTTATGGTTTGAATCTGATCAAAAGACTGCGGATTTGTTCGTTAGGGAAAGGTTTATGTTAGTAAGTATTTAGGTTGGCTTATGGACATCATATGTTTTACTCAGACCCTTGCTCGTCCCGGAAATAATGCACGGAAACGCAACTGACGTCTCCCAAAAGTCGCTTTATGACATTGAAAGTGTTGATGCTACTCAAAACCAAACCAAACACACACACAAACTAATAACGTCTTTCATTTTTTTAATGTATAAAGGAATAAGATCATTTGTGGAAAAATTCAATAAATATTTAGTGGAACAGCTTAATCAGTGTATGCAAACTAAAACATCTATTCTACAGAAGTTAAATGTTTTTATTTCATTAAAATCTTATTATTAAATCTTAAATATTAAATATGTGATACTCAAAAACGTTTATAATTAATTTATATGAAATATGAAATGAAAACATACCGTGTGCTTCAATTACTTGAATACAGGACGTATCAATATTGTATCTTGCATAAGTTCTCTTGATTAAGCGCTCTTGTTGAAGCCCAGATGGAGCCGTTATTGGTGTAGTCATGTGACCATCTTGATTAACTCCTGTTTTTATAATACTCCATATTTTGTTACCATCTTTGATAGCCTGCAATATTAAATGGTTAAGTATGAACAATGATTTAAAAGAAATTAATAGCAAATGAAAGCGAAAGTACGTATTGTGACAAACAAGTACTTTTTCATATCATCAGGCAAAACATAAACGTATTCTAAAAAGTTTAATATGAATATGCGTTGGCAAATTTTATTCAGCGTTTTCGTTTTACATGTACAGCTTTATAATAAAGAATGTTTTGTGAATTCTCAATTTACCTGTTTCAGCTTCTTAAGAATAACAATACCGCATCCTTCACCTCTGGCATATCCGTCAGCCTCTTTCGTGAATGTTTTACACTGACCGGACGGTGACAACATTCTTGCTTTTGCTAATGCTATAAACATTTGTGGATCCAGAAGAACATTAACTCCGCCACATATAGCCAATGTACAGATTCCTACAAAATGAATGATAAATATATAAGTTTACTAGTAAATAGAAAGTGCAACTACTTTTTTCTGTATTCTTTGATGCACAAAAGAACATGTATTTCTCTTGATAACAAATAAGTTGGAATAAAAACAAACAAACAAATTGTTATACCAATGGTTTATAGTATCAGATATAAATGAAAGTTTTCATTAGCTTTAGTGCGTTTTGGGGTATATAAAGAACAAAAATCCTCAAATTGATCACTAAACAATAATCATGCCTACCATTACATTGATCTTGGTGTTTAATTCCAGTATTAAATCATCTATTCATTTAATTTGAAAATTTATATTCTTGATTTTGTTCCTTACTGGTATTTATACATTATTTTTTATCTATAAGGTGAACTATTTATATAAATAGCTACAGAAACTTTGACCCGATGAAGATAAATGTAAAGGAACGGGTTTTGACATCTTGTATAATTTATTCACATATTGAGTTTCTACGGTCTCTAATGTCTGTTTATGATTGATATTGTGCTTTTTGTTTCTATCCAGACATGCAGGAAACTGAGAACAAACCTAAACAAGTGCACCGCTCAGCGTGGCAATATACGCCCGAATACAAATTTATTGTAAGTACATAAAATTTAAAGTAATCAAAAATAATGTTTAAACAGAGAGGATATCCATTTTTAACATTTAATGCAACAGCTTTCGGCTGTGGAGTACATACCCCAGATATATCACCACTCATGCCCTTAAAAAACTAATCTTTAAGCACAGGGTGGTGATTATTTATCTCAATGCAATTGTAACGGAATATATACTGACTGAAAACAACAATAATGTTGGTTTTTAAATGACAAAAATTCAAAGAAACATATTAATAATATTAAAACAGAAATAGTTATGCACATAATATTATGCCCTAAATTATAATAAATATAAATGCTATGCTTACAAATAATTTTCTTCTGTTGTATTACCGTCCTTTACATTTATAACTTAAATACATTGATCCCAGTAACATGATTTATATAAATTTTGTAGATGTCAGAAAGGGTTGCAAAATATGTAAGCGTAACATGAATATAATACATGTTTTATTTGGGGGCATAAGAAAAAGTGTTGTTATTACCTTCTTTGATTTTAAAATTTTAAAATTCAGCAATTCAAAAACTTATTATCTTTGTTTTTCTTACTTTGAACATATATCAGTCTTTTAATTAGAGAGAGACTGCCAACAATAAAGCAAACAAAGCTTTGTTAAATTACCTTGAAAATTGACATTTAATATCCTTCATTTACAACTTATTGTTATTTAGTGAAAGAACATATCTTAAGTAACATCAGTTCAATTTATAAGATTGCGCCATTTCATATAAACCTATGACAGCACCTCAATTATTATAATCTTAACAGAAAAAAAAATCTAAAAATAAAAAGTTTGATAATAAAGTAATAGGTTTTGGAAAATAAAGGTAGGAATCACATTAATAAATTCATACATTGTAACCTCCCTTTGTAATATTTACACTTTATAAGGATTTTGAATGAGTCAGTGCGACCTTGACATTGATCTGAAATAGTCCAAAATAATTATTGCGATCTACACATCCTCGTAGTAATATAGATATTTCTGCCAAATAGATTTAATTTCATACTATCAGTTTAAAAGAAACTAAGCGGACACAAAATTTCGAAAATGATACAAAAAGACTAAGTGTGACCTTTGACCTGAGGAAGGTCAGACCTGAACTCTGCACATAGTCTCATTGTGGATAACATTTCTGCCAAGTAATTTGAATTCCTTTCCATCGGTTCAATAGATACAGACCGGACACAAAAACTCCTATATAAGTCTTAATAAATCAATACAACCCTGGGGTGGGCCAATTTTAATTGTAGGAAGTCCAAACTTGTGTTCTTTACACCGTCTCAATATTAGTAATATTTCTGCCAAAAAGTTTTAAATTTCCTTCGATCGGTTCAAAAGATACAGAGCGAACAAAAAAGTATGACCTTAGGCTGAGAAAGGTCAAGCCTGCGCTCTGCACGTCGCCCAATTATGGTTAACATTTCTGCTAAGTTGTTTGAATTTCTTTCCACCGTTTCAAAAAGACCGGACAAGAAAAACTTCTAACAGACGGACGGACAGACGGATAGATAGACAGACGGACAACCAGGTGCATAACAATATACGCCAAAATTCCTTCTGGCGTGTAAAAATAGGGTGAAAAACTAAATCCTTTAAGAACGCCAAAAGCGCCATAATTAAAAATGTTGCTGGTTCGGTTTGATTGAGTCGTTTATGAACGGTATTTAAAAGTGCAGGCTCCCTAGCATCGGCTTAAGCAGATTTCAACACTTTAACACAAAAATGGTAAATTTTTAATTTTAAAAAATTCGCAGATGTACTCATACGGCATCTGCCATGGAACCTTTAATGTGGCATCTTCGTGACATTTCATGAAAATCGGCTTATTGTCCAAGGTAAAAGACAACATGTACCCTATATGAGAAAACAATGGGCGGTACAAAACAAAGTAGAAGGAGGCATCATATCCTAAGTGTGATTATACAGTAATCAAGTAGGAATAATGGAACCAACCAAGTTAAAAAAGGTCAAATAGAAGATACTAAAATACCACAACATAAACACACCACAATATTGCCGTGCTCAATGATCTCCAATGATCAAAAATTTAACGACCACCACACGGCACAAATAACACCGATGTCGTACAGAAAAGGGAACTGCTTAAGAACTACGAAAACGAAAAATACGTTTTTGTCAACTTTTTTTACCGCTCTATCATAAAAATGAATTTATTACCTGTGTGTATGGATTGTGAAGCTAAATCAATGGCGACCAGAGAAGATGAACATGCAGTGTCTAGTGTCAATGAAGGCCCAAGAAGGTTGTAATTGTATGAAACCCTTGCGCTTATAATACTGTTATGTGTTCCTGTTACGGAATACGCACTGCTTAGTCCTACATCGTCCATAACATGACCCTTGTAGTCATCAGTCATAGATCCTGCAATATGTTTGCCACATAAACAAATTAAAACCTGAGCGTATCAAATCATACTTACTTTCATTGCAAATTTAAATATACACATTTAACATCGCTAAATACGTTTGCTGAAAATTACTTTGCTTATAATTATAAATCCAGCGCGACCACAAGCTATTCTAAAACAAAATTTGACTATTATTCACATAAATTTACCTTGTCTGCGTAATATTACCTCAAAGGAAGACGTGTCCTAGTGTACTTCGTAGATTAATTCAACACACCTCTATATGTAATAAGTTTAGTTGGAAGCGCATTATAATTCGCTTTAACAACATATTTTGAAAGGAACAAATACATGAATCTACGAATAACCGGTGGGGACATTTCAACTTCATGAATTCCTGATTTCAGCTTCATGAATTCTCAATTTCAACTTCAGGAATTCACGATTTCAACTTCATGAATTCCCGATTTCAACTTCATGAATTCACGATTTCAACTTCATGAAGTTGAAATCGTGAATTTGTGAAGTTGAAATCGTGATTCGTGAAGTTGAAATCGTAAATTCGTGAAGTTGAAATCATGAACTCACGAAGTTAAATTCGTAAATTCATGAAGTTGAAATCGTGAATTCATGAAGTTGAAATCGTGAATTCGTGAAATTGAAATCGTGAATTCATGAATTTGAAATCGTGAATTCATGAAGTTGAAATCGTGAATTCATGAAGTTGAAATCGTGAATTCGTGAAGTTGTAATCGTGAATTCATGAAGTTGAAATCGTGAATTCGTGAAGTTGAAGTCGTGAATTCATGAAGCTGAATCGTGAATTCATGAATTCCGTATTTTGAAAACGGGAATGCACGAAGTTTAAATTGTGAATTCATGAAGATGAAATCGGGAATTCATGAAGTTGAAATGGCCCTACCGGTCTTTCGTATGAATCAGTCACGAATTATATCAATTCATCATGCGTACCTATGTAAACTGCCGTGTCCGAACCATCGATATCATTTCGTCTTATTCCACCATCTTCGAGCGCCATATGGACACACTCTAGAACCAGTCTCTGCTGGGGGTCAACAAGTTCTGCTTCCATATCGTTCAAACCGAAGAAGCGGTGATCCCATTCTTCGACCCTTAAGACGGAATAATTGTAGATCGAAATGTTATAATGGAATATGTCATAAAAATTGATGTAAAGGAATGGGGAAATGACCATGAGTCCGGTCTTTTAACCTTCATGCCACCTTTTTTACTATAGGAAAGTAGGCAATTTCAACACAAATTAATTTCTTGTTTGTACTACATAACTTTATCATCAAAATATTACAGCTGTAATATAAAACATCTTTTACGAAAAATTAAATTTTAAAATAAATTGTTATTTCTTGTTTGATTGATGATTCCCAGTACCGAATTTCATGTAAAAAAATAAAACATGAACCATCATGAAAAATATAAACCCTTATAAAACTTACCCCTTTACAAAACCTGCATTGCGAACATAAGTCTTGCCTGGTGTGTTTGGGTCCGGATCAAAGAATACATCTAAATTCCATCTACTAGCTGGTACTTCTTTTACATGGTTCTCGCCATTCCTAAGTACACGCCAGAATTCTTCTAAATTATCAGCGCCTGGAAATCTACACCCGATCCCAACAATAGCGATATCCTGTAAATCGCCCATTGTTGTCGCTTTTGATCTTGTCTAGTCCATCCTGTTTTGTATTTTTTACAAAGTTAAAAGTTTCTTTATAACAGAGTATACGAATAAAATGTTATATTATGGTTAATAATTTTTAAATTTGTTGACATGTTTCTTTTTTTTAAAAAATACTTAGCTTTGTCGTATTGTTCTGCATACATGTAAGTATGATGTAAATATCGTCTAAGAACGGTGTCTTTAAAACTTAATTAACCTTATAGAAGGTTTGGCTTATCTATATATCAATAATACTTATACATAGATATTTATGTGAAAAAGGCGTCATTTATTTCAGCATGGAATGTTTTTGGTAAACCCTAGATTGCTGAGCGTTTTTAATTTTGTCTTTTTAAAGCACGTCATATTTTAAGTCTTTTTCGTGCTTTGCTTTTATTTATATTATTTTATTTTTTTTTTAATTAAATTTCGTTTTTTCCATAAGTAAAGATGTGTTGGTTTAATCTTTTTCTCAAACTTTGGGATATGAAAATAGATATTTTTAAATTTAAATTAATTTAAGTTTGCTTAACATTTAACAATTCATGAACTTGATAACAACAAAAATGTTCTTTTATTAATATTTTTCACAGTCGATTCAGCTACGTAAACTAGCCACCAGGATTGGTGCAATATAAGGAAACGAGTTTTAGGTTAAGAGGCAGGCACCTTAACTTTCAGACCACTGACCTCTGTAGGTTATCTTTTAAAGTAATGTGTTTTTAGGTTAATTTTTGGCAATTGGTATTGCAACTTAAGTCCACTACCATTTTTTGCCTAAATAAAAGAGGTCGGATAGACATAATATTTTATCTGCATTATCTGCATTATCGATGTATCTTTTAATGAATGCAATAGTAACTTTTCTTAACTACATGTAAAAAAAATACTACTAATTGCTACATGTTTTCAGTCAGTGTGAATTCTCACTTTTTATTGTACTATAAAATTACAGTTTGTCGTCTACTTAGATAATAATCCCCTGTTCACATTTTGAATTTGTAGATCTTTATATTGCTTCTTTAGCTCCACGCAGACTCTAAACTATCTTAGAACAAATAAGCCTTTCAGACATAAAATCATTCTGATTGCCACTGATAAAGCTCAATAGGAAAAAAAGTTTTCTATTTACAAAACGCTAAATAATTTGATAAAACATTTGCTTACCTAAGACTTTCTTGAATGAGCAGTACCATTCAGTCTTTAATATTGGACAGAGTCAATCTCTGGCTCTGATCTTATATAGTTTGCAAAACGAAATGACTTGACTTGTCTAAGTAATTTATATTGATTTATGTTTAATTAAGAATATTTTCAAGCGGTAATTTGTCCCCTGCAGTGCATGAATAATAACACTTAAATAAAGTAAAATACACTTAAATTACCTGACAGATTGATATGATTCAAACGATAAATCATATATTTTAAGTGGATACGAAGGAAGCTTTTATAAAATATGATAATCATCAAGGAAAGGCGGCATACTGACGTGCTACAAATTGCAAAACGTGACACTCAATTGAGACTTTCAATGGTGTACATGCTTCCTGTTTGGCTGTAAAACACCGCTGATTGGTTCATGACTTTAAGATTAAAAATTTTGATTTCGTTTTAAGTGCAAAATTGTTGTATTTAACATTTTAATGCTCATTTAAGGATTTACAACGCATTAGATGATGTTTTTTATTTAAAAAAATGTAATAAATAACTAGGATTTTTTGCAATAAAATTTGAAGTAATTTTGTTTTTTTAGATAAGTTGTCTAAATTTACATAATTGTCGACGTGTCACAAATTGCTTTTATTTCAACTAAATATTTCAGATATCTTATACATAAAGAATCAGTCATTATTAAAAATAGTTCTTGCGTGAAAATTTTTAACAAAGTTGGTAACTATTTTTTTACATTTGTGGTACAAACAAATTCATCTGTTTATTGTTACAGAACATAAGACTAAAATGAAAACCTGTCAGGATTTTTGCTTCATTGAAACAGCTAGAGGTGGTAAATAAGGCTATCGTTTAAAAACATTCGACTTCTGATCTTTTTTTGAAATTGCCAATGTCAAGTATAATGTTAGTGATTTGAATAAAATGCTTATTCCCAGAAAGGGAACATGTTATTCAGACCTTTTTGTGTTGGCGTTAATATTGTAATGTTTGATACTTTTTTAAACCTTACCAATTCCAACTACGAAATATACATGCAATTTCATACATTTTGTTCTCGTTTCATTTTCTCCTGACAGTCACTTGTTTCGACAGCTTCAATTCAAATAACTTTCTTCAATAATTTTTTAAAGAAACATTACTAGATGTAAAAATCTTTTTCAATATTGTTGTTAACTGACCTGATTGATTTTTTTTTGTTTGTTTATTATTTTGTGATGTTGTTTTAATGTTCATGTTTAAATTTAGCAAACATTTCACTGTCAATTAGGTTCTACAAAAACTCGGAAAATCGCCTTGTGCCAATCAATACAATGCTTCGAAAATAAATCTTAAACCAAATTTGGTTTTGGTGTAAAATTTTAAGCTTAAGTGGTACAGTAGTACAAGCGCGCTGATGCTGTCCATCACAATTTGAAGTTCACTTTAGTACATGTACTACATACAACAAAGCGCAGTGATAATAATGGCCGAATATAAACGTCGTATTTATATTTCGAAAGGGGTGTAAATTACAGGTGGAAGGTTTAAAATGCAAATTCATTGCTCCTTTATAATATCTTCACTTCATGTTTTCCCATGACACGTGACATTCCTGTTACGTTATCTCTATGCAGTAGTTCAAACGATATCTTTAACTTTAACAAACTTACCCTTATTCCTGCCATAAAGAAAGGAGAAACCCGGAAAACATTTAAGAGGCTAGTCAGTAAGTTCTTGTACGTTTATTTTAGCTTTTAAATTTTTTTAGGTGTAAATAATTATTTAAAACAAAATTAAGAAAAAAACTTCAAAACTTTTTAATTAGATAGTTTTTAAAGCTGCTATTTTTTATTTAAATTATTTGAAAATCAACGTAAAAGTAAATTTTTTTACTTTAAAATTTTAAAATTAAAACGATTTTAGGTTTGTTATCAAAATAAGCTGTTAATTAATAAAAAATTACATGTAATAATGTAAATTTTTTTATATTTTTCCAATAAATTTGAATAAAATATATGAATTTTTTTACTGCAACAATAAAATAATAAAATTTGCATTTCATAATTGTTAATTTAATGTTTGGCTTAAACTTTCTGCGGAAATATGTTAAGGTTTATTTTTATGTATTTACTAAGATAAACTGTCTCATTAGGTTTTTAAAAAATGTTTAGCATTTAAATATAACGAATTCTCCTTGCACAACATTTCCGTAAATAATTTGATACTTACTTTTTTTTTCTTTCTTTTTTTTCTTTTTTTTTTTTTTTGTAGGAAAGGTGGTCACAATATCACAATTCATTAAAACTGCACGCCTGTACAACATATGAAGTTGAATAGGACACCAATCAATTAAACATTATAACACGAAATAATATTGCCAAAAGCGAATCTATTTTTCCCAGTGGTTGCAAGGCAAGTCTCATGGGTCACTACCTACAATACCAATGTTCTTTTAAACTATAACTCTATGCTCTACGCAAACGGACTTACGTCACCCACAGTATCATACAATACTAACATAAATGACGGTAACCACAATTTGACCCTACTTAAGATTAAAAGTCATTTGTTTAAAAGTCATTTCAAAAACATTGCTGCATTTTAAAGTTGTTAATTGTTTATTTTTGGTGACAGATATTTCCAGATATTTGATTCTCGGTTGGACATGGCATGTATGGTTTTTCTTCAAAGATGTTTTTATCAAAACATTAAATATAAAGACTTCTTAAAAAACAGTAGATGGGGCGACAAGCTGAAAAAAAGTAAATGCAAAAGGCATTCATAATGATGCACATTTGTTAAAAAAAATATCATTGATTTGAAATTTTACCTTGCAGCTTGTAACTTTTAATTATGTTCCCTTAAATGCAGTTATTTGAATTAAATTTTAATAATTCAGACGATATCTAAGATTATTCTAGACATAAGTATCTTTTTGGAAAAAATGTGAATATAAAATGTGGACGGTAACTTGCACTTTCCATTACCGTCCATGAACAGGCTCAATCAAACCGAGCCTGCATTATTTTCAATTTTGCCTTGTTGGGCTTTCTTTAGGGATTTTGTGTTTCACTATTTTACTTTGCTATTGTTCAACGTTAAATTCTTTTATAATTGAATTCCTTTGTTGTTTAAAATTAGAATTTAATTCTCAAACTATTTTGTAAAAGGAACATAAATGTGACAAGGTAAATATGATTCAACACAACCGACATCAATTCAATGCATAAGTAGATACCAAAAAACGATTCAAGTTATAAATTAAGCAGTAATCCAAGATGATAAATTGAATACGTTTTATTTAATACATTCTGTAAATATAATTTAAACGTATGTCAAAATGACATTTTTTATTTGTTGCTGAAACCTGTTGTGTAAACATCTTTACGTTTTATTATGTATAGTGTTAGGGGTTTTTTAATTATAATTCTATGTTTTACATATTTAATCAAATATTTAATAATTATATCATTACTTCAGTATCTATTGTATTAGATCTTGTTTTTCAGTAATAATTATATATGTTTATTTTTTAATTTATTATTTTATATTATAAATAAAACATTATGTTTATATTGATTAGCAATTTAGACATCAATAATTTTAAATAATTAAGTATTAAGTTTATAATAATCATTTTCTTTACTGAAAGCTACTTTTTTACTTTAAAAAGCCCATATGTTCATTCCTTTCTCATTAAACTTGTTCAAAAACAGCGAAATTTGTGTTTGTTTATGTTAACATGTATTAAAAATCACTTTGAATAATATACGTTCAACATGTCTTAATATTATTTTATTGTATAGATATTTGATTTTAGTAACATCAAATCATTTTTTTTTTGTATGATTTGCAACCAATCATTATTTTAGTCCTTTTTTCATAATTTTTTCTAATAAGCATCCTATTATTATTTCAGTCATATTTTCTTAACCCTACAATAGAAAATTATTCATTATAAAAGAATGATTTCTTATATAAAAATATAAGGAGATGTAATCCTAATGCAAGGAAAACGTGAAAGGAAAACTACTCCAAAACAATTACAAGTCATAGAATAATTGCATTTGAAATCATTTACTGCATTTTACAGTTGTCTTAATGTCTTGTTAAAACATAAGGACAGATTTTTCGCCTTTGCTTCTGTGTCGGGCATGCAACGTATGCTGTTTCCTTACGGACGTTATTTTTTAAATTATAAATTAAAACTAAAAAGACAATCAGTAGATCGGGTGTCAAGCTAAAAGATAAATGCTTTTGAGTGCACATTTGACATTTGATTTATTATCGGTTTAAAAAATTATATAGCAGCGTGGAACTGTCAATTACATATCCTTTAAGTTATTCGGATTAAAAAGGCATACAAATTAAATCTTTAAACACTAAGAAGATATCAAACATTATTTTAAATATTATTATTAATAAAATTATTATATTATTAGTATAGTTCAGCGTTTATTTCTTTTATTTCTTTTATTTGAAGATTTTGGTATTTAAAATATTTACTTCTTAAAACTATTTTGTAAGAGAAAAGTAAATGAAACGCGGTAAATATACTTTTACAGTACGAGTATCAATTCAAACCATCAGTAGAGACCTTAAACGTTATAACCTATTAATAATTCAGTTATATCCTATTCAAAATGATAAATAGAATAAGTTTAAATACATTTCTTCAGAATAACATTGTGTTAAGAAATTTAAACACATTTCAAAATGACAGGTTTTACATGTTGCTCAAACTTTTTGTGCAAAGATCTTTCCGTTTTATTCTATGCAATGTTAGGTGTTTCTTGAATTCTAATTATATGTCTAACATATTCAAATAAATATGCAATAATTATATCATTTCTTCAGTATCTATAATTGAATAAGATTTTGTTAAGGCTAAAATTAAAGTAAGTAAAATATCAAATTCATTATTGAAATCATTATTGAAATCAGCATAAAAGATAAGCAAGTAAACTTACTCCCGCACTAGAAAATTTGAGATGATAAAAATAACATTTCAATAATTTACTGTAGAAACGTTTCAATGGTCTGTAGATATAACAGATTTTTTAAGAGCTTTGCTTTGGTGGCATATTCCCGTCAACAATAAAACACTCAATTATCACTTTAATTACGTTACTGACTTGTTAGTTTTATATGGGTTATAAGATGAATGAAAGATATTTATGTGATATACTAGATATATTGTCTGTACAAAACTCAAATGATTAATAATAATCGTACTTCTAAAAGTACTAAAACGTATCAACAACTGCAAACACCTACCAAATCAATGTAATATATTTTTTTGCTTATCTACATATTTTATGAGATTGTTTTAAGATTCATAGAAATTGTTCTATTGGAAAATTATGAAATGTAATTTGAAAACATCATTTCTCGTTAGTGACATAACTTTTTAGATATTTAATGAAACATAAAACTAGTTCGTAGTTCATACTCTTTGGGTTTTGTTTTTACTTTCTTATATAATTTGTAATCATACCTAATGGATTTTCTCTTCTAATGATATGTTTGAGAAGCGCAACAACGTACCTGTTTTTGATATATGGGACATTTGGTATATAAATGGAAATGTTCGAGTTGCCAGTATACGATTTGACAGTATATAACAGAACGAGTTTTCCATAGCAACCGATGTTGCCTTTTGCGCATGCGGATTCTGCGTAGGGCAAAAACGCAATAACGATAGACTACATTTTAGGATATTTGAAGGCTTAAAAATGCGCGAGTATAAGTTATGTCACCAAGAAAACAAAAATTGACCGGTTGTGTTAACAATATCATTCAACCGGACGTTTTAGTACCATGACAATATATGTTATAAAATTTCTTAAGTTTTTATATGGACGATTTCAACAGTAATTAAATTAACTTCTTTATTTGCTAATACATGTATATTTATTCCACATTTTTACAACAATTGACATTACGCCAGGGAAGAGATTGCTCCGCCCACTTATTCACGTGACCCGGCCATTCAGAACCTTAGACAAATAACGTTAATGCGAAACTGTCATGCCAATCAAGTGACTATATATGATGAATTTACCTTATATAATTTGTTATATATAAAATTAAAATGCTTTTATTGAACAGTTCAATCGATATTTAAAAAAGTAACAAATAGCTGCACTCACGCATTAATGATGAATAAAACGTTTGGCAAAGATCTTGTTATAGTTCTCGCTGACTTCAAGGAAGATGTTACAGACAAAATATCATTTTAGTTTACAAATTCAAAGATAGTTAAAATTGATGTAGCGGAACGTATTATAGTAAAATTATATCATTTCATTTCATTTTAAATATTGGCAAATCGGCATTATAAATGCCTTTGACCATTTACAACATACTAAATACGGTCAAGACATACAGTTTACATAAAAGTTACACAAAAGACTTCACATTTATAATCTTTAAATAATAAATAAGCAGCAATTATCAAACATAAAGAAATTTTAAACTCACAAATATAACAAATCCTACGAATCAATGAAACAGTAACATTTACAAATGTGTTTGGGTTTTTATGAGCGAAATTATTTATATGTAATGCATTTGTGCATAAATTGTCAAAATTAAATGAGAAAATAGCCCTTGGGGTAACTTTGTTGTAAGATATATGATTGTATGTATATTTGTACATTAGATATTTTCGTGATAAAACGCAATATTATTCACTTCAAAATAAGTTTGTTATACCTCGGCTTTAAATCAAAACCGTGATCAGATATGATGTTATTGAAGCAAATGTATTTAAATATTTAATCTTAATTCATTGAACTTTAATAGGAATATTTAGGTAGGATAATTTCACCTAAAATATTTATTGCATATTTTCTCATTTTATTTGCAAGTACTTTTTTCTACTGCAGCATTTTATTGACACTATGTTGTAAACGAACAAATATATGTCATATCATCTGGATATATTATGTGATTATGAATAGACATAATTGTAATGAAAAAGGATTAGAGTTTTTGTTTAATATACTTTTTCCTTGTTGAATGCAATGTGGATTAGCCAGTTTTAACTTTCGTACCTGCTATATAACTTATTATCTTCATATATAGAAAGTTACTGATATTTTTGTTTTTGTAAAATGAACTAACTGACTCCATCTGTCAATATGACTGATTGTCAGGATATTTTGTAACTTAGATATACCGCTTTAATAGCTTTAAATTTACAAAAACTCAAAATAATTTCAATATAAATGCTGCTGCACCATTGTCTTTCTAAGGAAAATGGCGGACTTCTCAGACATCTTAGCGTGAAACTGATAACGACCGCCGATTGGCTAATCTGTAAGACCCTGCCAGTTTGATTGACAGACAGCATACTGTCAATTATCTCAATGTCAGGTCAGTGATCGTAAGGGGGAATTCTTGTACAATCGATTTTTCAATGCCTTCTTTGGTAATCGAGGCCACAAAGCTATAATGGTATATTTTGTGTTTCTGTTAAAAGCTTTTTATATGATTTTCTAATTTTTTTCTTAAACTAACTCGGAATTGTCTATGAATTTCTATTACATTTCTATGTAGGGCGATAAGTTTTCTGCCCTACGCACATTGTGCGTGCGCAAGAAAATACTTCTTCCGGTCAATTTCATAGCGACGGACCGCGTCGTAATAAGGTCCAAACAATTAATAAGTCTATGGAGCGATTGCGAATACATCTTAACCAATCAACGAGAGTGAGTCTGCTTGAATAGCACTCATATAGTTTTCGCTTTCAAAACATTTTGTCATAAAATTATTTTATTTGATATTCACAACTAATTTCATGTAACTAAATATAATAATAATAATAATAATAATAATAATAATAATAATTATTATTATTATTATTATAATTATTATTATTATTATTATTATTATTATTATTATAAAAGAGACATACTCTTTGTCAATCAGTTCCGTTCTGAGCATTTTATATTATATTTTAATATTATTGCACACCGTCCAAGTTCGCCATACTGACATGTTTAGATTTTGTTAATTATAAGCAGTTTCTGTAAGAGTTCAAAGTGTAAACGCTACCAAATCGTTTTTGACACCATAATCAAATATAATCTATGAACGATGATAAGTGTACAAGTGGTCTAAATCAATATTGAATATTGGTGTTTGAATATTGTTTTATAATTCTTTTAAAAATGCTGGCATTAATATTTCCATAAGTACGACAAAAATAGCTTATTATATTATTTTTGAACTTGCTAGGGAATAACAGAAAATGACAAGCTGTTTCGAAAAGTTCTACAATGTGGTTGAAGAGAAAATGGGATCTGTGTTTACAAAGTATGGGAAATTCGTTTCACGGCATCCATGGAAAGTTATCCTAGTGACTGTTCTAGTGAATGGCCTTCTTGGATTGGGAATGATCCGACTAAATGTTGTTGTAGATGTTGAACGTGTCTACACACCAATCGGAAGTCAAGCGAGTAAAGACAGCACCAAAGTAAAAAATCTATTTCCTGATTTGAGTGGTTCGAACTTTATAGGTTATCAAATGCCTGATATGGGCAAATATGCTGAAATAATAGTTATACCGAACGGAGGAAATATCCTGAATGAACGATTTCTAAAAGCATTGCGAGTTTTCCATACATTTTTACTTTCTATTGAAACAAATGATATCAATGGAAAGACTGTTAAACTAAGTGACATTTGTGCTATAAGTTTTGGAAAATGTGTAATTGACGGAGATCTTTTTGTTGACAATCAATTCATTAATATTCTAAATACAAGTAATGCAATTTCTTTTCCGTATTTTAATCACACTGTAAGAGGGCCCATTTACTACGAGCAGAATGTTGGTGGTGCAATTGTCAACTCCTCCCAGCTTCAATTAGCCAGTATGCTTTTATTGAGAGTAAATCTCAGAACTGATTCGTCGTACTTTACTGAAACAGCTAAAAAATGGCAAAAGAATTTTGTTTCAAAGATGAAAGTCTATTCTTCAAGTGACTTTAATATCGCCTTTGCCCATTCCGAGTCTTTGAGTGAAGAACTTAATGAAAACGTTATGGGTGATATCACAGTATTTTCAATAACATTTACTTTAATGATAACCTATGCCTGTGTAGCAACACTAACAGCTCGTTGTGATGTTGTCGGCCAAAGGTCAAACTTGGGTTTCGCAGGAGTAGTAGCCGCTGGCTTAGCTATCGTAGCAGCATTTGGATTATGCAGTGCATGTGGAGTCGAATTTGTCAGTATTGTTGGGGTTATTCCATTTTTAATTATAGGTAATTTTATATACAGAGCAACTAATTTAACTTAAAGCCTATTTATGATATATTTTTAATTTTCCATAATTTTCCATTTACGAATTTCATTTGTCGTTCTTAAGTTGTGTTGCATACGTAATATATTTAAAAACAAATGACTATTACAGTGGTGATTGACCAATAATAGATAATGCAAAATATTTATGATACAATATCAAAACATCCTGAGTTAAAAACGACTGCCAACTCTTTGTAAGAATTGAATGTAACGATACATTCTAAATTTTATTTATACATGTATAAAAATCCGTTGGCACGTGGAATATTGATGTTTTCATAGTAATACGTGAAACTGTACGCAACTATTTCAAAATGTCAACTAATTTTGCTTTAATTTATCCGTTCACTGACCATTTTCTCTTGGTTTGTTTACTGTTACTGTTACTATGTCTTGTGCTATAGTTAAAACTATTGAAAGGTAAATAATGTAAAAACATAAATACTTAAAAAGAAAGAAACAAACACAATGAATACATTTAAAACCATTTTAGCCATTAAACTTCCTCCTTGATAATACATATCAGTTTGATAAACTATTTCCATTGATATTTTGTTTTAAATCGAACAAACATTTTAATTTTGGTTTCTAGTGTCTGATATTAATTAATTCATCTATTATTGATATTGTTTAATTCCAGTGAAATTAAAATAAAATAAAATTGAAGTATTTATTTTCATAATCAGGTATAGGAGTAGACGATATGTTCATGTTGATTTCCGGAATCACAAACACGGACTATTCATCATCTACCGAAGATCGTATTGGTGAAACTATGAAAACGAGTGGTATATCAATCACAATTACTTCTCTGACAGACCTGTTGGCATTTGCAGCTGGGGCGTCTTCTGTATTTTTAAGCGTGCGGAACTTTTGTATTTATGCCGGTGAGCCTTTTATCAAAGACATATATCATAATAATATTAAATCATTATAGGTAACAAATGATATTGCATCGCAAATATGATATTTCATATTGAGTTTTTAATTGACAGTTGTAAAAAAAATATCTGCACATTTAATTTATGTAGGAATTCCAAACGATATCCCGGAATTCCTCAGATCTCTATAATGTTTGCTTACAAGTTTTAATAAAGAAGATATTGTTATGAAATTTGAAACTAATCTTTTACTAGAAGAGTATTCTTTTAGGATGGTAAATCTGGACAATATTTCTAAGCTGGTTAAAATGTTTATGTTAACTTTTACTCATTTTTGTTGTAAAACAATTGAGTCATTAACAGTCCAGAATATTGGCACAGCTCAGTTATTTTTAGATTATGAGCATACCTCATTCCAAATTTGGAAAGGTCGCGCAGACAAAGGTCGCGCGACACTAAAGGTCGCGCAATAGGAAAGGTCGTGCAGAATCAGCTTTCCCAGGCATGCTAGTTCCAAATATGGAGAGGTCGCGCAATAAGAGGTCGCGCAGTCTAAAAGTACAAGGTTTAAGTTATTTTTAGCCCTTCAGCATCTCAATTGTTGTTAACAAAGCATAATTTGGTCATATCAGATTTTATGAATGGGATTCCTTACTCACAGCTTTATCTATGTACAGGTTACTTGGTTCAAATGTTGAGCTGTATGTTGTAAAGCTGGAGAGATTATATTTCTGTTGCTTAATGAATTATCAGTCAGTATTATAAGTTTATAGAAATGTCAATCAGTAGTAAGTGTATTAATCTTATAAGCCATATATAGTACATATATCTTTATTAATACAAGTATATTTTGCACTACTAAGATGCATTATTGGACAGATAATAATTATCCTATTGAGTGTTCAAACATGTAAATTTATATAACTATTATGTATTTTTGTACTAATGTTTGTATTGTACAACAGTCTGTATACCTGAACCAGTTGCAGGCCATTTTGAACATTGTTAAGGCATTGTCAGCATTTTAAAAGGTCGCGCAACATTCAGGTCGCGCAATGAGTTGTGTGCAAAACTGGAGAGGTCGCGCAATAAGAGGTCGCGCAACAGTCTACTTTTGCACACCACCCTAGCTGCGCAAACAGAAGGGTATATAAGCTGGGAACTTTTCTAGCTGGGTGAGTTTTTGGAGTTTTGGAGTTTTTGAGGAGTTTTGGAGTGAGTTGGAGTTGGTTGAGTTGAGTTAGTTAGTAATTGCAGAAATGTATTTGTTGAAGTTGTTAAGGATTTTACTTTGGTTTTGACTGTTGATAGAGAATAAAATGATGCATTATTTTGATTTACTGCAATAAATATAATCCTGCTTTCACTTGGACTTGACTTGTTCATTATACCAGCATAGAGAAATGGTTTACTTTTAAGCGAAAAAAAGTGAATAAACAAAGGTTTTCACAAAAGTGAAAAGATTTCGTAACACTGGTGGTAGCGGTGGGATAAAGACTTTAACATGCTTCAGCATAGGGATAAAGACTTTGATTTTTTCTACTTTTGAGTGTAATGGACTTACAAAAAAATGGAAAAGGAATTAGAATCATTGCGTCAGACTGTTTCTTTGTGCTGTTTAGAAATAGGAAACATCTCCAAAGAACTAGTTAGTCATAGTGAAAATCTAACAAGTGCTTTTAGTGATTTTTGTAACAAAGTGAATGAAATTTTAGAAATGAAAAATAATGAAATCAGTGAATTAAAATCATATAATGCAAAATTACGTGCTTCTATGTTAGACGATGACACTCAGGTTTTAGAAGAAAGTCAGTAATATGGGACCTAAGAAATCTGCTAGATCTGCATCAGCATCACGTCTTGAAAATTCAGAACTTACAATGGATTTACGTCAACAACTTTCCAGAAAAATTGATGAAAATGATGATTTACAAGCTAATTTAACTAATGCATTGGCAAATATTGAGAAATTAAATGAAACTGTCAAAATTTTACAAACTGAAAAAGCTGGATTACAAGAAATTATAGAAAGTGAAAATGAACAATTTCAAAGAGATAAGGAAAATTTAAACAGTCTATATCATACAACTCAGATAAATAGAGACAGACAAATCCAAGTATTGTCAAATGAAGTTGATGAATTACAAAATATTTTACAATCAAGAGATGTTGAACTTAGTCGCCTGCAGAACATTGCATTACGAGAAAGTAACCAAAGAAATTCTAGGATTATAATGTTCACTAACCAATCAGGTTCTTTTGATGGTAAAACATCATACACCGCATTCATACGTCAATTTGCTGTGTTGGCCGAGACATGCCAATGGAGTGATAAAGAGAGGGGCATTTCGCTTGCTGAATAGTCTGAGGGATGATGCAGCAGAGTTTGTATTCAACCAGGTCAGTCCTGAAACTCAACAATCTTACAAACAGCTTGAGGCAATGTCTAGCAGCAAGATTTGTAGAAAGACGTTCTACTGCCTCTTATCTGATGGAGCTCGAAAATGTCAAGCTTCACTCAAGGGAAAAACTCGTGGAGTATGTTGCAGATATAAAGCGTCTTGTTCGAAAGGGCTACCCAACTGCAGATGATCATACTATTGGTACAATTTGTTTACGGCATTTTATTAGAGGTCTGGGTGACTCCCAGATGGCTCTGGCTATAGGGATGAAGGATCCGACCAGTATCGAAAATGCTCGTGAGATTCTGGAGACGTACTATAGTTTGAAGGACGAAACAAAGGCCAACACCAAAGTTCGAATGGTTCGACAAGGGAACAACAATGTTTTTCTCAGAGCAGTTTTTGTCTTTCAAGAAAGAAATAGATAAAAAATTTGATGAGATTTCTGTCTGTCATTAAAAAAGCAAGATATGCAGCCAGAAAAATTCAAAAGAAGGGATTTATCTACTGTTGAGTGTTACAAAGTGTCCATAATTTAGGTCATTATGCACGTGATTGCACGAGTCAGCAGAGTGATAAAAATAAAGCGGAAAACTAGTGTGGACTAAGGCAGACGGCTTGCGTTAGTCCAAAAAATCATAGTGAAAAAGTGATAAAAATTCATTTTAAATGATACCTGCAATGGATTATCTTTGTTATTACCTGTGAAATTGGTGATATCAGAGCAAATTTAGTAGTAGATACTGGAGCAGTTTTTACTATTGTTTTTTCTAATATTTATCATAGTGGGCCTTCAGATATTCGTCCATCACTGGAGAAAATTGATCCAAATTTTAAGCTTGAAGTTGCAAATGAAGGGTATCTCCCTATTTTAGGTAAAACTGTGATGAGTTTTAAAATTCATAAGGATATATTTAATGTTCATGTTTTATTGCACCAATTCAAGAAGATGGTCTTTTAGGTCTTGATTTTCTACAAAGAAAATAATTTTGTGTTAAGTGCAGAAAATGGTTTGCGTCTAAATGGAAAGAAGTATCCTACGTTGATGGAATCTTCAGTTTTCAAAGTGATGCGTGTCAAAAAGTTCAAAGTCAGTCATTGTACCAGCAAATAGTGAGTGATAATAGAAGGAAGTTGTTCTGGCGGCAAAATTGATACCGAGTTTGGAATTGTTACGCCATTAAAAGGGTGATGATAGTGAAAATAGCTTAATTGTTGGCATACGCTGGTCAACCCTCATTCTAAAAATGGTTGTGTTCCAATTCGTTTAATGAATATTAGCAATGAAAATGTAAAAATTTGAAGCTAATACTACTCTTGGATATATTGAGAATGCTGAAAAAGTTAGTTTTTTTTGTGAGAAAAAATGAGTGTTTTGTTAATGAAAGTGTGACTCAAAGCTTCCATCCTCATTTAAATGAGCTTTATGAAAATTCAGTGAAAAATCTTAATTATGATCAAAGAGTGAAACTTAAGAATCTTTTGATTAAGCATTCAAATGTGTTTGCAAAGTCACCAAATGATTTAGGTCGTACATCTGTAATAAAGCACAACATCAATACTGGGGCAGCAAAGCTATTAAGCAACGCCCTAGGCGCCCACCAAAAGCTTTCGCAAATGAAGAAGAGAAATAATTAAAGATCAGTTAGCGGCCAATGTTATTCAGGAAAGTAATTCTCCTTGGGCGTCACCATTAGTATATGTCAGGAAACGTGATGGAACAACACGACCTTGTGTGGATTATCGTCAGCTTAACAAACGTAACAGAAAAAGATGCATACCCCTTACCTAATATTAAGTGATTGTTTGGAAAGTTTAGGGGGATCATCATATTTTTCGTGCTTGGATATTTTGTCAGCCTATTATCAGATTGAAGTTGATGAGGCTGATCGACCAAAGACACCTTCACTACAAAATTCGGTTTATTGAATATTTGGTAATGCCGTTTGGATTATGTAATGCACCGTCAACCTTCCATACGATGTATGGAATTAGTAATGAGAGGTCTTCAGTGGGAAACTTTTGCTGATATACCTTGACGATTTGATCATTTTTGGCCGCACATTTGAAGAACATTTAGATAGGCTTTGAGAATTCAGTTTTAACGCGTTTGTGTGAGTGTGGAATGAAACTGAAAGCCAAGCAAATGTTTTTCTGTTAAAACTGAAGTGTCATTCTTAGGACATGTAGTTAGTAAGGAGGGAATAAGCCCTCAAAAGTCTAAAGTTAGTTGTATTGCAAATTGGGAAAGGCCGTTTACGATTTAACAACTCTGCAATCCTTTCTTGGTTTTTGTTCATACTACAGGATATATATTCGTGATTTTTCCACAAGAGCTAGGCCATTAAATAGGTTGTTGGAGGCCGGACAACATTTGAATGGTCTGATGAATGTCAGAAAAGTTTCGACGATTTACGCAGTGCATTGACTGGTGATGAAGTCATGGCATACCCTCAAGATGATGGATTATTCATACTTGATTGCGATGCGTCGAATTTCGGTATAGGAGGAGTTTTTGTTCACAAATGCAGTTTAGTGAAAAACTTGGACAGTGTATCGAGAAGCCAATAGCATATGCGAGCAAAAGCTTGAATAAGGCTCAAAGACGCTATTGTGTAACACGTCGGGAAACTGTTGGCAGTTGTTACATTTGTTACTATGTTTAAACAGTATTTGTTAGGACGTTCGTTCTTAGTAAGAACGTGATCATTCTTCATTAAGATGGATTATGTCCTTCAAAGAACCAGAAAATCAGATGGCTAGATGGCTTGAAGTGCTATCACAATATGACTTTAAGCTAGAGCATCGCAAGGGAACTAAGCATGCAAATTGCTGACTTTTTGTCGAGGATTCCGTGTGACCCTTGTTCGTGTACTTGTTATAGTGGTCACTCTATTCTAAGTGAGCTTCCGTGTGGAGGTTGTAAAGAATGTGTGAAAAAGCATGAACAGTGGTCGGAACTTGCAGATTTTGATGATGTGGTTCCACTGGTGTCTAAGAAAGTCAAGCGAGTCAAAGGAAAAGGTGTTCCTGCCGACTTAGTTAGGGACTGTTCGCATCAGTGCTGAATTTTCTGTTTGGTTTTTGCGTTGTATCTGGGAGCGTTTATTCTCAGGCAAATTGAACAGAAATTTCGTGGTTGTGAGAAATTTGTTTCTGTGAGAAGACTTAGGGCACCGAAAGAGAAAAGTGCGCCTAAGTCTGGTGCTGCGGATAACATTGATTTAAGTGATGCACACAAAGAGAAGGATATGGCACAGACATCACATGCAGGGGGTTGTACCCAAATGGTGACATTTCTTCTGAAAAGTGTATTAGTTCTCAAATTGGGTAGGTTTCGTATACCACAAGCTGAACTTATAAAAAATGCAGAAAGTGAATCACACTAAATGTAGGCGAAATATCAGGAAAAAGAACGTTTGAAAAGAAAATTGACAAATTAACACAAGAAGTAAGATAAAAAACATTATTATTACAGGAAGAAATAAACAATAGTGGCAGCTAGTTTCAAGACTATCAAAGAAATTTAACTTCGCACATTCAAAAAGAAATTAACATATTAAACAGAAAAAAACAAGCAATTAGTGACTTTCTAAAATGTCTTACTGACTTAACAAAAGTGTGTTGGAAGATTGTGAATTAAATTGAAGAGACAGGGAAAACTGATTTTATCTAATTGAACAGTAGAATACTTATGTTTATATTTCATCAAAAAAATCTGTAATGCTTAAATTTGTTAAGCTTGTTTAGTTTTGCTTATGTTTTAATCTGCATAATATCATATAACACTTAGTAGATTTTTCACATGTTATTGTTTAGTACCATATTATTCTTTTTCTTATTATTTGATTTTTATTTCAATTTCACTCTAACAAGAGTTTTCCAAGGTTTTGCTTCAATTTAAAAACTTAACATGTGTAAATTAATTGGTTTTGCTTCCGGAGTAAAGCAAAGTCCAAAGGTGGGAGAGTGTTATGAAAAATTTGAAACTAAATCTTTTACTAGAAGAGTAACTTCTTTTAGGATGGTAAATTGGACAATATTTCTAAGCTGGTTAAAATGTTTATGTTAATTTTTACTCATTTTTTGTTGTAAAACAATTGAGTCATTAACAGTCCAGAATATTGGCACAGCTCAGTTATTTTTAGATTATGAGCATACCTCATTTTCCAAATTTTGGAAGGTCGCGCAGACAAAGGTCGCGCGACACTAAAGGTCGCGCATAGGAAAGGTGCGAGGAATCATGCTTCCCAGGCATGCTAGTTCAAATAGGAGAGGTCGCGCAGAAGAGGTGCGAGTCTAAAAGTAAAGGTTTAAGTTATTTTTAGCCCTTAGCATCTCAATGTTGTTACAAGCATAATATGGTCATATCAGATTTTATGATGGGTTCTTCTCACAGCTTTATTATTACAGGTTACTTGTTCAAATGTTGAGCTGTATGGTTGTAAAGCTGGAGAGATATTTTTTCTGTTGCTATAATGAATATCCAGTCAGTATTATAAAGTTTTATAGAAATGTCAATCAGTAGTAATGTATTCAATCTTAGTAAGCCATATATAGTACATATATCTTTATTAATACAAGTATATTTTGCAACTACTAAGATGCATTATTGGACAGATAATAATTATCCTATTGAGTGTTTCAAACATGTAAATTTATATAACTATTATGTTATTTTTGTACTAATGTTTGTATTGTACAACAGTCTGTATACCTGAACCAGTTGCAGGCCATTTTGAACATTGTTTAAGGCATTGTCAGCATTTTAAAAGGTCGCGCAACATTCAGGTCGCGCAATGAGTTGTGTTGCAAAACTGGAGAGGTCGCGCAATAAGAGGTCGCGCAACAGTCTACTTTTGCACACCACCACCCTAGCTGCGGCAAACAGAAGGGTAGTATAAGCTGGGACTTTTTGCTAGCTGGGTTAGTTTTTGGGAGTTTTTGGGAGTTTTTGAGGAGTTTTGGAGTGAGTTGGTAGTTGGTTGAGTTTGAGTTAGTTAGTAATTGCAGAAATGTATTTGTTGAAGTTTGTTAAGGATTTTACTTTGGTTTTGACTGTTGATAGAGAATAAAATGATGCATTATTTTGATTTACTGCAATAAATATAATCCTGCTTTCACTTGGACTTGACTTGTTCATTTTACCAGCATAGAGAAATGGTTTACTTTTAAGCGAAAAGAGTGAATAAACAAAGCTTTTCACAAAAGTGAAGAGTTTTCGTAACAATATATAGGTTAGAGGAATAAGTTAGTATTACTAATGATTTTGTCAGTATTTCTGTTTTTATAGGGGGATGTCATTCATATACAAAATATGCACTTCACTGACAAACTGTGTTAAAACACTATGATATGATATTTTTATAGATTGAACATAATGTTTTAACAACATTTTTAATAAACAACTTAAATAAGTTGATCTAATATTAAAACCAGTTCATTTTAAAACTGCCATTGTAAAATAATTTTTACTTACTGCAATTATTGTAATTGTTTATATTTGAAGGTGTTGCTGTTATTTTCTGCTATATAAATCAAGCGACCATCTTTATTGCTAGTATAGTCATCAACGAAAACAGAACAAACAACAACCGGCACTTTTTGACATGCATGAGAGTAAACAGTCCTGATAAAGACAGCACAAAAGAAACTTCTTGCAAAATCGTTTGTTGTACAGGCAGAAAACCAAACAATTCGAAAGAATCTGAGAGCTTTTTAGATAAATTTCCCGGCTGGATTTTACCAAAAATAATATCGATCCCAGTTAAAATTACAATTCTTATTTTGTTTGCTATCTATTTATCAGTATCTATTTGGGGTATAACTCTCATGAAGGAGGGGCTAGAAATGCGAAATCTTGTATCACAAACGTCATACTATTATGAATATAGAAAACTACTAGATGAAAATTTCCACTAGGAACACCTGTTTCCCTCCTTATTGTTTTTAACAAACGGCTTTGAAGTATTCTGACTTAAAACGTGCAGCAAAAAGTAAACGATATATTGTCTTTAGTGAAATCAGAGCAGACAGTTCTTGATTCTGTAGAGGTAAACTGGCTTTCAGAATATAAAGCTGACAAAATCAAATTTTTAAATGCCTCGTCAGAAATTGAGTTTATTAAAGGTTTTCAAGGTTTCTGAATAATAGTAGTAATACGCGTTTTCGCAATGACGTTGTCATCGACAAGAATAATATCTCTATCGTTGCGTCTCGTGTCCATGTTATGTCGAAAAGCATTAAAGACTCCCAGGCCCAAGGAAAGTTTTATTGGAACGTATGAGGGAGCTGTCATCAGACCGAACAGACCTGCCAGTCTTTGCCTTTTCACCAGCCTTTCTGTTTTACGAACAATATGTCGTAAATTTTTAACTCAAACAATTCAGACACTTGGTATAGCTGTTGCTATATGGTTTTCTTCATAACATTCATATTCATGCCACACCCACTACTTCTTTTGTACATCACACAACAACTGTTGCCATGATCACTGTTGGAATTTTGCATCTCTTCCGTTTTAGATTTGACTCTAAGTTCTATAACAATGATCCATATCATTATGAGTATTGGCTTCTCCGTTGACTTTGCGGCTCACATATGTCATGGTTATATGATATAGGAAGGCCCTGATAGGAACGAACGCATGAAATCTTGGCTTGAAAAAGGTCAGGAACTCCAATATTTCATGGAGCTATTTCTTCTATTTTAGGAGTAATTCGTTTTGGCAGCCGCAAAGTCTCTATATATTCTTTTCGTTCTTCAAAGTCATGATTGTTGTTATTACTGTTGAGAATTATGCATGCCCTTTTTCTACTACCTGTGATACTTTCTCTCATGGACCCTCCAATTTCGAACGCAACGGTTTCCCCAAAAAATGAAACGCGTTCTCCTACTGATAATCATAAATGGCAGGGACATTGCTTTAGCAAGTAACGTACATATACCGCGTGCACATACTGGCAGGATTACAGAGAGGGAGAAAATAACGTGATTTATTTACACATTTTACTAAAATATTTTAAAGGTATTACTGTGTAGTATGAGACATGAAGAGAACCATAATATACACGTACATCTAGTGAACTCTATAATACGCATTCGTTTGTTATATTTATTGTACATTATTGTGTTTGAAAAAGATATCGAAAGAAAATGAATATTTTTGAACAACCTTTTCTATATTGTATGAAATTGATACGTTTTTGTATGATATTCTTACGTAAACTTTTGTGTGTCATTTTTCATTTTCTATTTTACCTCATTATACATTTTGTAACGCCAACATGTACGTAAAATTATGTGATAGTTGTATTTGCAATGGCCTTAACGTTGTTTTCTCAGATTATTTTTCAAACATGCATTGTCCATAAATGCAGGACTATTTAATATAGTGACTTTGGTGTGCCTTTATTTCTTCACGTTAAAATAAAATATTTAAACTTAGAATAATGTTTTGCAGTATGTGCTTTCTTTGAATTAATGCGTGTCACACAATAGAATAGAGAAAACAGAATCCCTAAAGAAAGCCCAACACGGCAAAATAGAAACTGTTGCAGGCTCGGTTTAATTGAGCCTGTTCATGGACGGTACTGGAAAATACAAAAATGGTGAAATTTTGAATTTAGAAACATCCGCAGATGTGTTCATACGGCGGTTATCATGGAACCTTCAATGTGACACAGTAGTGTCATTCCATGAAAAGCGGCGTATGGTCCCCAAGTAAAAGAATGCGTGTGCCCTAAACGAGAAAACAATGGGCAGAACTAAAAAAAATGGAACTTTGAAAGGGGATCTGAGGTTATGAAGCCTGCATATCACAGATAAGACGTCAAAAAACAATTTAAAAAGCAGCAACATATCCTTGTTTTGATAATTTGTAGTTCATTTTGTGCTTTGAAACGACATATATTTAGCACTTTGCTTATGTTTGTTGATTTGGTGGTCATATCAGACATATAAAGCACATATTTTTAAGACAGATAATCAGGTAATTTCTTTATACAAAGTATGTCAGGAAGGCATATGAACCACAGACTAATATACTTCTAACTGAAAACAAAATACCAATATTTTCTACAAATGCATCTTTCTCGGTTCCATTCCCCTCATACTTTCTAGCAAAGAGCTCAAGGACCGGGAAATAATATGACGGGGTATTTAGTGAAGTAATGAGGATAATTATTATAATAAAAACTTTACGGTCAGCATGAAACTATCTCTTATGTCACTCTAAACATTTTTGAAAGGACAAAATTGGAGGAAATAATAAGGCAAATGGATAGGTTCATTTTTCAAATACATTTTGACACAATCCTTAATTTTTATCAAACGCGTTTGATATATATTGCAGTGATTTCGAAAACGTGTTTTTAATCTTCTAGGTAAAACGATCAATCGTTAAATACATGAGGTTGGCGTTTCAATTTTGCCGTGTTGGGCTTTCTTTAGGGATTCCGTATTATCTATTTTATGATCACATCCGTGTTATTTGTGCCGTGTGGCGGCTGTAAAAAGTCTCCCCGTACATTTAATCAATGATGTTATATTTTCGATCCTTGAAGATCGTTCAGCACGACATTATTGTTGTGCTTGTGGTATTTTTAGTTTCAACTTTTCGGCATTTTTTAGTTGGGTGGTTCCAATATCTCTACTTGAAAAATGTTGAATCACCCTTAGGATATGTTGCCTGCTTTTTAAATTTGTCTTTTGACGTCTTATCTGTGATACGCAGGCTTCATAACCTCTGATCCCCTTTCAAAATTCCATTTTATTTAGTTCCGCCCATTGTTTTCTCGTTTAGGGCACACGCTTTTTATTACTTGGGGACCATACGCCGCTTTTCATGGAATGGCACGGCACTGTCACATTGAAGGTTCCATGATAACCGCCGTATGAACACATCTGTGGATGTTTCTAAATTCAAAATTTACTATTTCATGTTTAAATGTTGAATTCTGCTTAAGCCGGTGCTAGGGGGCGTGGACGGTAACTTGCACTTTCCATTACCGTCCATGAACAGGCTCCACAAACCGAGCCTGCAACATTTTCAATTTTGCCGTGTTGGGCTTTCTTTAGGGATTATCTATTTTATTTGCTAAAGATTGCTATGATTCACATTATGACTGAGTAAAAAGAGTTTCCTTATCATATTTTTGATAAAAATGAAAGACATAGCATGTCATCTGAATTTCAAATATAGCAAATAGAGGCGACCCTAGTCTTCTTCTTCAAATACAGACCTAAATATAATCGTAGACTGGAATGTCTTTGTATTGATCGAGATTAAAAGAAATGAATTAAAGAATGAGAATATTTATGAATAAAATGCGGATTTAAATCGTATTGGTAATAACATACAATAAGTTGAACGTAATATATTAGAAAATTGTTTCTATGGAAGTATGAAACTGATCTTTACCTTTAATATCATTAAAGTAACGATGATTTCGATTAGATGGCCAAACTAGATGTTTCACTTTTAGGACTTGAGTTATAAAACATATTGAACACTCCTTAATAATTCCAATTATTTTTTAAAAATCATTATGTCCACTTAGTTGATGGTAATGTGAATGAAGAATACTATGCATGGTATGGGCAAATCTTTTTTTTTCAAACTGGCCTAAGGGAGAAATTTGACTTTCCAACACTGCAAAATGTATTTATTGTGATAGTTATACCATTAATGCAGTCATGTAGCTATTGTAGAATATTACTGTTTTTATCATATAAATGTATCAGATCATATTAGTTATAAATCCATAACCTGACAACCACGCGATAGATAACAAGTGTTTTGTTTTTGTATTTTAAAACGAAATTGAAAGTATTCAACCTTTACATCTTTGGGAAGAAATATCAAAAATGGAATATTAATCTATTTAAAAATAATAAAATTTTAAACAGGTAGTCAGTCATTATTACAGAAAGATATGATAATGATGATGGTGATTGAAAATGATGATTATGACGATGATTTAACACGATGATGATGCTAATGATGATGACGATGATGATGATGATGACGACGACGATGATGATGATGATATTGATAATGATGATGATGATAATGATGATGACATTGATGATATTGATGATGACGATGATTGATTTGTAACATATTATTTTTCAGATGACAAACTTGGTTAATTTACGTTTGATGTATTCGCGTTCGCAATCGGCATCTTGATTTAACCATATTTGAAACATTAATGAAATGTTATATGCCTATATGGTATTTTAAGCCTCCTCACGTATTTATTTTGGGTTAATTACGTAAAAATACCAAACTGTTAGGTGACGTAAAATATCAACAAGCATTATATTTCAGTATTTTAAAATACATAATTGTTTAGTATAGTAAGCCTAGTCAAGACGACTATACATGCGTGAACACTCTAATCCTTTGAATAAAGATGTATTATTTCATTGAAATCATATTATATCTACACGATAACCTACCATGAAAAGATAATAGATATGTTAAAAGAGTATAATAGATAAAAATGTAGTATTATAGCATGTAATAACAAACAAATGATGACAAAATATCCTGACTATGCTTTTTTCTTTGTAACTCGTCCGGTATCATGTTAACATATGGTTTCATATTTTAAACATATTCTTGAATTGTATCAGTGATCTTAAATATCAATAACAAGAAATATATAAAGTGTCACACGCCAGACGGAAGTCATATCTCTTTTATTTTAGTATTACAATTAGTATGCAATAATATGCTTTATTTTCTCCTTTTTATATATATCATTTTTATAAAATGTCATATTTATTTCAGTAATTAACTCTAAACATGCCAAGATTTATGCACCTGCATGGTTTAGAATTAGATCATCTATCTTAATTAAAATACTAGTAAACTTAAATAAACGCAAGTGTCATTTTAAGCTTTATTATCTTTCACTTTTGAAAAAAATAACTCGTAAACAGGGGTTTTATTGTTGAACCATAAACAGCCTACGGACTTGTAATGTCTTAAATGAATAATACAGAGTAAAATATTATAGGTGTACCGCGGGTATTACCTTTTCATATTACACCTTATCACAAAATTATTGTCGTTCCAGGAACACCGTGTATATCCAGTAACGCAGGGATGTGCAAATAACGCTGGAATTGTGCAAAGGTAACACATAATTGTGCAATTTAGTGGCTTAAACGAGCACTACGAGAAGTAAATGGACCAATATTTTTTTATTGTAAACCAAATTGGAAGAAAAGAAATCAGCGCATACGGTTGCTGAGACATGATACTTTAAACCTCATCAAAAATATTTCCATGAAATGTTTATTTTTCAAGATCATTCGTGAAAATGACGACCTGACTAACGTATTGATGGCGATTTTTAGTTTCGTTGATATCTTTAAATAAATTAACGTACATATTACTTTATGATTTTCTATATTTGGTGTACCTGAGACATTTTTCAATCTGCTCGTGTCATATTACACTTAATTTAGCAGAAAAGACGAAATTGAGACCATTTGAACGAGGTAACGTTCATTGTACGCCGCCTTTCCTTGTTGATCTTGTTTATTAGACGCCGCTTGCAAGCAGCGTCTAGTATATATGCATTTGTCCATACAGCAATGGGAAAAATTATAGACTTGATTTTGTGTATTTTTATTGTTTTAACAAAATCATACTAATTTCAAATTTTCTAATAAAAATAGCTTTTCTGATGTATAGCATGTCACGTTAGAATAAAACGTTTAACTGAAGTGATAGTACCATGTTTGAATATCATATTCTTTTTATCATTATCTTATTTTATCTACATAATAAATAACGTGCCATTGAGCCAGTCTTTAGTCGATCGTTCTAAAACTTTACCGTGTAGAGAGGTGACGACTGAGGCAATGTCACTTACTTTATTTGCTTTGCGCCTCTTTTTGAAGTTCGGCTCCGCCTTAAATTGTCATATTAACTTTGATATTATGCTCCGTATGCTAGCATTAAGTCTTCGTTGACGGGGTAGAAGGGAACCAGGACAACTTTGATCAAATATCACTCATCGAATCATTAAATTACAAGTTACACAGCCTAAACCAACGCCCACTATCAGAGAGGCGGTTCTCTCTCAACCGTTAAGAAAGTACAACAAACCGGTTACGCTACGGCCTATAAGGGGAGATCACTGCAGAACAGTTTGTCCTCAAAATCATTCGAACATTATGCAATTCGGTACCAATATTTAAATGAGTGTATATTATCGGCACATTTATCTTAAGTATACCAATCATTTCAATTTTATTTGTTTTCCAATTTATTTTGATTCGACCAGACGTTTCAGTCTTTCTCGCAACAGACAAACATATAAGAATTTCAGACGAGGAATTACTTTCTGAATTCATGCATTAGGTTCTACTTTTTCACAAAAATATGCAACTTTATTATTAAACAACGAGCACATACCAAGAACATGGAGAAAAAAAATGATTTGTGCTTCGGATATTCAACTGTATTAGAGAACGATTTACAATGCTTATTGACTTGTTCATTTTGGCAGCGTCTTTTGATGTGCAGCATCAGCATTTTAACTTGTCCTATTTTACAACCGTATTCGTGATTGAGGCACTGAAGCAACGGCGGGTTATTTGCAAATCAAAAAGTAAGCTAAATCTTATTTTACCAGTCTCCTTCTTTCTTTGCGACACTTGTAGTTTTAACAAATTTGACTTAGGTATACAGAATATGAAAGAAATACTGGTTCTAAATGTGTAAATGTACATATTCTATTTGACGAAATCACATAAGTCACATTCAGTAACAGTAATTAAGTTGTCTTTCTTCACTTAAATGATCTAAAACACGAAAAACATATTCCTGGGGAAAAATTGTAATGCTGGTTAAAGAATAAAAAAAACCCCCCCCCCATGAAACGAATTAGTTTTGCGGTAATTGGTAATGCGGCATATTGCCACCAGATAAAGGGGAAAAATTTCTTTTTTTCTTATACCATTAGCAACAGCGTTTATGTCCATTTCGTTGAACTGATCAACAAAAGTTTTCTATAATCTGCATGGAACTGACGTAATATCATACGGAATTTTTGTTAATCTGAGCCGCGTCACGACAAAACCAACATAATGGGGTTTGCGACCCAGCATGGATCCAGACCACAAAGGCCTGCGCAAATCGCGCAAGTCTTATAGGGGATCCATTGCTGTTCGCTGTTGGTTTATTACTTGTTATGAGTTTGTAAGGGCGAACAGCATGGATTCCTGATCAGACTGGCCGCGAATGTGCGCAGGCTTGTCTGGATCCATGCTGGTCGGCAACCCCCATTATGTTGGTTTTGTCGTGGCGCGTTTTCAAATGATGATGCTTCATTGAAGAAATTCAAGGGTATCCCACGTACAAAAAGGAAAAATTTTATAACCCCTGTTATTAATTTCACCCCTGTAAAGCTGTATACACGAAATCAAAGTTCTGATTACTAACAATTTCAATTAAATGATAAAAATTTAAGAAAGGAAAATTTAATCCCTGCCATCAGGACACTCGTTTTCACTGGTAGAATCAATTTTTAAAAATGGCGAATCAAAATCTTAATACCAGCAATGAATAGGAAAGTCCTAAGATGAAAGACGGAGAATTTGGACAGGAGTAAGTGACGTCATTTGCAAAAGCGTTGTAAATGAATAGACGGTAAACGGTAACGTGGACTGTCCGGCACTTCATGTCTGGCTTGGGTTATTATTCATTCTCCCAAAAAGGTTTTAAATGTTATAAGGACGTTTTTCTATCAAAGCACTTTTTTTATTGGGTATTCATTAGATAAACTTCGTTTTAAATAAATTAAATTAAGATGTTAATAATTTAATGATTTAGTAGTTGTCACCCAATTTTTATTTTAATAAATGTTACTTTTAAATTGTAAATATTGTAGTTTTTTTAACGTTATTTTTCATATTGTTTTTTAAAAAACGTACAATGACATCATTGTAAAATTAATAATAACAAATCGCTTTGCATTAGATTATTTATAAGATCATGTTTTTGAGTTATCGGGGTTTTACTCAAATATTCGAGAATTATGGAAAAGGGCTTGGCTATCAGCATTTTTTTGAGAGGAGATTTTGAACCGGAAATTGTTGATCGCCTTTCTTTCTCGCTTAAAATCTTCGGGACACATGAACCTCTGATCATGGTTACGGTGATTTCCAGATCATAGGGAAGAATACTTTCAGGATGGGGTGACACTTGTTTAAATTTTGTATCTATTTAACGACGTCATCGAACGTCCATTTATTGTATTGTCAGCGTGCTTCACGGCTTTTTCGTACCCTTTGGTCATTTTGAAAAATTTCAACAGAATTGTTATTTGTTAACATTTTGTATTGATTTTTTCACTGTTTATAGAGAACATGTCCGATATTGTTTCTTGTAAAAATTATGTACGTAAATTAAAAAAAAGTGAACAGTAGAGCTGCAGTCCTATATTACTTTTTAAACAACCCTCGTACTTTAATTCACGTCTCGCAAAATTAACCCGTGCCAATCTGCATTAAAATTATGCATCTTATTCATATTAAGACTACGCAGCCGAATATGAATGATAAATCAGTTGCGTGTCCATTGAAAACAAACACCTGGTATCTAATTTGACAAATATAACCATTATAATGTTAAAAATTGTCTTAAGCAGGTTCTAGGGACGTGAACGGAAGTTTGCATTTACCACTGCCTTCAATGAATAGGCTCAAATCAAACCGAACCTGCAACTTTTATTAAATGAATTTTTGGACTTCTTTAACGATATCTTTTTTTCTTCCTTTATCCATGTATTACCATATTTAAATTTGGAGAACAATTTCAAAAGCAAAACCTAAAATCTATGGAAAAAATGTCAAAACCAAAGAATAGAATAAGTATCAGTAATACTTTATGTATGACAATTTTTTTTTATTATTATATCAATATCTCATTAAACTAATAAAATATCTAGGACCTTGAAATTATATAAACGGATGAAGAATCAGACCAGGAAAAATCTTAATAAATCCTTATTTTACCAGTCCCTTCTATTCTTATGCGGACACTTGTAGTTTACAAATGACTTAGGTTTATAACAGAATAATGAAAAGAAATATGGTTTAATGTGTTAAATGTAATATTTTATTTTGACGAATCACATTAAGTCACATTCCGTAACAGTAATTTTAAGTTGTCTTTCTCACTAATGATCTAAACACGAAAACATATTCCTGGAAAAATTGTAATGCTGGTTAAAGAATACCCCCCCCCCCATGAAACGAATTAGTTTGCGTATTGGTATGCGGCATATTGCACAGATAAAGGGAAAAATTTCTTATACCATTAGCACAGCGTTCATGTCCATCTCGTGAACTGATCAACAAAAGTTTTCTAGACTGCATGGAACTGACGTAATATCATACGGAATTTTGTTAAATGAGCCGCGTCACGACAAAACCAACATAATGGGTTTGCGACCAGCATGGATCCAGACCAGCCTGCGCATCCGCGCAGTCTTATCAGGATCCATGCTGTTCGCTGTTGGTTTATCTACTTGTTATAGAGTTTGTAAGCGAACAGCATGGATCCTGATCAGACTGCGCGGATGCGCAGGGCTTGTCTGGATCCATGCTGGTCGCAACCCATTATGTTGGTTTTGTCGTGACGCGGCTCAAATGATGATGCTTCATTAAACAATTCAAGTATCCACATACAAAAAGCAAAATTTTATAACTGTTATATTTCACCCCTCAGCTGTATACACGAAATCAAAGTTCTGATACTAATCAATTTCAATTAAATGATAAAATTAAGAAAGGAAAATTATCCTGCCATCAGGACACTCGTTTTCAGCTGGTACAATCAATTTAAAATGGCGAATACAAAATCATTAATACAGCAATGTAATAGGAAAGTCTGAAGATGAAAGCGGAGAATTGACAGGACGTAAGTGACGTCATTTGCAAAAGCGCTGTAAATGGATAGACGGTAAACGGTACGTGGACTGTCCGGCACTTCTTATGTCTGCTTCGGGTCTACTTATTCAGTTCTCACCAAAGGTTTGTATATAAGACGTTTCTATCAAACACTATTTTATTGTATCTCATTAGATAAACTTGGTTTTAATAAATTAATATAATGATGATTAATATTAATGATTAGTAGTATTGTCACCCAATTTTATTTTAATAAATGCTACTTTTCAATTGATAAATATTGTAGTTATTTTACTGTATATTATCATATTGTTTTAAAAACGTACAATGACATACATGTGAAAATTAATAATACAAATCGCTTTTGCATTAGCATTATTTATAAGATCATGCTTGTTGAGTTATCGGGTTTACTCAAACTATTCGAGAATAGTGGAGAATGGCTGGCTATCAGCATTTTTTTTGAGAGAGTTGAACGAAATTGTGATCGCTTTCTTTCTCGCTTAATCTCGACACATGATACCTGATCATGGTTACAGGATCAGATCACTAGGGAGAATACTTTCAGGATGGGTGACACTTGTTAAATTTTGTATCTATTTAACGACGTCATGAACGTCATTTATTGTATTGTCAGCGTGCTCCGGCTTTCGTACCTTTGTCATTTGAAAATTTCACAGAATTGTTATTTGTTAACATTTTGTATTGATTTTTTCACTGTTTATAGAGAACATGTCCGATATTTGTTTCTTGTAAAATTATGTACGTAAATTAAAAAAGTGAACAGTAGAGCTGCAGTCCTATTACTTTTTAAACAACCCTCGTACTTTAATTTACGTCTCGCAAAATTAACCGTGCCAATCCGCAGTAAATAATGTATCTTATTCATATTAAGATTACGCACCGTATGAATGATAAATCAGTTGCGTGTCCCACTGAAAACAAATACCCAGTATCTCATTTAAAAATATAATCATTATTATGTTAAAAATTGTCTTAAAACCGGTGCTAGGGGACGTGAACGGAAATTTGCATTTACCACTGCCGTCAAAGAATAGGAACCTGCAACTTTTATTAATGAATTTGCGATGCGACGTTCTTTAGCGATATCGTTTTCTCTTTATCCATATATTACACATTTAAATGAGGAAAATTTTCAGCAAAACCTTTAATCTATGGAAAATGTCAAACAAGAATCTGATTAGTATCAGTATATTTATGTATGACATTATTACATCTATATCTCATAAATCTAATCAAATATCTAGACCTGAAATTATATACGGATGATGAATCAGACAGGAATCAAGCAGGAAATGTCAATTAGAGAACGTTTTGAAATGGTTTCAAGAAATTTTTGATGTAATAAGAGACGCTGTTTATTATTTAATGTCATAACGAGGAAACGTTATATTGGTTCGGATACAATGCGAATTTTTAAGAAAACATTTTAAGTTAAACCATATAATATATTTCTTTATGATATATATATTGTAAATGAAAACATTACAAATAAAATACTGTTTTTAAAAAGATGCTGCCTTTACCATATGTTTATTCATTTTCGGCTATAAATATCCCTTTACAATATGATTCCAGTTTTCAGCTTTCAGCTTTCAAATTACTTAAAGTATATTTGATAAACTTTTTGTTGACTACACAGGATATCGCTCAAGAGGGTACCAAGCAAAAAGTAGGGGAGCTACAACTAGGGGCCGTGGCAAACATACCAATTAGTGATTTTCATAAACAACTTTGTTAAGAAAACTCCTATAATATATTAGATGAGCCGTAATTGGTGTATTTAATAAGTAGTATACAGGAGTAGGGCACACAATGAACAAGTCACACCCACATTTAATATACGATGCTTCCGAGTTTTAATCATACTGAATAATATGAGAATTTCATATACAGGCTGTTTCAACCTGCCTAGAATATTCTTTTTCACCTTCTCTTGGATGAAAGGGGGCATCCTAGTTACAGTAATTCAAAGTTCTTATAATGAAACCTATTTCAATAATACGTTTTTGGAACGGGAAATTAGCTTCCTAATTAATGTCTAAATAATAAGTTTTGAAAATGGCATTTGATTTAAAAGCACAAAACACTTATTTTCCTAATCTAGTAAACTGCAGGCACTATATTAATAATATCACTTGTGTAATCAGTGGGAGATACAAATTGTTTAACATATTCTAAAAGACTTTACAAAAACTGAGGTAGCAACTGTACTAGAATTATTCATTTGATAAAGGCCAAAGGCCGAAATATAAATAGAAAACATGAGTGGCAGTAGAGTTTTTGAATCGGTATAGTTTGAGCAAAATGTACAGCAATGTTCAGGGATGACATGAAGTTAGTGCAGTATTATATCGGATTTATTTTAATCTGGCAGTGTTTGTCGACACTCGCAGGAGTTAACAATTGTACTAATACTATATGGATACATTATTTACATTTATTTCCTTAATTGGCAATATCTATTTATGTTTTATATATTTTTTAATGTTAATACTACAACGAAATAATGGAGCTATAAATAGTGTTATATTTGGAATGTAAAGTTTACTTTACGTAAATAATTTTTAAATGTCAAAATAAAACGGTTACGTTTTAAGTAATACTTAATATCAGTGAAACATTTACATTATTACTTTAATGATAATACACACATGACTAAATATATATGACAAAAATATGTGAATTTGTTTATGTTAAAATAGTGATAACAAAATGAACGTATTCGAATGCTGTACATTTGCCGTGTTAATATTATTGAATTTGAAGGAAAGCTTTGGTCAGAAAAGGTAGGTCAACGACATAGACGTTGTCTCTCCTTTCTTCAATTTTTATTTATCGAACCATCAGTTATCATAACATATTTTTTCCTTTTAATTTGTTTAAACAAACATGTTTTATTAATTTTTTAGCTTGTTTTAATGATTTACAACTGTCGAATATTTAATAAAAGTTTTTTATCTTTTATGTTGATAATTATGTACATAATAATAATTTGATTATTTTTTAAAACTGATAAAGATATTTTTAGCTATCAAATTCGTGTTGTTTCCTTTTAAATATGCTTCAAATTTGGACACTTTTTAACATACAAAATTTTGCAGATAAGTTATTGGATAATATTTATTTAGTTATTTTGTCACCGAAAACATTGGTGTAAGGACACAGTTAATAATAATAATAATAAAGCATTCTTACATATATACTCGTCGATAAGTTTCTCCTAGCTTTGCACTCGAATAACTTTTTTGTTTTGTAGTTTTTGTAGATTTTTGTTTGTTTTCTTTTCCTTATTTTTTTAATCTTTTTAAATCGACGAACTTTTCATTTTTCTTTCTGATATAGCTTATTGAAACATATTGCTTTATTAATATCATACCTTTTAACTGAAACTATACTAGACTCGAGAAGTATTACTTGTGTCACAATCGTTTATGGGCATACATTATTGCAGAAGTTTGTTAAACAATTTGAACATAACAAACACTACCTAAGTAAACATAGATGATTATTATGTCATCACATTTCTTACCTGGTTAGATGATCAGTTTGGCTAATAGGCTAATAGTAAGCATAGGTTTTACCAAAAAAGATGTCATTAGATTTCTCTAGGGTCACAGGACCATTGAGGTAAATACATGCATATCGCATATTTTTGATCCAGCGATAGTGTTGTTTTGTGTGTGTGTGTGTTTTTCAGTAATCAAACTTGTTGGGTTATTTTAGAGAACAAATACAAAACAAAGTTATATAAGATGGTGCACAAAATCTTAAGTTGCTTATTTTATGGTTGCGTGTTCTTTCTTATTACCATTATAATGTGAGATATCATTATGATGTTAAAACCTGTTGTTTCAAGCGCAACTAATATCAAATCTCAAGACATAAGCGATTATTTTTCTCTCTTTTTTGTTGTTGTTGTTGATTTAATTGTTGCTTTTGTCGTTGTTGTTGTTTTGTCGTTGTTGTTTTTTCACAGAACTCGGCCTAAAATTGATATTTTGAGATATCAGATTGTATCTATAACATTGTTGGAAATCTAAGGTAACTGAACACAATTTTTATATTTCTTTCTTGAATCGTAAACAGAGATTTATTTAACGAATATACATGTTCACCGAATTATCATCTGTTTTAGTAGTAAGTAAGAACATGAAAAGCAGCGTTCATAATTCTTAATAATCTTTCAAAGAATTAGTAGTATTATGCTATCAGGCAGCTAAGATTACAAACTAAGCACAACGAACATCTCGAATGTTTAATCTGAATAAATTTAAAGTAAATAAATCTGGTAGATTTCTACTTTGACAAACTTAACTTAATAAATCAAAATTTATATATATTATAAAAAATGTTTTATGAATAAACATAATACATATATGCAAATAAGACAAGGCAGTTTAATAATATATTAGATACATTAACCTTGATAACATTGTATGCATTTTTCTGCCAATTAAAAGGATTTTTAACTACTTTAAATTGTTTCCTACTTGTTTTGTTTGAAAACAATGACTTTTGCGTCTATAACAAACTAACATGCACAAACATCTCTGTTCAAGATGCAAATGAGAAAGCATTAAATATACTTTAAAAGAACTTTGAGATAGAAGTTAGGTGGTGCAATGCAGACAATATCTATATATTTCAAAATAATAAGATTATTTTTGCTTTGATGCTCACAACATTTTTTCAAAGCGCACAAATAAAATGCATGTAAAACTATTGTGATAACATTAAGACTTAAGCTATAATATTGTTCACTGTTTTATGTCACGTTTATGACAATTATTTTATACATTTTAGAATTTTCTAAATGTTCAGATACATCATTCATTGTTGCCAATGTCTTTAGGAATACGATAATCTATCGTCTAATCACTAATGGAAATTTTAATGAAGCATATGTCATTTATTTCCGGATTATGAAAGAATAATCTTTTAATTCGTCATGCAATCACAGTCCATCATCTCCCACAGAGACCGGTAGTAATCAACTGTAGTGATGCGCATCAATTTGCTGCATTTGTATTCTATCTATTCCATCTTTTTAAAAATGTCATTAAATGATATCAACATTAATTTTTCATAAAGAAGATAAAATGTCGGAAGATAAACATTTGTTTTTATTGAACTTATATTTTCAAATATGACTGCAGATGAAAAGTAACTATATATATATAGTGTTTATTTTTCTACTTTGCTCTTCAAAGTTGCAAATGTGACCTTTTTTCGGCTTGATATTCCTGTTAATTAAGACGTAATTGCGTCGACAAGGTTCAAAATAGCTTCGGAGTGATTTGTTTATTCATTTATTGACTCTTATTTGTTCTAATTGATCAAGATAAAAGCTGGGAACAGGCAAATTACTTAAAATTCTTTTTTATGGTCAATGTTACTTTTTACCTAAGAGGATACAAGAAATGCTTTTACGGAAAATGTTTTTCTCTCAGAAAATTAATGTACTACAAACAGCTATTAGTTTTTCTGTTTATATAACTCTTTAAATAGGACACACAGTCGCATGCAATGAAAACTTATGCAAAAATCGATGTTGAAGAAGTTGATAAGCATAAATTGTACTGATACTTGTGTGACCAGGTGGGCTCCAGCCCTTATAGTAAGAGTGGACCTTACTGGCCCAAGCCAGCAATAACTTGGTAGACCTGGGTTCCAATACAACAAAGTCTGATCTGTTCTATTCTGTATATATTTTAAAGCCCTGTAAATAAGCAATAACTATTATAACATATTGCAATAAATAAAGATTAAGATATCATACATGTATGTCTATAAATGATTTCAATGAATATATTAATAGTCACACTTTAAATAATCTTGCGGTCAAGTCAGCCCTAGCCTTAAGTCAAAATAAGTAAAAACAATAATATTAATAACCTAAAATGAATTTATATAAACAATGTAGAGAATGGCATATTTACCAATTGTGGATCAGGTGTCCATATATACATGTATACAAACAACTTATTACAATCTCATCTGCTAATCAGTTCTCCTGGCTCAGTTCTTTGCTTTATGTTTTACTTTCAATTCGGGGGCAGGGGACATATTCGAATGATGGCCCCGGTCAAATTTTTTGATAACTCAGACATGGTGTTTTGAAGGTACTGATAACTTCTGATATTTCTCTGTCATTGTAATTCTTTCTTGTTTGTGTGTAGGAAATGAGCAGTATTTTTGGGTTTTTACCCGAAACTAAGCATTTTGGTAGCTTTGTATGTATTTCTGACTCTCCGAATGGAGGTGAAAAAGTTAAAAATCAAGCTTTGACAGTTGGCGCCAAACAAGTAAGAAATTTCAGATAAATTTTGTGAAAAATCTAAACGTATGACAGACACTTTATTGGTCATTTCTAAAATTGCCATAGCTTGCACTGCGTGTTACTGATATTTTTAAAGGAATCGGGTGGATTCTGGAGTATGCTGCACCTTCATGAAGATTGCCCATATTGGTATATTTAAGGTGTAATTTTGGCTGGGTGGGGGTAAATATAAATTGCTGTCAGTCATTTTTTGAAGGAGCAATGCATGCAAACAATTATTTTCTTCAATGTATGTCATATATCATTGAATAATGCTGTGCAACTGGTTATCTGCCTGTGAAACAGATTTTGAAATATTTGGAATTGTGTTTTTGGTCACACTGAAATACAAAATTTTTCATTTTTAGGTCCCCTGCCCCCTTCGCTGTCGTTTTCCTCATTACATTAAACATTAGGTCGAATAATCATAATAAATACATCGGCTGCTTCTGATGTCGAATAGTCATAATAAATACACCGGCTGCTTCTGTTTATTTAATAGATAAATACACATTACTTTTAAATAAAAAGAAACAAACTCTGGAGGGTTTAAAACCTTTTAACAAAACACAGGAGAGCACCTCTATTATCTTAGAAATGCTTCAAACCAGGCCTTAATTGTATGTGTTTTGCAGATTTTGACACTTTTAATAAAATCCATTCCAAATTTTATCTTATCTGGCTAGAAACTTGCTGCTAAAAATTAACTTCAAAACACATACTTTTAAAGTTTTCTGTAAAATACCTTCGAGGAAAATACGATAAAAGAATTTTAAACTATTAAAGTGATGGTTTTCTCAAGTGGTTTTAACAAAATAAGGGTAATTCAAGAATTAACAACAATAAAATGAGCAATATAAAGATATTTTTTGCATTTTTATATTTGTTCACTTTAATGTCCAAACTGGTTTTGATCTTTTCCTGAGAAATCACGATCGATATGTGATATGCATGCAATTTATTCAACCGTCCTGAGTCGCCGGAGATTTCACACGATGTCTTTTTATTTGAAAAGATACAAGGAATTGTTTTATAAAAAAAACGTTTTTGTCTCAGGTAATTAATGTTCTAAAATCAGGTTAAATTTTAAGTTTTCCTGTATATATAACTCCATAAATAGTGCAAACAGTCGCCAGTAATGAAAAATAATACAACAATCGTTTGGACTGTGTAAATTATTTCTAAATTCATACTTGTGTGAAATTAACTTCAAATACATGTTCATATTTTAATGATAATAAGCATAAACCTGGAGGCATGCTGCTTTAAAGTTAATAATATATTGGATACATTATGGGAAAGTAACGCTATAAATAACAAAAGTAAGCCAAGAAATTCACAAAAAGGGTTTTAACTGAGAAGGAAAATGTGACCTGCCTTTTACAAATGCATGTTATGCATGTTAAAATGATTTACTTTCACAGTTTTGAGGAATTGGGTTAAAAAGGGGGCATAACTTTGCAATAATGAGTTTCAAAATTTTCGCCCTTCTGAAATTGTGCCATATATTGATAGGGAACATGTATATCAAGTTTGAAATGAATTGCTTTGATAGTTCCTGAGAACATGGATCTTAACAAAGAGGTTAACTAGTGTTAAATATCTTAGTTGAAAAAGGGGCATAACTTTCATAAAATGGCGTTCTTTTACAACAATAAACATGCATGCAAAGCTTGAATTGAATAACTATCATATATATATGAGAAAATGGACCTAATAGTTAGACCAGGCCAACATCGAAAAGAGGGTTGTTACAATAGCTTCACTGTTTTCTCCGAAAAGTGGATCTAATAAATTGTACATTTATATGCGTTTATTGAAACGTTAAAAAAATAAAAAATGAAATATCCTACCAAATAAGTTTCATTTTGAAGTGTTATCGCTATGAATGTGGTTCTTTTTTAAGTAACTGAATATTCTCTTAATGGTTTTAATAAGTTTTCACAATACAAATACAAATCATGTTGTCTTAATAGTCTTGTTTATTTTGTCCTATTTTAACAGTATTTTTTACAAAAGATAGATATCTTTCACTTATATTGTTATTCAGTTAGGTAGTTGCCTTTCAACACCTTATCAAACCAAAGGCTTGCATTGACAGAATAGAAAGAAATAACCTCATTATTTGAATTTCAAATATATTAATATACACCCTCAGCTGGAGACGCACCTGCAATTAACACTTTCAGACAAACTGAAAAAAAACAAGACACCTAAGCAGAACAAACATAAAAAGAATAGCAAAATAATAAAACTAATTAAATTTTGTTGCTCTTACATTTAATGTCCTTAATATTAAAATAGTCTAGAATCGTAAAATTATTTGTCTTGTATTTTTTGTTCGCTGATAACAAAAATTTGTATGCGAAGTCTGGAATTCTGTACTCGAAGATTATGTTAATTTATTTTTGTCACGCATATGGTAAACAGTTAGTCGTGACAATGTTTCATTGCTTTATTAACACTGTTTCTAAGCTAAGAAATAAAATCCCCTATGCAAGATAACAGAGGGGTATACTCAAATTAACTTTTACCACTTATTCGCATGCTACAGGGAGCAAAAACGAAAATGCATGCATTGAAAGTGTTCATGTTTGCTAAATCAAAGAACAGCAAAACACTGAAGGAAATTTACAACTAAGCATGCTTATATGACAGCACATATCAAGCAACAAATCTTCGGGAGTAGAACAAAATAAATCACCATTACTTTGGGTACAGAACAAAAGAAAAAAATTAAACAAATCAATTAAAAACAGCATTTAGACTGAACATTTGGTCTTACTAACACAAAAAGTTTATTTTTCATTTAGGTGAACAACAATTTCCAAAGTGAATGAGAATATTTCAGATAGATCTATTAAACAAATGCTGGTATCATTTATTACTCAGAATCAAACAATATAGTCAGAAAAAGGACACTAAATAGATTAAAGTTAAAATTTACAGAAGAAATCAAAAAAAGTTTAGACATCAACCTGGCAGCAGCTCTTAGAAGAACAAGAAAAATTACAAAACTTTTACTAGAACAATATGTTACCTTTTATTCTTTTGATAAAGATACCATTTCATAAACGTATCAACTTAAAAAGTAAGAATTCATTCAATATTGGTTAATATATGTTAACATATAATTTGTCCACCAGTTTGGACACATGCATAGTTAAAAAAATGTTGAGTCGTTTTAGAAGGACTCTAGACTAAAGCAATTATTTAGTACGTTTGCTGTTGTTTTGTTTCTATTTAGGTCAAAAGCTATAAATAGTTATCAAATATAAGGTCTGAAGGGTTGGTTTAAAACCCTTTTTATACACCTCTTTTATCTAAAACACAGGTCTTACTTGATTGCATTTTGCAGACTTTTAAAATTTAAATTAAATGTATCTCTTATTTTATTTAAATTTGTTTAACGCGTGCTGCTAGTAATCAGTGTTTAAATCAGTGAACGAAATGCTAACTTGTATTATTTGTATTAAACCATAACTACGGAAATGAAAAACATGAAACCATTAGATTGATTATAATATTATATCAACTGGTTTAAACAATTTACACGCTGCCCGTCATGTAACATCATTCGCATCTAGTAATGAAAAAAGTGATATGTTAATATACATGTATCTAATAGAAAAAATAGAATCTCTTCAGTAAGTCCAAAACGTAAACTTGATTGAGTTTGATTGAGCCTGTTCATGGACGGTACTGTCAAGTGCAAACTACCGTCCACGCCCCCTAGCACTGGCTTAAGCAGAATTCATCATTTAAACCTAAAATAGCAAAATTTTGAGTTCAGAATCATCCGCAGATATGTTCAAAAGGCAGTTATAATGGAACCTTCAATGTAACACTTCCATGGAAAGCGGCGTATGGTCCCCAAGTAATAGAAAGCTTGTTCACAACGGGCGGAACTAAACAAAATGCCATTTTATCTAATTATCGACATCATATTATCACATCTATGACATATGAAAAATATTTCGTTATAATTGCCATCAGATCTTATGAACATCATTCAAAAAAATATTGCAATACAAAAACAAGATATAACCAACCAAACATTTTAATGATATAAGAAGTATATATTAATAAATATAGCTGCTATGTTGTTTTAAAAGACCACCAAAGTTACTAACCTGATATCGATGCACAGAAAATTGCATCGTTTAAGCAAATGTTTCCTTTTTAATATGAAGCTTTCGAAACATTAACGCTAATATTATAATATTCCACATTTCTGACATTGCAAATGATTAAAAGAATTATGTCTTCTATCTTTTTTTATATGCAATTAATTGATAATATTTTCTTTCATCTGTTTAAATAAGAAAATGAGCAAAAAATCAAAATAAATGATAATTTTAATTGTTTTCAGGCACTTTTATTGTTTCAAGGGGCGGGCACCAGAAAGGTTATGTAGACCTATTATTTTTACCTAGAATTTATGCCAGTGTTTCTTACAACTATCTAAGTTTTACTTCTCTTTGACAGTATTTTATCATTAAACAATGTAAGATGATATAAGTTGATCAATAGTTTGTTATTAAGTTAAAAAAGCTAATTATTTTATGCTGTGTATGACGTTTGGTATACCGATAGTGACAATATTTGTATTAATGTATTGTGCTTAACCTGCACCGTCAGCACTTTATTTTCGCAAGTTACATTAATGTGCTGTCTCTTTCTTAATGCAAATCTACACATCATAGCGAGACATGCTTCTAAAATGTCCGTTTGTATTATCAGACTAATTTAGCTCTGTCTAGATTATTCAACTGCGAAACAATATGCATTACTGCAAGAATATGGGGAATGTTTTCATATGTATTTGTAAGTTTTTCAAATGTAAATTAATGTCAATTACATGCTTTCCTCTTTTATATTCATAAGACAATATGTGTATTCTTTATATAAGGAATTATGTGAAATTATCTTAGAAAACTTGTGTTTTGTATATAATGGTTGATTTTATTTACCGTTCATTATATGCAATTGCAAATGTAAGTGTTTGAATATGAACATAACATAATTGTTTTAATAATCACAATAAATAAAGCACCTTTCATTGGAATTATAATTATTGAAAATATAATCAAATATCCACAAATTGACGTTCTTTTATTTCACAAAAAAAACAACATTTCTTTTGAAATTTCTGTCTTAAAGTACGACAAAAGTTATTCATTCATGAAACATTTTTATCTAGATAGTTTATGAGGTTATTATGGTTTAACTTACATGTACGTGTTGGTCTTTGTTAACAGGGTAAAGCAACCAAACGTATTAAAAACACAATTGAAAACAATATTGCTTCGTATAATACTTATTATAGTTATTGATTTAAGATGGTGTTTCTTTATGTCTCTGTATGCTCGGTGCTGCTACCATTTCTAACTGTTAATACACAACTTTAATATAGAAAACACCGAACTTGTGTATATCTTGAACTAAAGTTCATGTCAATGTTTCATTTGTGTTTTGTACGATTGCAATTCGGAAGATATCTATTTCTTAATATTAAATTGAACATTTAGTGTTTGTGTTACAATTTGAATTTCTTTGACTCTGGTAGTATTGGTGTTTCTGTTTTTCATGCCATATTTCATAACTTTATTTTCGTTTTATTTTCTAAACAATCACTTAATAATTGTAAATGTTTATTACTTTACATCACGGACTAATGTTAAAGACGGCTTTAAGCGACTTAGGGTCAGTTTTATCGTTTGTAATTACTATGCATTGACTGTTTCCTAAAACAATCAAACAAAGCGTCCTGATTGTGTTACTTACTTAATATCAAGTAAAAAAAATCACTATTTCCATTGTAATGGCAAAAGTATATTTGCCCAAGGGTCAAATATTTGTTGTCTTCATATTACTTGTCGATGGACGGGTAAATGAAACTGTCTTAAATCAATGCTTATAATATGAAACCTCTAGTCTAGTGTCCTTACCTTATTATTCATGGATAAACTATTGTTGTCCATAGGCAGAAACACTTATACTTCATGTAAAGGTCAATGATATACGTTTCTTTCATTCTGAAATATTATGTCTCATTTTTATCAAAGTTACATGTCAACATTACGAAATGTATTCGTTATCAAGTATATGTTATTAGGGAGGCGACGGATATGTTTGCATAAAAGGGAGCAAAGGTATATATTATAAGTTCCGATTTGATATGATTTAAATAACCGGCTGAAAATGAAGTGCTGTCGGTTAATATTGGATTTCTATTGCACCACATTATGACACTATAAAATAACTCAATTAAAGGTAATAATTTTAAAACATTTTTCCGAAAATTCACTTACAAGCTTTTTAATTATTATATCCTTATACTATTTTAATATAAATATGAACATAAATTAAATAAAGAGTACGACTCCTTCAATTGTTCAATCAAATATTATTCTAAATAATGATAAAATAAACCGGGTTTTTTTTTAAATATTACGTTTAAATACCATCTGTGTGAAAGAAGTTTTATTGTTTTTATGAGTTTTGCATTTTGTGTTCTCCAATTTCAATTAATTTACATTTTTAATTATTATCCTAAAGGGAATAAAAACCCATAACAATAATTTCATTAATTCGTTAAAATATTAATTCATTAAAATATGAACGATTATTTGATTATTTTGCTTTGAAGGAGAAGTATTACTCAAAGTTATAATGAATTGGAATGGATCGTATATCTTTTTATAATTATGCTTATAATTGATTTTTTCTTGCAAAAAGAACAAAAATCTATATGTATCTTAATTTCGACGTCATAAAGAAGCGGTTGAAATATTGAACTGGTTCTCCTAATTTTTGTTTAATTGTTATGATTAATGATTAATATGAGGGAAATGCTACGGTAGAAGACAAAATGACAAACATATACTGAAACCATTTCCCTTTTCAAGGGATCATAACGAAGCAATTTTTAAAACCTTTCTGAAGCGGCAAAGATGTTGTTTTTTCCAGATATCATCTAATTTACGACAATATCTTTTTAGTAAATAATGCAACTCAAATCAAAATATAGAATATCACAGCTGGATTAATCATACGAAAAATGTTGCTGTGTATACATCCTTTGGTCTAAAAGGTAGGGCTTTTTAAGATAGCAACACTCATTACTGTGTCAATTGTATTACTACTTACTCTTGCAGATATATATATTCTTGTCGGTATAAATTAATAATCAGACATTAAAATGTAACCTGGTTTTGTTAACTGTTTGTTTTACGTTATAAATGTTGCATAGTTTTAAATTGAATGATCCATAAACATTTGGCTTATAAGGTTAAAACGTGGCTCCTGCATGAATTAGATACTGCACTAAATGAAACATTATTACCAAACGCTAGATAAGTCTGCATCAGAATACTGGAAATCATGAAACTGTCTGAATTTAAAAGTACTGTATAAACATAATCCATAATGGGAAACAAACCGAATATAAAATAAAAATTATACATTTGAAGCATGAATTTAATTGTTGTTGTTGTTTTTTGCGGTTTTTTTTTTTTTTTGCAAGAACGATTTTTTATCGATATAGTGTAAACATACATACAATACCTGGATCAAAAACAGAACAGACATATGTTTTGAAGTGAGGACATACAGATATCGGATTTATTTGTGATTTATTGTTATAAATGGACGGGTTTATAGGCAATACTTACAATGAATGATGTTACTTAATGAGTGCAAGTGAACGAAGTGGATAACATGGAGCGTTGTTTTACTTTTATTTTTAGTTTTTTTAATTATTGATTTATTTGCTTCCTCTTCTTTTCAGTTCTGTTAAAAAAAGTAGCTTACTTTCCTGAAAATTTAAACACTAATTTTAAATTTTAAACTTTTTGATAATATTATGTTTTTTAAAAAAACCGCAATAAATGACCAAATAATTATCAACGTCTATACTTTTCCAACCTCGGAAATATTGTGTAATTCATAAACTGCATGCATCACTTTTCTGCATGTATCACTTTCTATGTGAAGCGAAGAAAACAAATTTTAGAAGTTAATGTAATTAGCCTTAATAATTAGGTTACTAACACAAAGTGTAGAAGCATTGAGGATATGAGTGTCAAGAGAAAAAAACATTATAAAGTCATTACTCAAATAATACAGATAGATACTAAATTATATAAGAAACACATGTAAACTTGCAAAAAATATGTTCCAGCAAGAAAGAATGGAACAAACAAAATAAAAGTTATTAAAATGCCTGCTAGACACAGATGAATGTTTTACTGAGATGATTTCATGCAGATCAAAACGCTTATATATATGATACTGTTGTAAAAGGAACAAGATTGTGTATTTGCATGCATTATGTTTATCGATATAAAGATATAACGTGAACATAAAATACATAAAGGACATGAACAACAGTAAAATAATTTGATATGAGGTCATAGATATTGGATTTATTTCTGATTTTGCGTTACAAACTGGCTTGTCGTCAATACTTTTGAAGAATGATGGTACTCTGTAAGAACCTTTTTTGTAAATGTTTAATGATTTTCAGATTACATACCAGTACAGTGAAATCAACAAGATTATATGGAGCTTTGTGTATTAGTATTATGTAGCTTACTTTGGCTCAAAATAAATTTAATGATGATTTTACATATTTAAACATTTTCGCAATAAAAAGTTTTTATTTGAAATCTATTTTATTATAATTGCAAAAATAACACAATAAGTAAAATAAATATAAGATGTTTAAAGATTGAGTGAGAAAGGATTTTGTTAGAATACTGTATATTAATGATGATAATTTTGTGGAATATAGAAGAATATGTCTGTCAGAAAAGGTATGTAAGTGTCTTCTAGTTTATTTTGTTGTCATATTATCTTTATCCTCATAATCATATGCACTTATTATTCGACAAATTGATTCATAAATATTCTTAAATATAATAGTATGAATTAACCAACCATTATGGAAAGTTCTTTGATTATTATAAGCAAATCATATTGTTACACCATTTGTTCCGAAAAATAGGTTTATGTATAGGTTAGAGTGCAAATTGGGTGTTCTTCGTAAATAAGAAAGCTAAAAAGGAGCGGGGCTTGCGAAGCGACTGTAGCTTTCTTATTTACGAAGATTATCCAATATGCACTCTAACCGGCTTAGTGCTCCGCCCACTTGCGTTTTATAATATAAAACGTCCAGTTTATATAAAGTCTGTTCTATTAAGATTTGTAACCTGAAAATTTGAAAAAATCCTCGTCGGTGATTGGCTTAAAAAAATTGGCGAGCACTAATATATGAATGAAAAGGGTTCTATTGCTTGCTAATGTACTCTTTTATTATAAAAAAGCAAAATAAAATCACTTATTTAAAACATGTCTATGACACATTAAAAATGCAATAAATTCAAACGGAATATAAAAGTCAATAATTTGCGAACTTCAAAAACGTGTTATGCTATTTTTATATAACTTTGTTTATGAGATATGTTAAAAGACTTGCCAACTTGCCTCATTATTTTAGCAATCAATTATTTTGCAAAGCAACCTATCTAAAATGCACGAGCAATCAGGAAGTGAATTTCAGAAAAAAAATACAAGATGTTGCCATAATCAGATAATACTGATAGGTAAATTATGTAACTTATACACGTGTTCTACTTTGCTGAACATAAATCATTTATGTTTTAGCAAGGAAGAATGGAACAAACAAAAAACTGGTAAATAAAAATGTCTGCTAGACACAGATTAATATTTCTCTTAGCTTATTTTATGCAAATCACAACACTTGTAATTCCCAAAACAAATTGTCTAAGGAAAAAAGTTATTAAGGAGACAATTTTCTATCAAAGCCATCTTTGTCCCAATGCATTGTGCATATGCAAAGGATTTGTTACAGACCAGTAAATTTGTGAAATGTTGTTTTTGTGGCTGAACATTTTGTAACTGATTTATTGTACACCAGTGCAAATCTATGTAAAATGAAAATGAAAAATAAAATAGAAAGTAATATAATTATCCAATTATTTCTTTCGTCGTTAGAATGATATGTAAAATGAGATATTAAAAAGAAGTTATTTTTTATTATTATGACCGTTCTACTATTTATATTATGACTTCATCACATTGAATTAAAGCAATGAGTTTCTTGTCCATTAAGAAAAAATGTTAAAACAATTGCAAATGATTGAAAGGTCAATAAATGTATGAATCATGTGATTGTTTTTCTACGTTTTGTTTTAATTTCTTAAATCTTTATATTTCGGTATTGAACCATACACTATAAACTGATTTTCAGGTTATGTAAAATAGCAATAAGTTTTGTTTTAGACCAGGTCAGTCAACAATTCAAGCTTAACAACGAGGAGTGTTAAAATATTAATGCAGCTGGGTCAATTTTCTGAAGTGCTTAACAAATATTGCATAAATAATTATCCCAATCCTTCAAAATACACTACAATGTGATATACAAAGGCTTAGTCTTTTAATCCAATTTTAAAATGCGTTTTCATAATCTTTTCGAGTGATACTGTTCAGAAACTCAAAAATATCCGAACCGAGATTTTTTCACGTTTGATATTTTCTTCCAGGTAGGTGTTTTTGAGCCTCGGAAATAGTAAAAAGTCAGAATGGGCAACATCTGGAGGATGAGACAGCTCAATAACCTTTCCTGTTTCAGATATTCTCGTACAATGGCCGCTTGCTGTGACGAAGCATCGTCATGCAGCAACCTGACACCATGGAGACCAGTTGCCGGGCGACGGAATTGAATGTTTTCTTAAATTTATGAAGAACTTTGCGTTTATAAATCTTGGCATTTATTTAACCCTTTGGTACGACAATTTGAATAGCAGAATATTGATTGGTAAAGAAAGTTACATAAATGACCTTTTAGATGCTAATGATGCGTTTTCCTATGCAAGGTCTTTGACTTTCTTTGGTTGCCCATACTTTGTTATTATTTATCGCTTGGGCTCATTAAAGTGAACCCACGTCTCATCGTAAGTGATGATATTTGCGGAAGATCGAGTGTTGTATTTAGGAAACTGTTTCAACGATTGTTTGGAGATTCATACCCGAGCACGTTTTGCTCATCATTTCTAAATCATGTCTGAAAATTGTTTGAGCGACTCCTACAGAGATACCAACGCATTTAGCTATATACCTAGTTGTACATCTTGCATCAGTAGCAATCAAATCCTTTACTTTTTCAACCATTTTTGGCTAAGTTGCAGTTTTCGGACGGCGTGCATGAGTTGCATCTTTTACTGAATCTACACCACTTTTATATTTCTAACTCCACCGTATGACAGATGAAAAAGAAAGTTCATAAAGGTCTGTATACCAAGAATACAGCGACCGTATTTGGTGAGTGAAAGGAGACCTTTTTCCAACCATTTTAGCTTTAGAATACACGAGTAGATAGTGTTAATCGAGGTATTGTCAAAGCTAGACTGAACTGATTAACACATGTATTGTATCAATTGAACGCTTACATAAAAGTCTATGCGATACATACATGCACACAGTTCGTGCAAAACTTGGAGAAAAGCGAGATATTGGCCTAGTTGCATTTATATTTGAACACCCCTCGTATAGAGCGCTTTTGTTTCAGACATTATTATGTTAAAAGCAGCTATAATGTTTCACGTTTTAGATAATGTTACAGGTGCCATGGAAATAGGCAATTAATTATAAAGAACACCTTCAATTGTTAATTATCTAAAAAGATTGAAAATTAGTTGTAAACACATCGTGTTACAGAAAGTCATTTAATTTTATTATTAAAATTATTTTAGATTTTTCAAAAAAACTTGTTTGTCACATCTATATAAATTGGTATGTTTTGTCTCTAAACACGTGATAATTTTGACATGTATTATATGTATGGCATATTAACGCCTTGAATATAGTTTAAACTACATCAATTAAAACAAAGAATTACCGCGATGATATTATTATGCAGCTGTTTTTCAATAATTTATAATAACGGAATGTTTTGCCTCTAAACACGTGACATGTATGACATGGTTTTATGTGAGGCTGGATTGTGTCGGGTGATGCGTTTTGTGAGAGTCACATTGTCTTGTTGATCTTTTTTTTCATTTTTTGATAAACATCAATTAAAACAGACTTTTTGTTTTGCTAAATAACATTCTGCAGCTACTTATGAGTAACAATTGTAGTTTTTCGTGGAGCTTTAAACATAAAGTCATTCCAAACATGTATGATACAAGAAAGTTATAAAACAAGAACAAAGCAATAACCACGAATACAGTTTGTGAAGAGGGGAATCTTCATGTCCATACCTTGTGCTGTATTATGTGAATGTTTACGCATTATGTGATGTATTATCTTGTTAATGGATGTGACCGGTTGGTAATGCCTTTCCTTTTTATTTTTTCTCAATGTTACATATATTAATATTTTCATCAAAATATTGTAGCATAGAAAAGCTTCTGTAAGTATAGCAGGAAAGTAAAAAAGCTATAATGAGAAGTGATACTAGTATACCATTGGAATATAGGCAAATATTTACCTGGAACATGGTATTTGTTTATTTTTTAAGTTTTGAACGATATCACGAAATACTATTAGACGTGACTCAATGTCACCATCAACAATTTCCACGTGATCACAAGCCCTATACTTTTATGATAAAAGTTTTGAACTATATTGACAATACGGTAATTAATCAAATGTTAGGTATTTTTATTAATAAATTCGTTCCACATGACATTATTTTTGTGAGTGCATGTTTTTATTACTTTTAGTTCTTTCTAATTTGGCGTTCTTTCTAGGCATATGGTTCCAATATTCCTCACTGGAACACTGTTTAATCACCGACTTTTTAAATTTATTGCCTTCGTGAAATCTCACATTGTCTTCTCGAAGTTGTGATTAATTTTGATTTGCAACGCATTCTTACAATATATTTTCAAAGCAATTATGATTTCTGGGAGGACATTGGTTTAATGTTGTTATTAGGAAAGAGCACTTACTATGATAAAAATAATTTAGATAAATTTTAATTTGAACTATATTCTTAACATTACACAGAAATTAATCATTGCTTGAATTTAGAAATGGAAACGTACTGGAAACGTGTAACAGAATAAAGCTGGTGTTTAAATGAGTCGTTTCACATTTGGAAAACCCTATAGACATTCAAAAGGAAACACAGTTGTAATTAATGAATATAAATGAAATTTGAAAGAAGTAATAGGAGAATTTAGCCAACATAACAAAAATACTATTATCATTTATAAAATTTCCAATAAGTCAAATGGTTCTATGTAATGTTTTTATTGATTTTTCACAAACGTTCCAAAACTAGTGATTTTTCAAGAATTTGGGTGATTGGTCTTTATTATGATAATCAGAGATGTGTGAAGTTGGCGGCCCAGCGGCCTGGCGGCGTGAAGTTGGCGGCCCAGCGGCCTGGCGGCGTGAAGTTGGCGGCCCAGCGGCCTGGCGGCCAAAACTTGTAATGTTGTAGAAATGTTATTTTAACACTAAAACGGCATTTAATGAAGTTTTAAAGATAATTATTGTTATTCAAAGGATATATAAAAAGAAAAACTCACTTTCAGAAAACTTTTTTATTTTCTCATTTTTGTGAAATTGGCGGCCTGGCAGCCCAGCGGCCTGACGGCTAAACATTTTAATGTTGTAGAAATGTTATTTTAACAATAAAACGGCATTTAATGAATTTTTTAATTAGTGTTATTTAAAGGATAATTCAAAAGAAAAAATCACTTTCAGAGAACTTTTTTATTTTGTCATTTTTGTGAAGTTGGCGGCCCAGCGGCCTGGCGGCCAAACATTTTAATGTTGTAGAAATGTTATTTTAACAATAAAACGGCATTTAATGAAGTTTGAAAGATAATTATTGTTTTTTAAAGGATATATCAAAAGAAAAAATCACTTTCAGAGAACTTTTTTATATTCTCATTTTTGTGAAGTTGGCGGCCCAGCGGCCTGGCGGTCTGGCGGCCAAAAATTTTAATGTTGTAGAAATGTTATTTTAACAATAAAACGGCATTTAATGAAGTTTTTAGTGTTTTTTAAAGGATAATTCAAAAGAAAAAATCACTTTCAGAGAACTTTTTTATATTCTCATTTTTTTTTAAGTTGGCGGCCCGGCAGCCCAAATTTAATTATTGTTATTTAAAGGATATATGAGCCGCCAACTTCACAAAAATGACAAAATAAAAAAATTCTCTGAAAGTGATTTTTTTCTTTTTATATATCCTTTAAATAACAATTATTATCTTTAAAACTTCATTAAATGCCGTTTTATTGTTAAAATAACATTTCCAGCACACTAAAATTTTTGGCTGCCAGGCCGCCAGGCCGCTGGGCCGCCAACTTCACAAAAATGACAAAATAAAAAAAAATTATCTGAAAGTGATTTTTTCTTTTTATATATCCTTTAAATAACAATAATCATCTTTAAAACTTCATTAAATGCCGTTTTATTATTAAAATAATATTTCTGTAACATTATTTTTTTGGCCGCCAGGCCGCTGGGCCGCCAACTTCACAAAAATGACAAAATAAAAAAATCATCTGAAAGTGATTTTTTCGTTTTATATATCCTTTAAATAACAATGTTTATCTTTAAAACATCATTAAATGCCGTATTATTGTTAAAATAACATTTCTACCACATAAAGATTTTCGGCCGCCAGGCCGCTGGGCCGCCAACATCACAAAAATGACAAAATAAAAAAAATCTCTGAAAGTGATTTTTTTTAATATATCCTTAAGATAACAATAATTATCTTTAAAACTTCATTAAATGCCGTTTTATTGTTAACATTTCTATAACATTAAATTTTTTGGCCGCCAGGCCGCTGGGCCGCTGGGCCGCCAACTTCACAAAAATGACAAAATAAAAAAAAATCTCTGAAAGTGATTTTTTTCTTTTTATATATCCTTTAAATAACAACAATTATCTTTAAAACTTCATCAAATGCCGTTTTATTGTAAAAATAACATTTCTATAACATTAATTTTTTTGGCCGCTAGGCCGCTGGGCCGTCAACTTCACGCCGCCAGGCCGCCAGGCCGCTAGGCCGCCAACTTCACGCCGCCAGGCCGCCAGACCGCTGGGCCGCCAACTTCACGCCGCCAGGCCGCTGGGCCGCCAACTTCACACATCTGATAATCAGACATAACAGATATTTATTTGGCTATGGTTATGGTTTATACATGAAAAGTGTACTTTTAAAATCAATAGAGGTTACCTTAAGAAAGCTGATTTGTTGTATAATGAAAAGAAGTTCGTGATAGGTATATTCAAATAGTACTGATGACCAGTTACATTTAATTCTTTAGCTGTCAAAGTAGCTAAATAAGGCTTATCTTGTCAGGTGGATTTTTTCTCTCCTCCAGCAAATATTGAATTTTGCAATTCTGGAAGTTCTTGAAGTTGTATTTAAGACATACTTTCTGACGATACAATTAAGGCAATATGCGTAGCCACATTGCACTTAATAATAAAAGATATCGATATCGTCACTGTCTTAAAATACTTGACTGTAAAAGTTTATTATCTAAGAGACAATCAAGAAAACAGTCGGAATCTCCTCGCAATTACAAGACGTTTGTTTCGTCTACAATCTTAAACAAATAGTCTGAGTGTGTTTAATATATTTCATAATTTAAATTGATAATAAATAATCAAATCGAAATTCTTATAAAAGTTAAAGGATGTGATGAAATAATATCAGTTATCGCTATTCTTGTCCCAAAATATGAAGTTATATACATTTTGAAGAACATAGCTGTATTGAATTAAAAGATTTCAGCATAAAATCGGTATTGTTCTGTCTGATATAGGTTCTGCAGCTGAGTACGAGTCCAATCAAACAATGAATAAGAACTTCTTAATTTCATAATTTATTGTCCGACAGGAACCTGGTCTGTTTTTAGTTGGACTTCCTGTAAAATTTACATGGAAGAACTGATCATATGTTAAAATTTCATTGGTCATTTTAAAATAACAATTTGAAATCTCGGAATCCGATTGGCCATTGTAAAATTAGTAAAATAGCATAAAAAGATTTTTCTGACACGCGTCTAATTATTATTTGTACAAAAGAGTTCTGGAAACGAATAATCTACATTCATAATTTCTTTTACTATCAAGCTAAATTTCAGATACTCTTCTACACATTATAAGTTCTATGTTACCATGCGTCCTCCTACAGAATAGTTTACACTGCTTTAATGAGTTATAAATTTTGTCAAACATTAACGAAACCACCACTCTTAATTACGTCCACGATTCCCATGAAAATAGCGATAACACACAAGAAAACGAACTTATCCGGTATTATTAGTTATTTATGTGATATGGAAACAAACATTATAACTTATAATTATATTTTACATAATTATGTAGTTTACATTCTTGCAAATTGAGTTTAATTATGATAATCATAGGCTCATTTTACAAAAAAAAACACATTTATTTTATAAATATTTTGAAAACAGCCTATGTTTATAATATTTGAAAACATAACACATATCCTATATACATTATATTTAAAGATTGAGTGAGAAATGATTTTATTAGAATACGTTATATTTACAATGATAGTTTTGTGGAATTTGGAAGCAGATGTCTATCAGAAAAGGTATGTAAATCAGCTAGTTTATTTTGTCGTCATATTATCCATATCCTCTCTGTCATATTCACGCAATTCGTAATTCGTCAAATTGATGAATTTGTTATCATATATATTACGTATTGCACTATGAATTGATAAATCGTTATGAAATGTTCTCTTTTTACTTTTTAGCTCAGATCAAAAGCAAATTGTAACACCATTTTGTTTTCGAAAAAAATACGAATACAAGGGGTTTATAATTAATAAAATATTCTATTGCCATGTTTATGTCCACGTTAAGGTGTCCTAATCAAGCAAAATAAAATCCCTAAACACATGTTTCACACATTAGAAAACTCAAAGTACAAGATCGATAATTTTCGAAACTAAAATATTGTGCTATGTTTTGATAAAACTGTGTATGTGGCGAAGAAAAATATCTTAAACAAACTGACGATTTGCCTCATTATTTTACCAATTGATACCTTTTTTTCTTTTAAAAAGTAACATATTGAAGATATACAAGCAATCAAGATGTCAATTTTAGACAAATACAACATTTAGGATTACCCAAATAACACTGATTGGTAAATTATGTAACTAAAACACATGTTATTAACTTGCTGAATATAAATCATCTATGTTTTGACAAAAAGAAATGAAACCAACAAAATACTAGTAAATAAAAATGCCTGCTAGACACCGGTAAATATTTCTCTTAGCTGATTTCATGCAGATCACAACACTTATAATTCCCTGAACAAATTGTCTTAGGAAAAGAATATTCGACAAGGTGACAATTGACTATCAATACCATCGCATTGCAAATATGCTGAGGATTTTGTACAGTAAATTTATGTTATGTTGTTTTGTGATTCAATATTGTTTTACTTATTTATTGCACACCAGTGCAAATCTGTTGGTAAGTGATAATATAAAATTAAAAAAAGGTAATTTGATTATAATATAAATAGTTTATTTTATAAGAAAAATACAAACAAATAAAATATTTAATTCATATTGGGGATATGAATGACCTTAAATTTGTTCTGTGGTTTTTTTTTCTTTTGTTCTATTTTTCATTGTTTTTTGTTTTGTTTGTTTTGTATTTCTTTCTTACTTTTTTACGATAGTTCAGAGCTTGGATACGTATAATGTAATTTAAATTATTTGCACAGTAATTAGAAAATGATAAGGCAACTAAACACTTATTACCCTATAACATTTTGAATAATTACTATGAAATTATAACGAAACCTTTTAGTACATTGTCAGGAATAAACAATCTACCACTGATATTATGATTACATTACATTGAGTTATTAACAATATTTTTTCTTGTCACTTTACACAAATGTTAAAACAATAGCAAACGATTGAAAGGTTTTAAATCATTTGAATTTTATAAATCTGTTTTGTTTTAATTTCTTTAATCTTTATATTTCACCATAAACACTATAACACTATAACTGATTTTCAGGTTATGTAAAGTAGCATTAAGTTATGTTTAAGTTTAGTTCAATCAACAATTAAAGTTAACTAAATAGTGCTTTTGGTTCAGAAATTAATATGTTAAAAGCAGCTATAATGTTTCACGTTTTAGATTATGACACTGGCGCCACGGAAATAGGAAATTGATTATGGAGAAAACCTTCAATTGTTATTGTAAAAGTATTTTAAAATATTGAAAATTTAGTTGTGATATTAGTAAACACTTCGTGTTACAGGAAATCATTTAATTATATTAATGCATTCATTCAACGTGATTATTAAAGTGATTTTACATTTGACAGGAAGACTTTTTAAGCACAGCGAAATGTTTTGCTCCTAAACACGTGATTGTTATGACATGTTTTAAATTGATGCCTTATTAATGTCTTAAATGAGTTTAAATGCCATCAATGAAAACAAAAACTTACCGCAATTATATTAAAATAGGTATTTTGCAGCTCCTTTTCACATATTTGTAACGGAATGTTTTGCCTCTAAACACGTGACATGTATGACATGGTTTTATATGATGCAGCATTGTCTCTGGGGATGCGTTTTGTGAGCGTCGCCTTGCCTTGTTAAGCTTCGTTTACATTGTTTTAACATCAATTAAATCTGACTTACCGTGATGCTTTGCAAAATAACATTTTGCAGCTGCTTATGAGAAGCAATTGTAGTTTACGTGGACCTTAAAATAAGAAGTAATTCCAATCATGTATGGCACAAAAAATCATAGACCAGCACGAAACAAAGAAATCTAGCAATAAACAAGAATACAGATTTGTTTTATTGTCTCGTTATACATTAATATATGCGACTTTCGAATGAGGTTGGCGTGACAACAACCAGTTTAAACTCCCTAGTTCTATTTTTGACAACTGACCGTTCCAAAGCGGTGTCCATCTGAGCTTCTTCGTGTGCATGCCTTGTGTATAGCTATATTGTGTAAATGTTTACGCATTCTGTGATTTCTTTTCTTATTAACTGTCGTGACCTGTTAAACTTGCCTTTCCCTTTCATTTTTTCAGTGTGACATATATTTATAGTTTCATTAAAAAAGTGTAGCATAGGAAAACCTCTGCAAGCACGCAAGCATGCACTAAAGAGTAAAATAGCTATAACGGCAAGTTATGAACCATTGAAATAAAAGTATATTCTTAATTTCTTGCTTTGTTTTGCAAAACGTTTTAATTTACATTTTCTTCGTTTTTTATGTATTATACAAAAAATGGACGGTACAACCCTCTGATTTGATGTGATGAGGGTAGTTTATGAAGACTACCTTGTTTCCAGATTTTAATATCGTGGAACTCGACTTAAAGTAGTCACGAAGAGACATTGTTTTGCGACAAAAGAAAACAGAGTTTTGCTTTACATTGTATATTTGAATTTTTCAATCTATCCATTTGTTTATAGTTTGAAAGTAGAAAATAAGTACATTTTGAAGACATTTGAAGTTTTGTATTTTTCTTTTGGGATTCGCTTTCATCGTTACAACAGACACACTTAAAGAAAATACATAAGGCACTTTGCTAGATGAAATGTAAAATAAAGAATAAGATATATTCATGATAAAATTATCACATCTTCATTCTTATTTTTCCTTGCGATTACTGATGAAAATCATGAAAACAAGGTGCGCTGACTGTGCTTGTGAAATCTCATATTGTTTTCTCAAGGTTTTGATTGATTTTGAATTGCAACGCATTCTAAGAATATACTTTTAAAGCAATTATGATTCCTAAGAGGACATGGGTTTAATGTTGTTATTTAGAAAGAACACTCACTAGGATTTCAAATAATTTTGATAGATATAGACTGGTGGTTTTCAAAAGTGTTTCATTTTAATTCAAATTGAAATATTTTCTTAACATAAAACAGAAATTAATCATTTATAGTGTTTTGTAATGGTAACGTACTAGAAAACATCGCATGACAGGAAAAACTGTTGTTTTCACTGAATCGTATATAATTTGAAAACCCTAAAGAGATTGTCCTCGGAAAGGCATTTAATTAAGAATAAATTAATGACGGTAAGTCGGGCACAATTTCAATAAATGACGAAGTAAAATTCAAAGAAGAAAAAGGACAGTTTAGCCAACAACAACACATTTTAAATTGTCCAATAAGTCTGAATTCATTTTTATAATGATTCTGGCTCATGTTTGAATTGATTATTTATTGTTTTAATCAGCTGATGGTTTATGAGAATATGGGTAATTGGTGTTAATAATGACACTTAGACATAACAGATATTAATTTGGCTACGGTTAGGGTATATACCTGATTGTACTTTTTAAATAATTAAAAGTTTCCTTTCGAAAGCTATTCGTTATACTGTAAAGGAACATGATAGGTATACATTCGTAGTGATGACCTGTTACTGTTCATTCTTTAGCTGCCAAAGCTAGCTAAAATAAGGCTTATCTTGTCAGGTGGAATTTTCTTCCTCTTCAACAAATATTGAATTTTGCAATTCTAGAAATTCTGCAAGTTGTATTTCAGAATTCTTTCAGGCGGTTTACGATAAAATTAAGACAATAAACATGATACGCAGCCACATTGCACTTAATAATAAAAGATGTCGTCACTGTCTTAAAATAGTTGACTGTAAAATAATATAATCTTGGAGGCAATCAAGGAAACAGTCTGGATCTCATCGTATTTACAAAACGTTTGTTTGATCTTGAACAAATAGTATGTGTTATCATTTTTACCAAATTACAAAATACATATTTTTAAAATTATACGCATGTTCAATATATTTCATAATTTAAATAGATTATAAATAATCAAATCGATTTTTTTTGTAAACGTTATTGGATATGATATAATAATATAAATTATCGCTATTCTTATCCAAACAGCTGTTTTAAAATATTGCGGCATAAAATCAGTATTGTTCTGTCAGATTTAAGTTATGCAGCTGTGTACGAGTTCAATCAGACAATGTATAAAAACTTTCTTATTTCACAATTTATTCTGAACATGACCATGTGAAGTCTATAGAAATGAAATTTACCGCGGTCTGTTTTAGTTTGACTCTCTGTAAAATTTACATGGGAGAACTGAATAAATGTAAAGATTTCATTGGTCATTTTAAACTTACAATCTGAATCCGATTCGCCATAATTGTAAAATTAGTAAAATAACATAAAGGATTTTCTGATATGGTATAAGCGTCTAGTTATTGATTGGTCTAAAACAAACCCTATTGCAAGTAGAGAAACTGATAGCGAACAGCATTGGTCCTGATCAGACGGCGCGGATGGGCAAACTGGTCTGGATCCATGCTGGTCGCAAACGCATTATGTTGGTTTTGTCGTGACGCGGCTCATATGTCTATTTATCTCTACTGACGAATATTCTGGATTTTCACATTTAGTGTTATATTTTACTTCCATTTATAAAAATAGTGTTTTATTATTGTATTTTTTTGTTCCAGAGCAATGTCACAATGATTTAATGTATCCGTTTGTTTACTAATATTTCACAAATGGATTTGAATGAACTTTAATTTAAAGGTGCTTTTTCTGTAAGATAATACAGTTTTCACAAAAATCAACTCTCAAACATATCGTCTGCTGTTAAATACCATAAATGAATTTTTCATCAGTAGAGCGCTGCTTGTAAATCAATACAGAATCAAACTTTAAAAAATGCAGAATTCAAGAATATATTTGCAACAAAAAGGTTTAATGTGTGTATTGCAAGTTCTGATTTAATCCTGAATCAAATTAAAAGCTGAGTATAAAGAGTTTCTCCATTATTGCAGCAGAATGGGTAGTACCCTAGAGAACAAAACTTGATGGATTTTATACAAAAATAAATACGAACATGTTTCCCATCGTTTTACGTTTCTTTTCTTCAAATGCTCAGTTTGTCTGTGCTTTGTGGTTTGAATTTTTTTTAATTTGGTTATAAAAGAAGTTTTTAACGGACATATAAGTTTTGATAATCTTAAGTATTTAAATGTTATAAAAACAGCTAGGTAAGATATTGAACTCCCTCTGAATACTTTAAACATAATCATAAAACAGATTTTGTTTGGTTAACTATGGATTGATTTATAGATAAATACAATTTATAAGACATAATATAATTGTATTTTCTTTGTCATGGATGGTGTTGAGATTGTACCCATGCTTTCAGCAAATAAGGAACAGTCCTCGATTGAAAATGATAAGTTTTGTAATTACGAAATGATCATGAAATTATAAATAAAAAATTGAAATACTATAGTAACATATTGAAATACAAGCATAATTGCTGTGTCGCATCAACATAGTTCCTTTGCAAGAAACTTCCCATCTATATTTCAACTCTCCTAGAATTTACAAACTAAGTGTTTGTCGTCACAGTTTTCAGATTGCATAATTTTTTACCTTCCTATGTCTTGTTTTCTTTTCCAGACAAGATTTTATACAAGCCCTTCTAAAGGACTATGACAGTAGAATTCCTCCAAACTTTGAGAAAGGTATTGTTATATTTTTCCTGTGATTTCTTTAACACATTTAAGCCTCAACAATAATGTTTTGATAATCAAATTCAATTAAACAGACAAGTGTTTTAGTTATTTACTTTAAAGAAATAAGGAATGATAACAGTAGAATATAATACAATACATTTAGTTATTGACTTAAAAGAAATAAGGAATGATAACAGTAAAATATAAAACGATACAATACATTAAGTACAAGCAATCAATGGACGAATGGACCCTTTTTAAACTTAGAACACATGCAATCAAAACAGAGGGAAAAACTGAATGTTATCAAGAAAATGTTGATACTATGCTGGAGCTATTTATTATCTTTTTTATTCTATATTTCATTTTGTTTGGGGAGGGAGGGGATAATCATGATGAAAATCGGACGTCGTACAGCCAACAGCAAAAAGTTTGGTCAGAATGCACGAACGTGCAGTCTGTCTTGACACTATATTCATGGCACATAGCAATCATTTTCGTTCTAACAGACTATTGGTTAATATTCTGAACGTTAAAATTCAAAACGTTTGTGTCCAATTTTATGTAATTCGTTCTTTACATTTTTGAAAAAAAAACAAGTTTTTCAAATAAAGTTGCAATATGGCACATAGTTTGTTAATATATGAAAGTGTTCAACGAAATAAATTGTCATGAATTCACACATCGACTTTAATAGAAATCAATTTGAATGAAGATGTTTGACAAGAAACATTTGCTTGAGCCAATAATCGCCCCTCAGTGTTGTTGTTATATTATTATTTAATAAGTTTCTTTTTATCAATTATGCCAATACTGCTGAAAACTGCTTCGTCCGATACCAAATGTCTAATGTTGCAAATACAATGTTTTCATTGTCTCCCATGAGCACACACGAGCCAATTAGGCCAGCACTGTGGTTCTGCCAATTCTGCTGTCATCCGCATGATCTACAAATTCCCGAATTTTTAATGTTATTAAGATGATAAAATTTACATTCCTACTGATCAATCTCTTCGAAAGTCTTTTCTCGAAAAAGGCCTTTTGCTCTTTGTAACTTTCCTCTTTTAATAGCCTCAAAGTTTTCACTCGCGATGCTGTTGGACAACGTTTATCTTACATCCACTTTCTCCCCTAAGTTAGAATCGTCTTGCCATTAGTGTTGCCATTTTTTAGATTTTTATTGTGGGATATAAATGATATTTCTTTAATCTTTTAAAATTTGATAAGCGCAAATTCTAATACAATGTAGATGAAATTACGTTGTTCTTCTCATGATATAAATTGTAAAAACCCGAGGTAAGCCAAAATCATCTTTCCTTTTTTTGGCGCCACATGACCTAAATTGTGTCAGTGCGCCGTAAAACAAATCAAAACAAACAAAAACAAAGTGTGACAAAATTCAAACAAAAAAATTTAAACTGCAAGCAGTAGAGATATTGTTTAATTTACTTTAATATTTAATACGTTTTGCAGTTAACCTTACTGATTTTGTTCAGGTAATTTTTTTTATTTGTTTGATACTACAGACTTTGTTTTGTTTGGTTTTACGGCACACCAACACAATTAAGGTCAAATGGCACCAGAACAGACATGTTGATTTTGGTAAACCTCGTGTGTTACAAACTTTCAGCTACAATAGGGGTCACAACCACCTCACCTGCTGGATCATACAAACATAGACCCCAATAAGTCGAACCAATTAAATCGCATTTTTCGAACACGCAGGGCTAAACGGTGGACTCAACACATAAAGGCAACCCCTTGACCACAAGGTGTTGTTAAATATATACATAGCATAAAAATATATACACTTTGATTCATAGATCTAATTCAACGAAACCGATCATTAATAGGACTTTATTAAGATTGAATTCGACAGGAATGGAAATAATTTTTCGACATTTATGTTCGAGTTGAAATTAATCTTGCCCAATAACTTTTGTGAAAAATTTCAGATAAAAATGACTCCAAAATGAAAAGCGTTGCAACGCTTTTTACTCAAAAATGGGCTACGAACAAAACAATTTTTAATTCATTTCTTATCATATTGGTTAATTACCTTTCGCATATCTTGCTGTTTCAAGTGCCCCACGTGATCTAGGTAATAAATCAGATATTATGTGTTTTTTGCTTTTGACCTCAGTGGAGTTCCTTTAATTTTTCCTTTTTAATCTTATTCAGAAAAGAGAAGATTATCTTCTGGTACTGTTGCTGGTGCTTTGACGTTTTAACTTGCGCTTACACACGTTTTCAATCTTATGCACAGGAGTTTAGATAATTCCCTGCACTTTTATTTACTATCCTTCTATTACAGATTACCCATGTGAAGTCAATGTTAGCCTTTATATCAACAGCATTGATTCGATAGATGAACAAAAAATGGTACGGTTTTCTTTGTTTACTTTGTTATCATGCAAACAAATCATCTTTCCTTTAGGTCGCTCTGTGCATTTGACAGCTTAATTGAAACAACAAGTCCAAATAAGATTCCTGTATTTGTTTTGAATATTGATGTTTTATGTAAATATTTGATTTATTTGATGACAATTTCTGGTGACAGACAAATGAGACTTAACTTACATTTCTGCAAGGGCAAACTATTTCGTCACTACTTAACATTCTTTCATTACCATTTCTTATTTGCTAAACTTTTATCATGCAATATTTTGTTTTTGTCGTCAGTTTTTATATATTCTGAACAAAAAAAAGTGCCAATAGAAAAATTCGTGTAAGAAAAGAGGAAAATGAAAACAAAAAAAGGTTGACTGTATGAAACACATCGTTGCATACTGCAGGATTGTTATTTACATTGTTCAAACTTATTTGCATTTAAGACATACGCTTGGATAGCATATAGTTATTAGCATAATGAAAACTATAGTCAATTTAAATTTTGTTTGATGTCAAAATATATAAATAGAAACAGTTTAAGCAAAAACAAATTTAGGTTCAATCTCTTTTTCAGGTTATGTGTCCCTGAATTAAAAACAATTTTTAATTGCTTATTTGCAGATAATGCTAGATTCAGGCTAGCATGTCTATTTTTCTTCAATTTTTTGTGATTTATCCTCGTTTTCAAGTAATCTGACCTTGTATTTGAAAAGAAACAACAAAAAGACAGAATTACTTATTTGCAAGTAACGACAGAATTAAGTTAGCATGCCGATTTTGTCTGCAATTTATGTAACTGACTTCCATTGTTGTGACTGATAGTGTAAAATACAACATTGGTTATGTGTATTTTATGCTTCTTCTTTACCTAAACTTTACCAATTTTCTTAAACAAATTGACTGTTGGTTTTTTTTTAAATTTCAGTCTCCGTTTTTTATTTACAAGTTCCACAAATGTGTGATTCGATTAAAAACGATCATTTACGTTCGACTCAACAGTAGGATTACCTGGATAGAATCTTGACTAGATTACCTTGACATGATCATCAAGATCACACGTTATCTAATCCGAAACAATCGGTAACGTACAGATAAGTAAGAAACGTAATGATACAAAAACCACGACCCTATGCAATTATGTTTAGGTCAAATAAAATCTTAAACGCAACAGCCCTTATGACTGAGTCCGTGACCAAAAACCAAAAACCGTCCTTTGACTCGTAACTGTGGGAACATGGCATTATGTAGAGGATATTTGTTTAGTTCAGTGTAAGATCGAAATATATTTCACCTTGTGAACACCAAAAGTTCATATTTCACTCGTGGCGCGCAGCCACGAGTGAAATATGAACTTTTGGTGTTCACAAGGTGAAATATATTTCAATCCTACACTTATCTAAACAAATTTTCTTTTTATGCAAAGAAACGTTTTAAAAAGACATTAAACTTAAAACTGAATGAAAAGCGCGCCAAATAATAATATAACGTGACGTCATTTACGAAGTCACGTCATTAAATTGGTACCCAGTACTGTAAACGCTGGTATTTCACTAAAACAACGTAAGGGATAAAAGTTCAAAACAGTGAAATTGTCAAAGTGGTAATTTCACTGTTTGAAACAGTGAAATTACCAGTTTTATATCACTGATATATTTCTATAAACCACCGAAAAACATGTAATAAAAATTTATGATCCTGACAAAGTATACAATTTATTTCAGGATTTCACCTTAAGTACATTTGTTAGCCAGGAGTGGATCGATACAAGACTTAGTTTTAGAAATCTTATACCTGCGGATTACCTCGAACTTGATTCTCGGTTGATGGAAAATGTTTGGGTTCCAGACTTGTATGTTCGCAACGAGAAGCAAGCGTATTTCCATACTGTCACTATTCCGAATAAAATGTTACATATTTATAAAAACGGTGTTGTGAAGTACAGATCCAGGTAACTACTAGTTATTGTAAAAAATGATAGATATCTTTTCACAAATTGACACTTCAAAATTATAAGCAACGTTTCTCAACATGGTTTGAATCATCTACCAAGATAATTGAATGATGTGTTTGTCATTCTATGTATATGGGGAAAAACCATTGCTTTCAATCAGACATTACGGGACATACAACAGTTTGTTATTTTTGTAATAATTGAGGCTAGAACTACTTAATCTTAAACTTGATTTAATCCAGTTCTAATATTCTTATTGTGTTCCAAAAACAATTTTAAACACAATTGTAAAAATAATCACATTTGAAATTAATTATTAGACATAAGTACTTTATTTTTGATATGATATGTTTTTACAGAATCACTTTGACAGCTTCTTGTCCGATGAAACTACACAAATATCCTATGGATAGACAAATGTGCTCGTTGTTTATACAAAGCTGTAAGTTCCAAAGAACGTTAGGCTTTACCTGTTGAAATATTCCATATTCGTATTGTCAGCAAAAGAGTTCTTTCATAAAACTTTCATGAAAATATAATGTTCTCTAAAATAAAAAATTCATTGGGAACCGATTCGCAAAGAGTTTGGGCTTGCGCAAACTTTTACAAACATAATTCGTTCATTTTAAATGCATAGGTATGACATTTAGCAAGATGCAACAAAAATGACTCATTCCAATTGTCTAAAGTATTATGTCCCGAAAGTAATAAAAAGACATGAAACAGAATAATTTCGTTTAAATTTAAATTAGATGTTTATTGAACAATTAGTTGTTGCAAAAAAAAGTATAAATGTTTCAATTGGTTTATTGTATTTAAACATTGAAGTGGTCGTTAACATATGCATCTTAGAAAAAGCCAAATATATATTTTAGTTGCCTTTACAACAAATCGTTTGGTATTTCGTTGGCGGGAAATGGAACCTATACGAATGAATCCGAATCTCGAATTGCCTCAGTTTACACTGTATAGACTTGAGACTGAAAACTGCACAGAATATGGAGAAGGTGAGGAATTAGATAAGCATTTAGGTATGATACAAAATCTGACGATTTACAATGTTTCTGTAAAAAATGGTTTCGTAAGTTTGCAAAAGGTTTTGTCTAAAACATTTTTTCATATAGTTTAGAGAAAAATAGAATCCCAAAAGAATGTTTAAAATGACAATGCTAGTTTGATTGAGCCTGTTGAACAGTACATGGAAAGTGCAAGTTACCTAAATGTTAAATTTTGCTAGGAGGCGTGGACGGTAGTTTGCACTTAACAGTACCGTCCATTAACATACTCTATCAAACCGAGCCTGCAACATGTTCAATTTTTCCGTTTTGGCATTTCTTTAGGGATTCATATTTCAACTCCCCTAGGATTAGATAAAGCAGAAGTCAACATTTAAAAATGTAATTGTGAATTTTTAAATTTAGAAACATCCGCAGATGTACTGAACATATTACACAGTTAATTTATTTTACATATACATATACATCAGCACTGCCATTAAGACAGAACAAAGTTACAAATATTGTTAAAATGATCACGAAAAATTAATTACTTTTATTTTGTATCCTTCTCTGAAAAGCATTTTTGATGAAGATTAATATAATTTAAATAGAGCTATTGGAAATGTATTTACCTTTGTTTTCAGGCAATACCTGCTTACAATTTAATATATATCTTGAAAGAAACATTGGATTTTATATGATACAGACATATATTCCGAGTGTACTCATTGTAATGTTGTCATGGTTATCGTTTTGGCTAAATGTTGATGCCGTTCCTGCTCGGATCTCCTTAGGCATACTCACTGTTCTTACAATGACAACCCAAAGGAGCATGTCCAATGCTTCGCTACCAAGAGTGTCTTATGTAAAGGTACTTTTCAACGTTGTGATACGTCAAAATTTTACTTAATTCAATTCTACTCTCTTTTAATAAAAGAAATGGTACCATCAAATTAGATAATATTCAAGTGCTGATACTTATCTTAATTAATAAAAAAATAATCTTTTATAAGGTTATTTTACAGCTTTCTCCTGTAGTGTAGTGTTTATTACAAAGATACATACCACTTTTGCTATTATTTATCAAGTGCATTCATCACTTCATAAAATAATTAAGTTCATTATAATATTGTTTTATCTTTTTTAATAGGCATAGTTACGTTTGTGTTACAAACACTTTCCGTTTGATTTTCAGGCCATTGATATATGGATGGCCGTTTGCCTTTGTTTTGTTTTTTCTGCTCTACTAGAGTACGCATGCGTCAATGTCATAGCTCGAAACCAGCTCAGACGGAGAATACGAAAGGAAATAAGAGATCATCAGAATGGTATACAGGAACCAAGAAATGGTCTCGTAAGTTTGAAAAATAATGCTGCATTTCACAATAATGTTATTTAGCCTAAGTTCTTGAAGATATCCGTTATCGTACTTTTATATTCATCACTTATCACGGTTGTTGTTGCTCGCATAGGTTCCTTCAATTTTTGATATATAACTACATACTCCGTATTATTGACTTAAACACCTATTTTGTCACTGAAACAGTACTTTTTTCCTTCATATAAATATCACTCTTCTTAATTTCTTACTATGATATTTTGATTTCATTGCTCTTTGGTGATAATTAAGCAAAGTCATGCTCTTCAGTATTGTTAACGGATTCACCTGATGCTACACCTATTTATATAGTACTGGTGGATTTTAGATGTATATCGGTACTGCTTCGTGTGTTTCAATGTTCATATATTCAATTAAAATTCATTTCAAATTTTACACCGTAAACAATCATTTATCTTTTAAGTACACACTTCGAGTAAGGATATAATATCATATTAAGAATTACTTCTTGTTATTGACTTATTGGGGGTGGTTATTAACAACTTGATGTCTCAGTCACAGTGTGCGTGCGTGCGTGTTCGGTTAGGTTTGCTTATTTTAAGATGTTTAATTTTTTAAGACATTTAAACATAAGATTATCTTAATGCGTAGAGTCTTTAAAGGCTTTAGGTTTCGCAAAAAAACTATGTATTCAAGTTGCATATCACGACGTTGTTTTCGGATTGTGATATCTTCAGCAATCAGAATTTAAGATGTCCATGAAAAGTACGCTGTGTTATATTGTTTCTATATATTTCAGATAGGTGGATTACTGATAAAGCGATCACGTGACAACGCCCAGAATGTAGATGATGTATGTAGAGTTGTGTTTCCAGTGACTTTTATGGTGTTTTGTGTTGTTTATTGGAGCTGTTATCTAACAATTCGTTAACGGTGGTGTCTTTTGAGCACAAAGATACTTACATGAACACTAGCACGGTTGTTTTTTTTTGTTGTTGTTTTTTTTTAATCCCAAGAAGTAACTCCGTTTATTGTCTCTGTAATAGGTAAAATAGGGTCGGGAATCCATCCACTATATTACCTTACAATTTATTATAATGTTACAAAAAACATAAGGGCATTTATATCATACATAATTTTATAATATATACAATTCACAGAAGATAAATGTTTTCTTGGGATTCGGAGTATTTCATTTCCACAAAAACAAAAACTGGATATAATATACTCAAACTGTAATATGTAAGTAGTTACACGGTTGTTACCTATCTGTAGATATACGCGTATTAATAACATAATATCCTATATTGAATGAAAACATGTCGGGAAATAAAGTATAAAAACTGAACAAAAAGTAATAAATGTCATATGCACGTTTTGTCTGTTTGCTCTGTTTTTTTTGTTTTTGTTTTGTATTTGTTGTTTAAATTCAGAGTGACAGGTTGTACAACTATACTAACATTTAATTGAGATATGCATCCTAAAATATTTACTGTTATAGACAAATTAAATATCAATTTAAGCATATGTAAACATAAGCATCAACTGCCTTATTCAAAATAAATATTGTAAACTGAAGTGGTCATTCTTTGTTTAAATAGAACAATTTTTACACCGTTTAAGTATCATCAATAACATTTCTTTTACAAAAATAATGCATTTGTTTCTAAATAATTTCTACGACTGATTTTATTGTTTTAAATACGTTTTAACACCGGTTGTTTTATTTTCAAGTACATTGCCTGACGTAATAATAGTTTTGTCTGATCATACATACCTCGTTTACTCACTATCGCTGTGTTACATGCATATACTTGTATATGTGTTATGACGATGAACCTACGTGTTCGGGCCATTTTTTTACTGAATAAACTTGTTCTGTTCTGTCTACCTTAAATGTTTAAGTATCTGCACAGCACTTTGGACACATTAAATCTTGTTAATTTTTTAACAAACTAATGATATATAAAAATTACATGTACATTTTAATTCTAATTTAAGACAATATGAAAAAAACTACTGTACAAGTTCAAAATGAAGATGTAGGTACACTGTTTGGGATAAAAGCAATTTCAGTAATGATTTGTTTCAGAAACGATGACTTTAAAATGTATAATACATTGTGTTGTTTCTGTTGTTTTATTTTTAAGAAAAACGACTGACAATTGCTTTTTAAAATTTATCTAAAAATATCAAGTCTTGATATTTTTAGACCGTCCGTCAAAAGTAATGGAAAAATATATTTCAATATACCGTGCGTCATCTTACATTAGAAGCTGTATACAACCTTCAACACAATAATTTGAAAGTTATTTCATTATTGATCCATAACCTCTGATCCGCTTTCCAAATTCCGTTTTATTTACTTCCGCCCATTGTTTTCTCCTTAATAGCAACATTTTAAAACACATGTTAGGATTTGCTGTATTCATTTCTGAGGGATTGTGTGCCTTAAAAAGTTATACTGTATAAAAAGGTTTCTCATGAGAATATTAACATTACATTTACCTTCTCTCTTTATAAAATAATTGAACAAAATTGTTTAACCACTTTTTATATTTTCTTAAGAATACCTTTGTTTTTCACTTGTCTGTAATTTGTAAAATATGTTGTTGTATAGTGTCGATATTACAATCAATGTTTAATGCATAGCAAAACGAATGTGTTAATACAAATATGTTTTCGGAGACTAAGTAAGTTGTGTTTACAGATGTCAGTAAACGTTATGCACGACAACAAGAGTAATTTTGACTATTTGCTTAGTTGATTTTTTTTTTGTTAAAAAAAATGTCGCTTAAAAATTGTGTGAGTGTAATGTTATATTAAATATTTATGCACCTTTAATTTAAATTATATTGGGAGTTGACTATAAAAAGGGTTTGCTGTTAACAATCTGAAACTAAACTAGTATCATGTTGATTAATTTTGTTTCACCTAATATTAAAAAAATGACAGGCACAAAAAAAACACGCACTGTGACGAAGTAATGCTTAAATCTTTAGTTATTTTCAGAAATTTTTGAATTAAAACATGATTTATTGTTAACCGTTAATGAATTCTACTTAGATAAGTTAACGTGTTGGTATTGAAGCTGTCTTCACCAGCTTTTGAGTTATGAACATGTCATTCATTTGTAATGAAAAATGTAATTGATAATTACTCTATAACCTCACTCTTTTCTGATAAATTGTCACATACTTTTGTCACAGTTTGTATGATGTATGTCATCATACAGACATTAGCAAAGACTTTTTAACTACGGAAACGTGAGGTTACAATGTCGTTACAATACGGTTTTATGTTCACATAGTAAACAGGCAACTTTAAGCTGTAAATACAAGTTCAGAAATTTTAACTTCCAAAACCGTTTAGATAAGGGTGAAAACTTTTACACGTATAAATTGATACATTATAATAACTAATCATGAGAAATTAATGTCTTAGTTGAAGACACAGATAATGAATGATACAAAGTTTGGACCCACACATGAACATATGAATAGTTGCATGGTTTATTTGGATTTGACGAGATTTTCATTTTTTATTTTGACATGAAACACAACAGCTTTCGTTAAATGGCGGTCCTTTGCCGAATTGAGGTTTTAAATCAATCGAATAAATAAATAAACTAAATTTTGGGGATTAAATGTTTTTGAACAGTAAAACAGCCGAGTTCAATTAGAAATTCATATATATTTATAAACATCCTTCTTACAATCTACTATTACACTTATGCGCATATGAGAAGCTGCTGCAATGTGCTTGTTGTTGTTTAAATTTTTTACGAGGAATATTTAATATGAATTCATGGTACATCCTGGATTTCAATTATTATTTTTATGCTTGCTCTCCTTCCAAGTATTTGCCCCAAACAGTTATACCAAGTCTCAGTTTTCTGATTCAATTCTTAAATTCATTGCTGTAGCTTTTTCTATGTTTAGCATGAAAATATTCGGTGGATAAATGTTCGACTTAAATGTTTTTTTGTTTTGTTTTTTCATGAAACATTTTAAATTTTGCCATTTTGCTTTGAATTCCAAAGTTTCAAATGTATATATTTTATCAAATATGTTGAAATTCGAACATAACATATTATAATCCGTTGATTAACATCCGTCATATACACTACTAAGACACGTATCATATCTAATGTACTTAATGAATTAGCCGCTGACACCAGATTCATTTGGTAATAAACGTGTCTTAGAGAGCACAATGTAAAATCTTTTTAACTCGTTAACCTCACGTCATTTGATAAGTTGCTATACGCTCTTGTCACAGTTTCATGTTGAATGTTATCAAAAAGACATTAACAATGACTTTATAACTACAGAAATGTCAGGTTCAGGTGAACAGTTTGATGATTGATTATAGCATTATGCTTTGTAGCTTGCTAAGCACAAGAAAAAAAACTCGAACAATTTTACCATCGCTTTGACATTGATTTGCCTGAAAACTGTGTCACAAATGCACTTATGAAATAAACTATTCTGAGGAAATGTTACCATAGTTACATAACTAAATCATGTTTTCAAATTAAATGGCTTCACAACATTTGAAGGGTATTACATTGATTTTATGTTCAACTTACAAATTGTGCTGTAATTTGTGTAATTTTGCTCTTTTTAATGCTTCCGAGGGATCACTTCTTTCCAGATATTCACTGTTTTATACTTGCTGTAAAATTTCAGGATTACCTATCATGAAACACATTCATCCGAATTATTACGTTCCGTGCTGTTATAGATTATTACGTAAAAGGAAACATTTCTTTTGGGACTTCAAGACATACAGGAAAATCTAAAATAAAGTCTGAATTTACAAATTATCAAAGGAAACACATTAAAAGAAGTACATGTTGATTTCGATTTGACGAAATTTTCCATTTACAATCCTTTGACGTTAAGTACAATTACATTGGGAATATTGGGGAGTAGTACTTCTTTTATTTGTTTAAAAATGTTTGACTTAATCTTATAAATAAACCTAAATATCAAGATTAAAATTGAAAAAAAAAACAATTGATTTCAAATATGATCATTTAATAAAAATAATGCACAGGAGGGTACCCGCCTGAAGTCTTCCTTCTACCTGTTAGACTGGAAAGTCGCCATATAACCTCATATGTGTTGATGCGATGTAAAACCCAGCCAAAAAAAAAATAATTATCATATGCAAATATTGTTGCGACTTAAATGAGATCTCAGATGGAAGTTTGGAAAAAATTGCATGTTTGTAATGATTTATTTGTCAATGGACAGCCATGGTGCACCATTTAATGACCCTGTCACTGGCCTAAGCAACATTATTTCTTAAACATGGTGTCCTTTACATCTTTTCAATCTAATTTATGAAAAGCAAATAATTTAAAGAAGGAAAGAAACTAAATTGAATATAATTTTGAGAGATTAACAGATATCACGAAGCCATTTTAAATTCCACTTATCCAAACAAATACATAAAAAGTATAATATTATGTATTTTTAAAAGGTTACACAGTGTGTCTGTGGAGTAAACCTTGCTGCACGGTAAGTGTCACTAGGTGAGTCATGTAAATAACCAATATGTTAAAGATAGCAATAGTCAAAATACAATTAAATAAAATATCATGTTTTGTCTGTATATGGACTGCCAGCCTATTGTCGTCTGCATAATCATTTTAATTTTACGGGTTGCTATGACGCTTTCCTCTTCTCCAAACGAGAATATCTGTGAAAAAAATCAGTCAACCCAGTGTTTTATAGGAATGTCTAAACCAAAGGTACTGTAAATAATCGAGTTAGCTGTGTCAGGCGGATATTTCATGGTTAAGACAAATATATCTCAGTTTTACAAAGACCTTTAAAAAATATCTGGATAAAGGATGTCCCATTTACATGTTATCAAATAAAATACGGTACCATATGTCAGACACGCCGTGATGTATGAAGCTTAATCTATTTTTCTCCTTTTAAATGACCTCATTTTGAATTAATTGGGTGTTGTGAAGAGTCATTTTACAGACAACCTCTGTGAAATGTAATTTTGTCACGTAGACGTTAGTGGTATTATTTGTCTCTTTGCTTCATTACGAATGAATAATTCTATTTCTTGGCCCGTAATTTATATAACATTGAATGATAAGTTTAGATCTTTTTAAGCAAATAGAAATATATGGCGACAGATCATCATATTCAATTACTCATCAAACACATTTTGCTTTCATTATTCTTAATCACACAATGCCTCTTGACAACAATAAACACATCAAAACAAAACTGACAAAACAAATACATTCACGACGATTTATATATCACGCAATGAGCGGCGTTTGTTAGGTGAACATATTGTTTTAATATAGTATACAGCTTCATCATGTAAAGCTAAAAGAATTATTTTTTCTCAGGTAGAATTGAACAACAAATGTAATTTTATTTTGTTTAATCATGATTTTCGGTAAAACAATCTTAATGTTCCAACCATCTTTATGGATTTCGTTCTCGATAAAATATATTCCCTTTATGATCATATATAAGTTTAGGCAACAAAAACATTTACTGATAACTGCATGATAAATTGATAATTATGTTCGATACAAAACAAGCGGATAATGTACGATACACGTTCGAATGTCTCTCTTTTTAGAAAGAAATTATTAAATACATTCCTTACCTTTTTTATGTCTTTTTCTTTGAATTTATATACCAACTAATTCAATAATTTCCGTTACAATTCTTTAAATTACGTACTCATCTTCTGTAGCTTATTGATACAAAAACCTAAAGAGTTTGATAACACAAGCGTTCTTGTAGGTTCTGTTATGTGCATGCACGTATGATCTCTTATCATCTTTTCAAAAAAATGCAATGAGGCAGTCCTTGGAAAGTAAAGGGTACATAAGAATGTGTTTCATATGACTATAGGATTAAAAAAGAAGAATAAACTAAACAAAATGAGGTTACGTGAGAATGTGTTACATATAACTATAGGATTTAAAAGAAGAATAAACTAAACATAATGAGGTCACGTAAGAATGTGTTACATATGACTATAGGATTTAAAAGAAGAATAAACTAAACACAATAAGGTCACGTGAGAATGTAAAACGTATGTTTCTAGGATTTGTGTTAGATATGACTATTGGATTTAAAAGAGGGATACACTTAACATAATAACAGTTTAAATGAAGACATTTCCCGTTGTCTTTTATGAATGATATTTTTCTGTGGATGACATCATTTTGGCATTATCAATAGTTATAAATTCACTCACATTAATGAAAAAAATGCTCGATTATGTGTTTCTTTTCGATTTTTAATTGATGATATTGTTGTAATCAATCATCGGCTGTCGTCAAAATTTAAACAAAAACTCGGCTGAGCCTTGTTATAATTGTACTACATAATCTGGTAGCCAGTGTAAAATTCCTATAGTATAAGAATCATGTTTATGGGAAACGATAATCTATTGCAGACAGACTATTATTCGGAGTAGAACCTGTAAGACACTAAAAATCCAGTGCATCAATATCTTATTTCCAACATAAAAACATTAATCTAGTGAGGAGGATTTCCAAAAAAAAAGGTAAATGAAATGAAAAGTGCGATAAAGTATTCATTCCCTAGATTTGTTTATATTAAGGAAGTAAGTTTTTTACAGTTTTAATGATTGTTTTGTTTTTTTTACTTTATTAAGAATAAAACTTTGTTACAGTAGAGACTTTATTGGTACTTTTTTAAGGAATTCGTGTCTTTCTTTCACTAATTGAATAATATAATTTATATTGGTAATATTTGAAATCATTTACTTAATAAATAAGTCATACAAATTACAATAATTAACTAGATACAGACGTGCAGTAATAGTTAGTCATTATTCTGTAACTTATATAATTAGCAAACAAGCATGTTTGTAGAACGTCTGCAGAAAATAATTATTTAAGAAAATTGTGCACTGGTTATCTAAAATATTCTCGGTATTGATAATTGTAAATAATGGCTCTGTGGGTGTAAATATAGTGTGCGGTATAATGCTTCTAAAAACAGAAAATAAAGAATTAACTACTGAATCATAACCGAGATATATTTGAATCAGCAAGACAAGAAAAAAGTATCCATACGTCATTGATTTCAAGGGAGATACACACAATCGTGACAAAGATTTTACAATGTCTACCTCATGCTAAGATTTAACGAAAATCTGCAAAATCAATCAGGATTTTGCCATTTACGTCAAACTTCGGACATGGACTCAAACCACACATGCAAGAGTACATCTATCGCGACAAGTGTGGTATTTTAGTTTAACTTTCACTACAAAAAAAATGAAATAACAAGCAACCAAGTAATTTGTAACTGATTGAAATAATTGAATTATTCCATGTTATTATATATTGTGAAATTCGTTTTATTCATTGACAAGATCTAAAATTTAAAAAAAAATCATTTTAAACTTGATGAGTATGATTATATAAGTTTACAGTATGATTGACTCTTGACGTGTTCTAAATGTTTTATAAGTACTTCATTTCTTCAGATATCATTTCTGATCATTGTATTGTCAAAATAAACATTTTGTGTACTCCAAGCTTCCAATACGCTTAACCATCTGGCTCTCCTTTTTTATACATGGAAGAATTACCTTAAGTTTAATCCTATTTTTTTACATGGTTACGGGTTCATACTGTGCAAATATATTACATCCTTTAATCATTCATAAAAGAAACTTTTAACATGTAGATTAAATATTAACACCCCGATTAAACGGTGGCTATTTCACATTTTGGTAAGTTTGAAGCATCATTTGCATTATTACATTGCATAAAAGTATGTACGTTTGTCCCTTGTTCTCGTTTATGTAATCTATTGCTTTTATAGCACAAAATACACTTGAATGTTTACTTGTTAACAAGACGGAACTGCCATTTACTGTCACTATGATTTGATTTAACACCTCCCAAGATGATTGTCTTTACTAAATATTCTTTTGTAACATAAGCTTCGCAAAAATGCATTAAGCAACTATTGCGACAGAAAATACATTTATAATAAATGTTCTTCACTATCATAAAATTGACCGCCTATAAACCTTACTGAGCAATGTTAGGACATTGGAATGTAAGATAGTGACAATATATGTCAAAAAACAGTAAAGGTCAAAATGAAAAGATAAAGCATTTTATATTCTGCTTATCCCGGAAACACGATTAATCAATTCATCATTGAAATGAGAATTTGTAATTAAAATGAAAATATAATATGTTATATTGTAACATTAAAATGAGATTTTGCCAAAATATAATATGTTTATTGTAATATGAATAGCACAATACTGATGTCAATATCATCATTGCAGCATTTAGAGGAAAATGTGTAAGGGAGTGGATGTGATGGAGAAGGAAATAACTATAAGGCATCTTTGTTTTTAGATTTCGTTTTATTCAACTCATATACATTTTGTGTTTTCCATACTTGTTACAGTTTTTTCAATGTGTTTAAGAATAAATCTTTATTATTTTGATTGAAATGTTAAACAAATCAGTATTTCATTATTATAATATTTAGAAAGTTTCATTGAAATTTATTTTTTAAACTGAATCGGATGTTAAGAAAGCGTGATGATATTATAATAACTATGGACAATAAGGCATTGTGACATTGTCTAGTCGTTTATTTTTAATGCAATTTTGTAGACAAAATAAGACGAATCGAACTAAATACTAAACTGCCAATTATGTTTGTATAGTATAATACTGTATATAGACTTGCATCAAGTAATATTTCGGTCTAGGAGATAAGCGATTGCATTTAATCCGAAGTTTTTGGTGTTTATTATTATTATTATTACTACTATTATTTGTATGTAAGTGCATGCTAGACATAGTGTGGTGATGATTACTTAGCATGTACATATTTCAACAGTCATATAACACTTCTTCCTAACTATATAAAATTATATGTAAATGACGTGTGCAAAAATAGATTTTTATAAAACATTTTTTTTTCTGAGCTAGAAAACAATAGCATATTGAATATGTCCTGGTGATAAAAATATTTAGTTTATGAACCACTGTAACAAATGTGATAGATACAGGTTGACACTATTTATTTACATTCATTTGTTACGACGTTTTTTTTTTTTAAAATTTGTAAGATCATTTTGGATTCTGATATCTTGATTCTGACTTGTTGTGAGAGTAATATTTTTATGCTTTGGATTTTTGTGAAGACGATACTTTATGGTGTTAGTTTCAGATTTAGTCAAATTAAATGGCCCTCACCTCTTAGACTGCAGAGACTCAATCTCTGTTGAAATTTACTTGTTATATTTTCAGTTTTGTAGATCGTTTTGATGACCATCTTATAAAGTCAATATAGCGAACATAAATACGTGTACAGATAATGAAATGCTTATTAATTTCAATAATTTATTACTAATCATGTGCTTTTACGCTTTCTTTAAAGTCGGGCGTCATTTTCAGCCATAATAGTATCGTTAATGCCATCATTTATATTATAGTTCAAGAATGGAAATTTGAACTGTCCTGCTTTGTTTTCATAAATGTTCAGATGCTTACAATAACACACAATTTTGTTTCAACAAAATCAATCCTGAAGTGTGAAACCTTCAGTGTTTGATTAAACAATAAAACTATATCATAATTTTGTACAGGCACTTATCATGTTGTTTTGCTCACTTACGCACGCACTGACGATACCATAATTTTCGTTTGTAAACAATGGTAAAGAGTCTGAAAATTTTTTTAAGCTTAACATTATCTATTGAGCTTCGTATGTTTTTAATTTATTGCATAGAAGCACGGTATTTTGTATTTTATTGTCATAGATATAGTATATTGTTTTTGAATTATATTTCAGAAAGTTAACATGTTCACAAGACAGATGTGCCAGTTTCAGGCTTTATGATTTGATATAACACCTCCATTAAGAATTCATCTTTCCTCAAAGTTGTTGTGAAATGGTTGACTTTTAGTCTGTTATAAAAATTAGCTGGTGTTTCCTAAGTAAGGAAGTTGTTTTAGAATTTAGAAATAGGTCAAACCACTTTGGTTATCCTTGCGATGAAGTAACCAACCGGTCAGCCTGTAGGTATGTTATAGACCAAAGGCTATGATAGGTTTATTCTTTTACACAATTATAAAGATAGTGACAGTAAAGGTCAATACAAATTTTAGGTCAATAAAATGATTACAAAACTATCGAGATAGTTGTTTGTCTTTTGCAATGTTCTTTTTTTTTAAATGTCCATCAATCCTTAATTGCCTATTTTATTTTCATTTCTAAAAAGCTTTCATTTTCTGTTGTTATGTTACAGCATTAACAAAGTAACTCATTGGCAAAACAACTCAACATCCTTTTTTTTTGTTTTGTTTTGAAGAATTCTATATCTTTTTATAAAAATATACATTTAGTTAATATAAACAACTGTTACAACCATGCGCAGACGAGAAACTGATGCATTTTTTATATTTCTTTCGAGGAATGTTAAAATATGAATGCATTGTACATCCTTGATATATATCAATGATTCTTTTATGTTTTGCTTTATAGTATTCGCCCTTAACAGTTATACCAATTGTGAATATTCTGATTTAATTTTTAAACATATTTCTGTTGTATATTCTCTACATTTTTAGCACGAAAACAGTTGGTTGACAAATGTTAGACATCAATAGTATATCCATGCTACATTTTCAATTCCGCTGTTCCGGTTCCATTTGATTGCATTGTATGTATTTTATCAACTATGTTGGATTTTGAAAATAGCACATGACAACCCTTTGATCAATACCCGTCGTATACACCACTAAGACACGTATCATAGTTAATGTATTTAATGAGTAAGCCGCTCACACCACATTCATTTAGTAATAAACATGTCATTGACAGCACAATTGAAAGTCTTTTTAACTCGTTAACCTTACGACAGTTGATAAATAGTTATTCACTCTTGTCAAAGTTTCATGTTGCATGTTGTCAAAACGACAATAATCAGTGACTTTGTTGCTACAGAAACGTCAGGTTCTATTGATGCTAAATTATAGCATTATGCTTTGTAGATTTCTAAGCACAAGAACAAAAACTTGAAAATGTTTCGTCGCTTTGATATTGATATGTCTGAAAACTGTGTCACAAATGCACTTATGAAATAAACTATTCCGAGGAAATGTTACCATAGTAAAATAACTAACTCATGTTTTTTTCAAATTTAAATGTCTTTACAACATTACTTTGAAGGGTATTACATTGATTTTATGTGCAACTCACAAAATTTGCTGTAATTTGTGTAAGCTTGTTTTTCCAGATATTCACTGTTTTATTCTCGATGTAAAATTGTAGGATTACCTATCATGAAACACATTTATTCGAGTTATTACGTTCCGTGCTGTTATAGATTATTACGTAAAAGGAAACATTTCTTTTGGGACTTCAAGACATAGAGGAAAATCTAATATAAAGTCTTAATTTACGAATTATCAAAGGAAACACATATAAGGTAGTGCGTGTTGATTTCGATTTGACGAAATTTTCCATTAAAATCCATTGACGTTTAGAACAATTACATTGAGTACTGACAAGGTCCGAGCTATACTTGTTTTATTTGTTTAAAGAAAATGACTTAATCTTATAAATAAACATAAATATCAAGATAAGATTAAGATTGTTAAAAAGCTATTGATTTCAAATATAATCATTCAATAAGAGACAATGCACGGGATGGTACCCGCCTGAGGTCTTCCTTCGCTGGAAAGTCGCCATATAACCACATGTGTGTTGATGCGATTTAAAACCCAGCTAAGAAATAATTTTATCATATGCAAATATTAAAGAACTGCTAGTGTCGCGACAAACATGAGTTCTCTAATGGAATATTGGGAAAAGTTGCATGTTCGTTATGACTGACCTATCAACGGACAGCCATGGTGCACCACTTAATGCCCCTGTCACTGGCCTAAGCAAAATTATTTCATAAACATGATGTCCTTTACATCCTTTCAAGCCATATCATGAAAAGCAAATATATGCCATAAATTTAAAGAAAGAAAGAAACTAAATAGAAAATAATTTTGAGATATGATTAGATATCACCCCAGTTAAATACCACTGATCCAAACAAATGCATCAAAAGTATATATACGTGTATTTATAATTAGGTCACACAGTGTGTGTGGATTGAACCTTGGTGCATGGTAAGTATAACTAGGTGAGTCATGTAAATAACCAATACATTAAAGATAGCAATAGTCAAAATACAATTACCTGTCATCAAAACCTCCTTCATTAATTGTTTCATTTAATATCTTATCTGATCCTAGTGGATTCATACACTATTTTAAAAGCGAAGGGCATGGATGATAGCGGCCATAACAAATGTTTCTGGAAAAGAATGTCAATATTGAAATTGAATATCTGTAAACTTATAAAAAAGCGAATTCTGCAACGAAGATTAGCAATATCTAAGACGTATGATTTTTCCCAGAAACAAGTAATGTACCAAGCTATCAAAAATTGTTTTCCTTCTATTATTTTTGTCAGTAAATGCAAATACATTTTTTCTTACAGTTTCCTTGACCTGATAAATACAATATCATATTTCGTTTGCATTTCAACTGCCAGCATATTGTCGTCTGCATAATCATTGTAATTTAACGGTTTGCCATGACGCTTTCCTCTACTCAAAACGAGAATATCTGTGAATTAAACAGTCAACACAGTTTTTATAGAAATGTTTAAAGCAAAGGTACTTAAACTAACCGAGTTAGCTGTGTCAGGCGAATATTTCATGGTTAAGACAAATATATCTTCAGTTTTACATCTGGATAAAGGATGTACCATTTACATGTTATCAAATAAAAAAAACGGTACCATATGTCAGACACGCCGTGATGTACGAGGGGTGATCCAAAAATTCGTGGACAATGTGTATATTTCCATAACGTGACGTCCTACCGAGGTGAACTCTTTCGATATTATTAATCAATGCCTTTTTAATAAATTGACCAAATTTTAAAACACCAATTGCATTTTTTATCTCTATATGACAACATCAAAACATTCAGTATCAAAATCGCGGCGCAGCTTACTTTTTCTCTGTGATGTAAACGTTTTCATCTCATTTAAATACATGTAAAACCAGTGCAAACAAAGAAAATTGCGGGAAACGTTATAATAACGTTGTTTTGATGTGTATGATGTCATTCTGTCAGTATCAGAAGACATTTTAAAGTTGCGGTTATTTTACACTCATGCTTTAAAGAACATGTGCCTAAAACAGCTTAACCAAAAATGAACGTCACGGATCCAGCAAAACTTCGGACAGTTATATAGTTCTGTGTAAATTTTGGGAAGACGCCTGGCGAGACAAAGACCTGCTCATCGTGTCCGGGACACACAGCTGACCATTCAAATCCAGCTTGGAGCAGAAGTACTCAGTCATCCACCATATTCGCCTGATCTTTCCCCGTGTGACTTCGCCTTGTTTCAGAGTTAATAGGGAGACGTTTTGACAATCTGGACGAGTTGAGAGGAGCCATCCAATGCATACTGTCATCATTCAGCCAGGAATGGTATGCAAATACATTTAGAGACTGGGTCCGCCGCCTTGAAAATGTGTGCGGGTTAAAGGGGAATACTTTGAAAAGTTATAAGGCAAAACGGTAACGTAGATTACTTCCTATGATAGCATAACGTCGTTTGTGACGTCGTGAGCTGCGCTGCGTTTTGTCATGTCTATGTGTATAAACTGGTGCAGAATCGTTAATTCTTGTACAATTTTTACAATATTTTGAGAATTTGCCGACATATGCGCACTTAATAAGATACTAGAATTTCATGTGATTTGCTTTATTACTTTTTGTTTTATGCACGGTGTCCACGAATTTTTGGATCACCCCTCGTATGAAGCCTTATCTATTTTTCTTCTTTTAAATGACCTCAATTTGAATTAATGAGATGTTGTGAAGAGTCATTTTACAGACAAGACAGACTCTGTGAAATGTAATTTTGTCACGAAGACTTTGGTGGTATTATTTCTTTCTTTACTTCATTACGCAATGAATAGTCCTATTTCTTTGCCCGTTATTTATATAACATTGAATGATTAGTTTAGATCTTTTTAAGCAAATAGAAATATATGGCGACAAATCATCATATTCAATTATTTATCAAACACATTTTGCTTGCATTATTCTTAATCACGCAATGCCTCTTGACAACAATAAACATATCCAAACAAAACTGACAAAACAAATACATACACAAGGATTTATACTTCACGCAATAAGCGGCGTTTGTTTGATGAACATATTGTTTTATATAGTATACAGTCCATCATGTAAAGCCAAAATACTATTATTATTTCTCAGTTCTCAGGTAGAATTGAACAACAAATGTTATTTTATTTTGTTTAATCATGATTTCGGTAAAACAATCTTAATGTTCCAGCCATATCTTTATGGATTTCGTTCTCGATAAAATATATTCCCTTTATGATCATATATACGTATAGGCAACAAAAACATTTACTGATAACTGCATGATAAATTGATAATTATGTTCGATACAAAACAAGCGGATAATGTACGATACACGTTCGAATGTCTCTCTTTTTAGAAAGATATTATTAAATACCTTCCTTACTTTTTTATGTCTTTTCTTTGAATTTATATACCAACTAATTCAATAATTTCCGTTACAATTCTTTAAGTTACGTACTCTTTTTCTGTAGCTTATTGATACAAAAACCTAAAGAGTTTGATAACACAAGCGTTCTTGTAGGTCCTGTTATGTGCATGCACGTATGATCTCTTATCATCTTTTCAAAAAAATACAATGAGGCAGTCCTTGGAAAGTAAAGGGTACATAAGAATGTGTTACATATGACTATAGGATCTAAAAGAAATAAACTAAACATAATGAGGTAACGTAAGAATGTGTAACATATGACTTTAGAATTTAAAAGAAGAATAAATTAAACATAATGAGGTCACGTAAGGATGTGTAACGTATGACTTTAGGATTTAAAAGAAGAACAAACTAAACACAATAAGGTCACGTGAGAATGTGTAACGTATGTTTCTAGGATTTGTGTTAGATATGACTATTGGATTTAAAAGAGGGATACACTAAACATAATATATATAATAGTTTAAATGAAGACATTTCCCGTTGTCTTTTATGAATGATATTTTTCTGTGGATGACATTATTTTGGCATTATCAATAGTTATAAATTCACTCACATGAATGAAAAAAATGCAAGATTATGTGTTTCTTTTCGATTTTTAATTGATGATATTGTTGTAATCAATCATCGGCTGTCGTCAAAATTTAAACAAAAACTCGGCTGAGCCTTGTTATAATTGTACTACATAATCTGGTAGCCAGTGTAAAATTCCTATAGTATAAGAATCATGTTTATGGGAAACGATAATCTATTGCAGACGGACTATTATTCGGAGTAGAACCTGTCAGACACTAAAAAATCCAATGCATCAATATCTTATTTCCAACATGAAAACATTGATTACGAGGGACGATTTCCAAAATGTAAATGAGAGTGCAAAAATGTATTCATTTCCCTTGGGTTTTTTTACATTTTTATTGATAGTTTTTTATATTAAGAGTAGAACTTTACTACAAAAGGGTGCTCATTGGTACTTATTTGAGGCAATTCGTATCTTTCTTTCGCTAATTGCATAATATTATTTAGATTGGTAATATTTGCACTTATTTACATACAAATTATGATAATAAGACTAGATACAATCCTGCAGTAATAGTTAGTCATTATTCTGTAACCTATATAATTAGCAAACAAGCATGTTTGTAGCAGGTCTGCAGAAAATAACTATTTACGAACATTGTTCACTGGTTATCTAAAATAGTATAGTCTCGAAATAGTTAATTGTCAATAATGGCTCTGAGGGTTATAAATATATTGTACGATATAATGCTTCTATAAACAGAAAATGAAGAATTAACCACTTAATCATAACCGAGATATATTTGAATCAGGAAGATAAGAAAAAAGTATCCATACATTATTGATTTCAGGGGAGATACACACAGTCTTGACAAAGATTTTACTATGCCTACCTCATGCTTAAATTTACATGTAATTAAAATCTGCAAAATTAATCAGGTTTTGGTCATTTACGTCAAACTTCGGATAAGGACTCGAACCACACTTGTAAGAGTACACTGATTGCGACAAGGTGTGGTATTTAAGTTTAACTTACGTAACAAACAAAAATGAAATAACAAGCAACCAAGTAATTTGTAACTGACTGAAATAATTGAATTAATCCATTTATTATATTTCATGAAGTCGTTTTATTCAAGATTTAAAATTTAAAAAATTTAAACTTGATGAGTATGACAAAGGTCCACAGTATGATTGACTCTTGACGTGTTATAAATGTTTATAAGTACTTCATTTCTTAAAACATCATTTCTGATCATTGTATTGTCAACATAAACATTTTGTATAGTCCAGGCTTCCAGTATGAGAACACTTAACCATCTGGCTTTATTTTTTATAAGAACTACCTTTAAACCTTTATGTTATTTACATGGTTACGGGTTTATACTGTGCTAGCTAAAGATACTTCAGCGAACAGGTTTTATAGTTCTGCTAGTCCTGTTCGCTGAAGCCAACCCCGTATCGAAAGTCAACCAGAACCGTGACATATTTATGTCATGCTGTAATTCAATAAATTTGCGTGATCTTGACAAAAGCTATTTTAATACATGTAATTAGAAATATTTGGGACACCTCAGTCTATAATTTTGAACACAGAACGTTTGATTGATATAATAATGCCTCAAAGTTTATCAGCGGTTTCACATTTCATAAAATTCGCCGCCATTGCTGCCCTAATTATCACGTGACCAGCGAGAATTTAGGTTCGGATACCTTTGCATGACATTTGGTGACCCGTGACCCAAATGCTATTTTTAATTGAAAACATGGCTTTGCAATTATAAATAACGGTGTATTTATTCAATAACAGGCATTGTACCAAAAACATGTTAGATTTATATTGTTTTAAGTGATGATTCATGAATTATTTGTTTGTTTTCATATAAAATCATACACTTACTAAAAATAGTGTATGGTCCGTTACTAAAAATAGATGCTAGAATTCCCAAAACTTGAAGTCCCGCGAGATCTTATTTGAAAGCAGACACCATATTGGTAAACATTCTCTACATATTTCCCTAACACATAGTTGGGTACACAATGTCATTGAAGTTTCATTTAAAAAACAAAACATGAATTTATTTAAAATTGATTTGTTTATCAAATGGTATTTTTATTTGACCCAGATTTGATTAATAAGGGTGATTTTAATAGGTTTTTATGTACGGCGCACGAACTGCCAAATTCTGGTAGCCTTTGCAAATAAGGTTGACCCATAACTTTACTGTCGCAACGTCAAAATAAAAGCGACATATAAAGTTATGGAAGCCAGAACTAATACTGTGCAAATGTATTTTAACCTTTAATCATTCATACAAAACTGTTTACATGTAGATTAAATATTAACACACCGGATTAAACGGTGTCTCTTTAACATTTTGATGCGATTGGCACAATATTACATGGACGATTAAGTGGGTCAACTAGAGTCTCCTTGTGAAAGAAAACACACAAGTTAATATTTGGTATAAGTTCTAGTTATGCTCAATAGTTACACTTTATTTCGTGTAGGAAAACACATTTAAGTCTTATTTTGGTGTAATTACATTGTCTAAAGTTTAGATATTTGAGCCTTTTTGGCCTCTATAAATTGTTCCATGTGGCAAAGCATTCTTCTGATTTTTTTAAATTGTCTTAAATTGAACATTCAAGCATTGAACGTATATCATTCCCGAATGGAAATCGAAGAACCCCAAAATATCAAGTTCAAAATTGTGTCTTGTAAGGAAATAAATTAATCTCTGTGAAACGTTATCTATCCTAAAATAATACACGATTAAATACAGGTTAAGCATATTCAAGTTTTCTCTAGTTGGTTTCTTTTAATTAATGCTGCCCTTACTTGTCGATCTTGTTTTTTTTTAAATATTTTTTGAATGATGACATAGCATTATTGATGTTTATATAATAGGAAAACCAATCTATGTAATTGTATTTTAGGCGGCATTAGATTGTGTACCGACTACGACCTGCAGGGCTGTCCGTGCATTACCATCTGATCATAATCTGTTGTTTTCGCTATTTAGTCAGTTAAAAGTTAATGATTTTTTCCTTAAAGTAATCATTATTTTTTTGAAATACTTGTCTCGATTGGAAGATGGACGAGTCCATTTAAGACAATCGGCGTTGTTATTCCGATAGGCACGTTAACTGAAACGAGAGAATGTGAGAATGTTCGTTACGTAAATATCTTCCCATATTACATAATCAATAAGCAACTGATACCAGTTTATCCGTGTGTCATTAGCGACATTGTTACGGTATGGTTATAGAATTTAAACCTGTTTTTGCTAAAAGACGGCAATAAACTGTTGGGTTTTTTTATGTACATGTTGAATCACCCTTAGGATATGTTGCCTGCTTTTTAAATTTGTCTTTTGACGTCTTATCTGTGATACGCAGGCTTCATAACCTCTGATCCCCTTTCAAAATTCCATTTTATTTAGTTCCGCCCATTGTTTTCTCGTTTAGGGCACACGCCTTTTATTACTTGGGGACCATACGCCGCTTTTCATGGAATGGCACGGAAGTGTCACATTGAAGGTTCCATGATGACCGCCGTTTGAACACATACATCTGCGGATGTTTCTAAATTCAAAATTTTACTATTTCACGTTTAAATGTTGAATTCTGCTTAAGCCGGTGCTACGGGGCGTGGACGGTAACCTTCACTTTCCAGTACCGTCCATGAACAGGCTCAATCAAACCGAGCCTGCAACATTTTCAATTTTGCCGTGTTGGGCTTTCTTTAGGGATTCTGTATTTATCTATTCGCAGATCGAAAGAAAAAGAGATTGTTAATGAATTTTATGAGGAAATTATAGACGTTTTCTGTTTATTTCGTAGGAATCGACCAGAAATCGTGTTTGTATCCATGAATAGATTGGACGTCGAAAACGACATGGATTGAAAATATTGGCATTTTGTGAAACTTTTACTCATTTCTTTGATATTTAAAGAATTTTAATGAAGCGTTAACGCTTGGATTGATCATTTAAAATGTCGACCAGAAATAGATGCAGCAGTGTTCTTGTTTGTCCAGCATAATGTTTTTGTTCTGTTGGAGACCTTATATCTTATTATAGTATGTAGCCCATATAAAATTTTAAAAAGTTTGTTTCAAGCACCTGTGGTTCTAGTATGAGGTTACCAGATAATGCATCAATTTTTACCGCAGAAGCAAAAGCTATAGATTTAGCATTGTCATACATAGTACAGCATACCCATGATAAATTTGTGATATTTTCTGACTCGCTTTCTGTTTTGATTTCCATTAAAAATAAAAAATCTGACAATCTTTTACGATTTCAGGATGTACTTAAAACAAAACCTGTTAAATTATATTGGATTCCAAGTCATGTAGGTATACGAGGAAATGAAAAAGTAGATGCTTTAGCTAAACAATCATGAAATTTTCAACAAACTAAATTATTGTTATAAGACCGGCTATAAACAAACTCGTGGACGGTAACTTGCACTTTCCAGTACCGTCCATGAACAGGCTCAATCAAACCGAGCCTGCAACATTTTCAATTTTGTCATGTTCGGCTTTCTTTAGGGATTCTATATTCTCTATTTTATTGTCACATCCGTGTTATTTGTAGCGTGTGGCGGCTGTAAAAAGTCTCCCCGTACATTTAATCAATGATGTTATATTTTCGACCCTTGAGGATCGTTCGGCACGACAGTTTTGTTGTGTATACATGTTATGTGGTACTTTTAGTTTCTGCTATTTGGCCTCTTTAAACTTGGGTGGTTCCAGATTTCCTACTTGAATACTGTATAATCACCCTTAGGATATGTTGCCTGCTTTTTACATTTGTCTTTTGACGTCTTGTCTGTGATATGCAGGCTTGCATATCACAGGGGGGGTATCATGTGGGGGTTGCGTTCATTGAACGCCACCTTTCCTTGTTGGTCTTGTTTATCATATTTCATAACCTCAGATCCTCTTTCAAAATTCCATTTTATTAAGTTTCGCCCATTGTTTTCTCATTTAGGGCACACGCATTCTTTTACTTGGGGACCATACACCGCTTTTCATGGAATGACACTACTGTGTCACATTGAAGGTTCCATGATAATCGCAGTATGAACACCACATCTCCGGATGTCTCTAAATTCCAAATTTCACCATTTTTCGTGTTCAAATGTTGAGTACCGCTCAAGCCTGTGCTAGGGGGCGTGAGGGATGTTGCACTTATACATTTTCCCTCATGTACAGACTCAATCAAACCGAGTCTGCAATTCTTATGTTATTTTGTTGTGATTAATGCTTCCGAGGGATCACTTTGTTTCCAGAATTTTGTACTTCACAACAGCAGGTGTCAAGTGCCGTGTGGCAGCCGTAAAAGGTTGCCCCGTACTTCACTTAAGTGTTGTTATATTTTCTGGTTCTTCGGGATTATTGATGCCAACACTATAAAGTGTTGAGAATTGAGTACCGCTCAAGCCGGTGCTAGGGGGCGTGAGGGATGTTGCACTTATACATTATCCCTCATGTACAGACTCAATCAAACCGAGTCTGCAATTCTTATGTTATTTTGTTGTGATTAATGCTTCCGAGGGATCACTTTGTTTCCAGAATTTTGCACTTTCCAGTACCGTCCATAAACAGGCCCCATCAAACCGAGCCTGCAACATTTTCAATTTTGTCGTATTGGGCTTTCTTTAGGGATTCTGTATTTTCTATTCTATTTCATATCATCTGAATGGAAAGCAAAATGGGACAATGCCGTTTTTTATAAACTTAACGATATAAACCCTTCTCTTGATGTGTCACCATCTCTATCTCTGTCAAACCGCCGTGATCAATCAGTTCTTCTTTAATTTTACTGTCAACTATTTTCTTCTTGAATGTCATGATTTTTCACAGGCCCGTAATAGATTTTATCGTATAAACTCACTCAACGAACTCTTTAATACAATTCCATAAAAAAACATTGTTTTTTGAAAGAAATAAACAAATTAACACAGGACAGGGCAGAAGGCAGCATAGAAGGGTTGAATACTATTATTATACGTGTACTCTAGGATCTCATTTTTATTGTCATTTACAAAACATTACATAACATTTTAAGCCTATTACATCATTCGGCACGATATGGCCAGTTATGTGTTGACGTGCCGTAAAAATCCAAACAAACAAACAAATATTATTAGTTATAAAAATTTTGACAGGTTTATTGGCCACATATTAACGGTTGTTTGCAATATAACCCGGGCTGCCGGATAATAATAGGCACAGCGGTTTATATAGGGCAAAATAACCTGTCAAAAAATTTATAACGAATTTATAATAAAATTTATAATACAGCAGAATAAGCATAAAAAAATGGGAAAAAACACTTCCTCAAAAATTGACAGCAACCTCGTATATAAAATTATGCATATATAAATGTCATTTTACAAGTAAAGGCGACGTTACAAACGTGCAGTATTATAATCAATACACCAGTGATCAAATTTGTAAAGGTTTATAGGTTGCGATTTCAAATAGTCCAAAGAAAATTCCGATACAAGTTTATTTTGCTATTAACCTAAAATTTACCATTTGCTGGCTAATTTGTATACCCATTGCATTTAATTCCTTTGTTAATTTGTCAACCATGCTCTTGATCATGGTTCACTGAATTGGTAGTACACCTATATAGATATACCACTTCATTAAAAAATACTATATAACATTTAAAAGCTAAGGAAGGTAACTGAACTTTAAACAATAACGTAGGAATTCTGATGATTTTATTTCAAGTTTCACACGGACTTTACTAACAAGGAAGTAAATTATTTTACAAAATAGAATAGGAAAAAGTACTGATTTACAATCCGAGGATGTTTATTTAAGTTCTAGCTGGGTAAAGAATATGTAAGTTATGTTTTTGTTCTGGATAGAAATGTATATCAATCGGTACGTTAATTAAAAAGGTGTAAAACAATGGTACAAAAGTCATACTTTAGCTTCGATTTCGGTATTTACACTCTAAAAAAATTAGTCTTTAACTCGTACTGATATTTTTAACAATAAACATTTTTATCAAGGCATTTTATCTTATAAATATACAGGTCTAAATGTTTTAGACTATATGAAGATCGATTTTTATCTTAAAAAAAGTTGATAATTACTTTTAATGTATTTTCGATTTCATTTTTTGTTAATATTTATTTATTTCTATTATTCGCTCACCAGAACCGAAGGTTCAGGGTGAGCTATTAGTATCAAGGGGGGGGGGGGGGGGGGGGTGGAAGTGCTCCGTCGTCATGTGTCTTCTCTGAAAATGCTGGACAGATTTACTTCAAATTTGGTCTGTAGCATCCTTGTGACAGTCACACTTGAATTTGCTCATGTCATTTAAATTTGCCCCTTTAAGGGGTCAACAAAGCTAAAAATAGAGAAACCTTTAAACATCTACTTAAGAACTAATGTGAGAGAGTATAACGGGATGGGTAAAATATTGAAAGCAGGTAAGCCAAATATTACAACAACAAAAATCATGTAATATAGAAATGCATTGCAGGGGAAATTTTCTATCTGGGAATAATCATATGGAAAACAGATCTTCATTTGAAAATGACGGACAAGACTACAGGCCCAAAACCAGTGGGTCTACCAGAAAACCACCGTGTAGACCACCGCCACCATCGTCTAATAGACAACCGAAAAGATCCGGTCAAACTGATGACATCATCGAAAGTATAGACAATCATCTTACAGTATTGCAAACTAGTGTCCGTACATTGCGCGGAAACAATTCTGAAGAGGTACAACGTCAACTCTATAAAATGATGTCTGACACTGAAAAAGATCTGGACTGTATAAATCAACAAATGCAACATAGTAAGGTATGGTATTTTATAAGTTTATAACATTCTATACAACAAAAAGTGATACTTTTATCTAAGGATTTGTTAAGATTTGTGTATGTATATTATTCTCTGTGTGTTTACTTCTAAAAGTTAATTAAAAAATATTGTGTTCTAAATATATTTTTATTGAGTTTGCCCATTATGGAAAATCATGGAATTTAAAACTATGGAAATGTATAAATTATAGTATACATAATTGTATATGTTACTATAAAATTGTAAAATAGAAATATGTTTATATTAATTTACTGTATTCATCATTAATAGTTATATTCAAAATCCTATAACTAATGTCCAGTGCAACATTTGTTTCGTACGTTCGATTCCCAAAAACATTCAAAGCAGTTCTCAAACAAGTATGCCATCTTTAATATTGTTTAATTAAAATATTATTCTGTTATGTCTTATGATCTTATCATCTTTATATTAAGTTAATTAACAAAATTGCTTTAAGGTATGAGCCGCCTAATGGGCACAATAGGGAACTATAGAAATTACAACCTGGGCCCTTAATATACCTTAAAAGACACCTGTATGCAAAATTCAAACAACGTTTACCGTATTTATGAGTTCTAGAAATTTTTCTTAACGAAAACTTGTCTATAAGAAGGGCTCTTTTTCAGAATTGAGAAACAATCAATAATCTATAATATAATCATTATGAAAAAAATGTTTTCCTAGAACATTTTTAAGAAACAAGTAATAGCATTCACCTAACAAATGACAAGAGCAAAATTATTGTTTCTACTCAAATTGTTTGAAATATGTATAAAAAGGTTACGCTACCTCACCCGTTTTAAATAGTTGTTTGACCATTTTCCTACTTGGCGGGCCTTATTCAAAATATCCCTTAAATTTACCGAACTGAGAGGCTGTTTTCAAAATTTGTAACAATTTTCTTCAAAGTATATGGTTGAGTTTGTCAAATATAAAATATTTTACCGTCTAGTTTGTATTTCATTAGACTTTGAAAATATCAGAAACCATATTTTATAATAAATTTGGCACAATTTAGCCAAAAAAAGACCGATAATATTTTTTTTATTAAAACGAAACAATTTTTTTACCTAGAGTGAACCGAGAAACATATACATAATGTTCAAAGAAAAAAAAAGAAAGAATTTTTTTTTCCTCTTCTGGGGCTTGAACCCATGCCCATCAGTTTCAATGCAGTTGACAGTAGTTATCGCCTATTTGAATATTCTTCAATAAGTGATGGTAATTAGGTGGGTCATACCTTAAAGAAAGCATCAACTTCTCAAACAAATGATAATTATCAAATTTAACAAAATTTAGAATGACGGAGATTCAAACGAAGAAGTGTTGCAAGCAGTATTGAAACAAAACGAGATTCTTAAAGAGAGAAACAAAAAACTAGAATCCGAGGTATTAAAAAGCAATAAAATAATTCAACAACTTCAGTCGGAAAATTCAGAGTATACTTCACAGCTACGGTCTCTTAAAGTAGAGAAAGAAGATTTACTTTTGCGGTAGGTGTGATTATTAGAAATCTAGATATCCAAATTATAAGTTTTCAACCTTATACATACATTCTTGATAGCGACCAATTGAGTAATTTACAGTTTTATTAATTTACAATCATAATCAGAATAACAAGTTAATTCACTTTTAGAACGTTTTGGCTCAGTACCTTCCAAAACATTGATCGGCAACTTTAAAGAAATAAACCTGTATTCTAGGATTTAACTAACACATTTGTACTAACACCTTTTTTACCTTTAATAAGGTTATATAAATCTTATTTCAACAAGAGCAATATGGCCCGTTTTTTGTCATTGTGCCGTGAAACTCATAAAAAGAAAGAGACAAACAAATAAAAACGTATCATCTCAGTGATTATGTTTTCTTTTGGTATTCTTACTTTTAGACAAAGCCCACACCGTTTGAAGAGTGAATATTTTAAACTGGTAGTAGCCGGTATGACTTTATTATGTCTGTCATATACTATATTTGATAAAATCGAGTTATTGATGTTCCTGCCTTCTTTAGTTTTCATAGCCTTCAAGAACTTTTACAGTTTTACACAAGCATATAGAAACAAATTCAATATCTGATATTGTTTATATTTCAAGTTTTTGCTTTCATTTTTTTTATCGTGGAATAAAAATACCATAAAATTTAAATGTAATTGGATAAAGCCCCTTTAGAAACTTATTTCGCTTAACATTATAATTTTGTATAATTTATTATATTCATTGAAGATATTCAATTTTCTCCCTTCAGTAAAATATTTTAAACACATAAATTTGTTGAAATCTTTAAAATTTCTTCCAAATATGTCTTTTTTAAATAAAAGAATGAATAAATTATGTATGGAAAGCTGCGATCCCTATTACATGTCAAGTTAAGTTTGAAATTTTAAAAAAACTCACATCTATAAAAACATGTTTATTTTGAAAATACAAAGAAACTGTGAAGCAATGATCGTTTTTTATTATCAAATTTGAGCATAGTATATCTTTAATTAGCAAATAGTATTTTACTTTTCTTCGAATAAATTTAAGACTGAGCAAATTAACCATCGCGGACTTAAGCGATCGAAATCGTCCGACCAAGCTTGGTGAATTACACAGTGAAATTTATGACAATGAATGGACTGATGCTTTTGAAGCTTTACAAGCTGCCAGATGTACCGAAGAATTTGCAATAGAAACTCTACATTTAACTCTTATTGTAAGAATTTAAGTTATTTTCGATTTTACTAAAGCGTGTGTCTTAACATCTATTCAATTTTCTAACAAGTATACAGGTATTTTTCGACAAACATGCATGTTTCAGCTATGTGCTTCACATACATACGAACGAGGACCGGTGATTAAAACATATTAGTTCTAAGCAGTACTTCGGATAAAATATTCATTAGTTCCTTTGAATTTTTGATCTTTTCATATAAAAGAAACTTTATAATCTATGTGGGTCAGCATGAATAACAAAATATAATTTAATCAAAGTCTGGTTCGGATATTTTCGTCCATTTTCGTAAAGCAAAAATAAGATTTTCAAAGTATAGCTAACTGTCAAAAAGAGGTCAAAAATATTGCTTAATTAATTTAGAAACGTGTAGTGTCAATCAAACCTTTCTTTAAATATCCCTTTTGATCTTATTTCAGAACGTTTTCGATTTTTGCAAAAGTAAATCCGAATGTATGTTGTTGAAAACAGAAGATGCTGTAAACTTCCTGTTTGAAGAATATAGGCTTTTACAACAAACACATGTAAGCGTTTGTATTTCCTTCTTACACATCTGCGGATGTTTCAATATTCTACATTTTACCAGTTCATGTTAAATGTTGAATTCTGTTTAAGCCGGTGCTAGGGGGCGTGGGCGGTAGTTTGCATTTGACAGTACCGTTCATGAACAGGCTCTATCAAACCGAGCCTGAAACATTTTCTATTTTGCCGCGTTGGGCTTTCTTTAGGGATTCTTACTTCACTCTATTTTACATTTTAAAGTTTTATTTTGAAATACACAAGACAGACTGAATGCTCTTTACAATTTCTATTGATAGCATCTTGTCTTTATCTGGAACTATATGATCAATAAATATAAAATTGTCAGTGTTAAAAATAAAATACAGTTTTTATAAGCCAACGTTAGTGATTGTGAAAGATTTATTTTCAGTTTTATTTCCTGTCATTGTTATCTCTTCTTCTTTTTTTAATGATAACTGCTTAGTTATTTACAGAATTGATTAAACTCTTAAACGCTACAATTCTTCAATGGACTGATTCCTTTTCTAGACAAGACCACTTGCATAAGTATGGAAAATGTCAAAACAAATACTGACTGAACAGCAAACAGTGCATAACTGATCGTTAATAACCTCATAAGCATTTACATTTCGTAGATGTCACATGTTTACATTGTTGTTGTTGTTGTTTCAGAGAGCCCCGCATATGTCAATGCCAGTTAAGAGGGTAAGAATAAATAAAGTACTGGTTAATTTAATACATACTAAATTATGCTATTTTAAAGGTCTGTTTACAATATTTACAAATCTTTTGGGTACCTTTGACTTGACTGGGAATACCAACTGACGACAACTAAATGTATAGACTTTACCCCTATCAAATCATTAACATTTCTTCTGAGAAATGGACATCGGCATGTATATCATTATTTTGATACAACAAAGTTTTGAAATATTCAAATTTGATGAGGTTTTTATTTATTAATTTACCGAACAAAATTAGTTTTATATAACTGAATCTTAATATTAAGAATAAAGACGTTTGTTAAATTTTGTTGAAATTTTGCTAAATTAACTTTTGATATTGTTTCAATTTTTTACAGATTTCCGGTAAGAAGCTTCCTTCTAAGTTTGAGAATGATGTTATGCTTTACAAACGATGGCAAGATTATTTTCCAAAAAGAAACAATGCAATCGGAAATCGCATGAAGGTTTAATGTTTTGATTATTGTCCATCTATAACAGTATTACAAGCATAATTTTTTGTAAAGATAGTGCCTATAAAGTCAACTAAACAGTAGGCATAGAGAAATTATTTTCACTCAAATGGCATCATATTTCATTACAAAAATACAGAATAAGGAAAACGAAGTCTATAAATGAAAGACATGTATCAAGAAAAAGAGGGTGGTGACAAGTCAGAAAGTTACCAGAGGGCTTCACTATTGTTTCATAAACAAGCGTGGGTGTGCGGAAAAGTAACGCCCCACACACGTTTGTTTGACATTCCTTAGATATGAATGCCATCAACAGAATGAAGCACACAGCAGGGTTTAACATTAAAATGGAACTAAATAACTAAAACAATCATGTAATATTGCTCCCAATAAAAGAACTCGACACTTGACACTTGAATATTAATATAATTTAAACCGTTGCTGCAAAGATATGCTATGTGTTACTAATTAGCATATTTATTGTCTTTTACAAAGTAATACAACTTTTAGTTGAAGTGTATATGTTTTATAATTTCACTTATAAACATATTTTAAAATTTTATTTGCAGCTTACAAATTGAAACAAAGTTGTTATATTTTGAAATTCTCAAAAGAACAATTGTACTGATATAAGCCAAAAACATCACGTTCTTATGTCTAAGATATATGATAAAATTTATCACTTTAGATAAAAAAGCCAGATGATATTTTAGACCATGTAAAAGTGTTGCAGAAAGGCGTAGCAGAGTCCATGGTCCCTGTTGTTCAGGAGGTATTCTTAGACTTTTGTTTCACATTGTACACTTAAAATTAATACTTCAATTAAAACCATGGAAAATTTTGCTCGCGTGTTTAATGGTGTGCAAATATATTCCATATACTTTTGTTACGAAACTTAATGTTTTGAATGTTTTGAATTGATCGTTGTGAAGCAGAAATCTATTGAGATTAAAGTGAAGTTTAAGACCAAAAGACTATTAGTTTTTTTTGTTTTTTTATTTGTGTATGAGAGATAATGATAAGTGTAACATATCTGAAGCCCCCTAGCGCGGGTGGTATTCTATACCATACTCTTCACGTATTTGAATCAATGATTACGGAGAACAAAACAAGAAAACCAAACTGATTTGAAGGCTATCTTTAGGCATTGTTGAAGTTTTTATGATATACTAAGGATGCTTTTGATGATTAAATATACTGAGATTAACCTAAACATGAATATATAATTAATGTAAATCCGATAAAAAGAACAGCCCTTATTTAGAAGCAAACTGTTTGAAGGAATTAATATTACTTATGTGTATAGCTTTCATAACGAAGTGCTTTTTAACAGATATATAAAGATCATTTGTTCAATTGTAAAAAATATTACACATGTTTGAACAATTTTGGTATCATTATGTGCCTTTTTATTTAACAATAAAAATAAATACATGATATATATTAAGCATAAAAAAACAACATCTGACAAAAATAGTACTTAAGAATAAAAATAATATTGATATTACCTTTATTTTTAGGCTTATATGACAGCAAGTTGGGTTGATGGAATATTTACACCAGAACTGGAATCTTTTATACAGAAATGTGTATTTCTGTGTTGGATGATGGTCGTTCAGTCTCCAGCAATGTGTTTCCATCAGATTGATGCTTATGGATCTACCGATTTCGATAAGAACATGTACAAGGAATATACTAAAAGTGGGGAACTGGTTAAATTTGTTGTTTGGCCGGCGTTACTGTTACACGAGAAAGGCAGTCTTATGTGTATGGGTATTGCACAGGGAGAAAACATTTTTTGACATTTGTCAAAAGGAAAAATAACTTTGAATCAAGAGAGCAAATTTTACTGTAAAACAATATGTGAAATTGAATAAATATTACTTGGATTCTACATTGACAGCATGTACAAATAAGCACTTTTTGCATTGATCTTAATAGAAAACTTAAAAACGACATATTCCTGTAAATAATTCATCATAGTTTTTCTCCATTTCTGTCCCGTCTTTTTGGATAATTTCGAAAATATATTCACCAGACTACATTTCTGAGAATAAGAGAAGCATGTTCCCTTGCACATTAGATCAAAGCAAAAGTAGGTTAGATGACTACTTGTATATCATTTTGAGGAGGACAGGTTTATTTTCTATCAATATGGTGGAAATATTATAAGTACTACATACGTTAATGAGAACCAGGTTTGGTATAGTATTATTCAAAGTTATAAGTTTAAAACAGTTGAAATCGTGAACTCATGAAGTTGAAATCGTGAATTCGTGCAGTTGAGATGGTTAATTCACAAGTCGAATTCGTGACGTTAAAATCTGGAATTTGTGAAGCTGAAATCGAGAATTCCGTATGTTGAAAACGTTAAAATTGTAAATACAGGAATTCATGAAGTTGAAATGGCAATACTGGTCTTTCATACAAACTCGTTGTTAGTCTTGCAGCTTCAATCTTTTAATATCGCCGTTCCTGGACGGCGAAATATACTATTGACAAGATTTAAACAGTTCTACCTGTACACTGCCGGCCTTCAGCCAACCAAAGCAAATAATTCAATATCACATGATAACAAAATGGACGTCAAACCGCCATTTTTTGTCTGGTTACTTATCCGTACAACTAAAAAATACCATAAATGATTATCAATGTACGAAGTGACCATGTACCAGTCTTTAGTCTCATATGCAGGATAAACAACTTTTTTTTTACATATCGTTTTTGATTAGACAATGTAGTCTAATAAATAATATATTTTGTTTCTTTTCAAAACTTGCACTTAAAGAAAAAAACTTTATAAATGCTTTCTTCCGGGCGAGTTTAAATACTGTGAGTGTTGTTATTGCATCATTTTTGCCGTTCCTTCCTATAAAATAGCAGGTCAGTTATAGTCTGTTTCAGAAAAAAACTTTGCAAAGCAGTCTACGGAGTATATAACGTAAATTCCATTTATTAAATGTTCACAGGCATTGGGTGTAATGTGTAGCAAGAAACTGTTGTTAATTACACAAGAAGCTATTTTTTGCCGATAGATGCACTTATTAAGTAGCGAATGTAGTCTAACTAATTGTAAATATACTACAAGTCAAGTTATTTTGATATTTTTCTCATGGGCAATAATGAGTATCTCCTACATTCTGACCCAGCAGAATCTAACTGAGCGCGTCAAAATATTTTGACAGGAACGGAATGGTATAGTAAATTAAGTATTTTGGTTGGCTTTAAGTGTTGACCACATACAATTAAGTATTAGGCAAGAAATGAAATATTATTTCTATATTCATGGTTGAACGGCGATGCCAAGCATTTTTGAAATGCTAATACTTGTTATTCTTTATGCCCTACGAACATTTTAAGTCGTAACAGAAAGATGCAACAGCGTAAAGGCCCGGTCACACAGCCCTCCACGTATCGCGGCCGAATAACGGCCAAAAATTTCTGCCCGTGAAGCAGACGCTGTTGGACGCTTTGAGGTCGCGATAAAGACGCGATACAGCCGTACTTTACCTGTCGTTACACGCGGTAAGAAATTCACACGCGGTTGGCCGCGCGAAAAAGTTTTGGGCTGCCCAAAAATTTAGATCGCGGGTAATCGCGGGCGGTACGCGTGGTACACACGCGGTAAAGACGCGGTACAGACGCGGAACGCACGTGCTAGGACGTGCTACGGCCGCGGTTAAGACGTGGTTAAACGCGGTAGGACGCAAAATTTTAGCGGGTAATCGCGGGTGGAGCACGGTCATAGCACGTTTGTTACGCGTCTGTACCGCGTTGTTATCACGTGCATTAGCGTGTGTACCGCGTGTAAGCACGGACAAACGCCTTTCTCCGCGTAAACAGCGCGCCCCAATACCGGCCTAATCACGTTCAATTTCGTCTTGTACACGTCCCTAATACGATTGTCAACGGCCTAATCGCGTACGTACAACGTCTGATTTTAGGTATATAAATAGCGCGATTTGCCGAGCATTCGTCAGTTGTACTCCAGACGTCAAGGAGTGAACATGGATCCCCGTCACCGTAATGACCTCGTCTTGCTGCTCCAGCAGCATCAGAACCAAGTGGTACAGGTCCATCAGCTCCTCATTGACAGAAGAAGACGAAGGAGGAGGAGGAGGGTGGTCCGAAACATCTGGGTGCGCGACTGGATTGGCTCGACGTGGGCTTCTTCTTCGGCGCCATAACTTGATCTTCACGGGACTGTGTCTTCAACGGTTATGATTTCTACAGCCCGGTTCGGCTGCTTTATTATACCCGTGGTAGGCTGCGGTACCGCCGCGCTTCACTCGCGATAAGGACGCGGAACAGTCGCCGGCGTCTGTTCCGCGGGCATACCACGGGTAAACCGCGGGTAAGCCAATTTTGCACATTTTCCACCACGGGCAACCGCGGGCAAAAAATCGCGAAATCTTACCCGCGATACAGACGCGAAAGGCTGTGTGACCGGGCCTTAAGGAAAGAACTGGCTTCACGCGTGGAATTGATTCGAACTTGCGACCATCCGCGTGTAAACGTTAATAACAATGAACAATGCTCTAGACTGAGCCTAGTTTTGAAGGCAGATACACACTCAGTTGTAATAAATGACAATAACGTATTGCATTTTACTACGTATTAAGCATTTTGCTCTTCTACTAGTTTGTGATAAGTTTGCGTAAAATATCTTCAATTTAGCACAATGCTACATGTAACAGTTTACTGTTAATGCAAAAGGGGTAAACATGATATTACAAAAGTCAAAAGCACGTATGAGATTCCAATTGACAAGTAAATTACTTGACATTTCTTTCTACTCTTGCAAAGTTGGTAGGTCCCTTTTGACTCTGTCGTACCCGATGCTGGGAGGCATATAGGGTAGCTTGCAATGACTATTTCCAACAATGGCAATTTCTTTCTGCAACCTTTTTAAAATAATTTAAATGGTTCATGTACTGCACGGCAGTTTTGATGATTTATAAATGACGTGTTGCCCATAAATTTAGAATAAAAAAGGAACTTCATCTGATAAATAACCGCAATTTCAAGGTTATTTTTCTGCTGTGTTATACTTGAAAGTGTTACTTCAGTCCAGGTTATTTGTAGATATAAGGAATTAATGTTACACTTTAATAATTGATTTCAAAACAACTCAGATACCCTTATAATGTATTTAAATATAAAAAAACAAGACGGTAAAATAAGGTCACCAGTCAACGTAAACTTTTTCAGTGAAGCTGAACTCCTATGTGATAAGTAATACCAACTATTTCGTCTGTATATAACATTTGCATTTTCAAACATGAACATTGTCTGAATAACATTAAGTGAATGTCATCTTTTGACTAAATCTTAAAACAAAGGAGAGCATAAGATCCGTGCAAAGCACAATACAATTGTAAACACTTTCAAGCACAACTATAAGGAAAAATACTGACTGGATAGCATTTAATTTAAAATATTTATATCTTTGATGACGAATGTTTTCCTTACAAGAGACAAAATACATATGTGCATGCCATTCATGAAGTTCTTTCAAAAAATAACTTTTTAATCAAACATTTCTAGATCCAGGGTTTTGTTTAAAATGAATTAAGCTATATATCTTCGTTTGTTATTTCCGAAATCGTTGTTTGAGTCTTGAAAAAGAGTAATTTCAAAATTCCTGTATGAATGAACTATGTTATAAATGTCCTTAAGCGTGAGATGTGCATGTAAAAATTCTTTGCTCATCGATTAAAACCCTTATTAAAATAGCAGTATAAAATTATGTTCCAGAACATTTTCTTTCTTATTACCTGCAATATTCCTGTTTGTTAAGTAACAGAGATATTTCATGTCACACTTATTTTGAGAATCGAAACTTATGGAAACAACATTTACCAGTTATACATTTTCTAAAACAAAACTCTTAAGATACAGCTTTTTACAATTTAGGCCTTGAAATGGGTACATGTGTTTTGTGAAACAATAAACAATGTATCAAAGAAGTGATGTGACCTCATTTCAATTACATTTTTCCAATATCAAATTACAAAACATTATAATTTAACATCATTATCGGTTCGTAAGCTTTTAAGGTTTTGTATTTTATTCACATCTGTCCTATAATTTATCAGAACGAATTACAAAAGAGCGTGTTAAAGAAGATCTACGCTTTTTTTCATTGAAATAATAAAATGTATGGTTTTCTTGAGAAAGATTGTTCGTTGTTAGTTACGTATGAACCGGAATACATTCCGACCTTTCATGAGAGAGTTTGTGTTGAGCTAATTATAATGTATTTGAGACTATTGTTATGCAGTTTTATAAAAGATGCTATCCAAGTGGTTTCTTATTGAAATTACTAATCCATCACACGATTCTGCATCACATATCACATCAGTATGAACTGAACAACAGAAAACAAACAAAACTCTTATGTCTGAATGACAAAACGAAAAAAAATGTCTGCAAATGTATAAAAGACTATAAATCACTTTTTCCAATATAAAATTACAAAAATCATTTTGATAGAAGTGTGACAACTTGCTCTATGAAATTTATTTTAGTATATCAATTACATATAAACGATGAATTGCTTAGGCCAATTAGCAAAATAATATCTAAATGCAGATCTGTAGGCTATCTATAAAAAAAACGTTTTAAGACAAATGATAATAGATTAGTTTACTTTACTTTCATATTCCATTATGCAAAACCCTTATAATAGCATTACAAGTGTGGTACAAAAGGGGAAAAATCAGCTGACCCTCATACCTTATTGTCATACCTTCTTTATCTTTTAAGCTTCAATCTGATATACTAGCAAAAGGTGTGCGCCTTTATTTCAAACACTTCCTTCATGTCTTACACCAGTGAGATACATTAAAATATTTCAAGTAACGTGGAAAGACATTTCTCATGGAAATGACGTAGTTTCTTATGAAGGCTTGTGGAATAGAACAAGGGATTGCTCGAGTTCCAGCAAATTGCCACCATGATGCAGAAATTGATATAAAAGATCTCATAAAATATATAGCCAACGTTGCATCAGTCACCAAATTTGATAAGCTGCGAAAATTTATATGAGATTTGATTGCATTTTCATGGACATTTACTCGGCTTTGCATCGAGGTAGTATACCAGTTCTTAGGGTTGACAATATCCACTATCTCCCCGACAGGCTTTTTCCATTTTATTTAATATACACTTTATGATGTCGTATTGGAAAGTGCAAAAGGGTGGCATTAATGATTTGTTTTCATTTCTGGTTCTGGTGTGAATCCCGACAGGGACTTTGGATCCTTTCATGTAAGGAAGCTATAAAGCTAGCTTACGGAACGTCGTTGGTTCTACTCAGGTGCCCATTCCTGCCTGAAATAATGCACGGAAGGGCACCTGACGTTTTTCTCCACCAGTAAAGCTGAAACGTCGCCATATGACTAATACTGTGTCGTCGGTGTGACATAAAACCCAATCAAACAAACAAACCTGTTCTGGTGCTTACAACACTACAAAATTATATTTCAACATAAATAATCATAACGTGTCATACCTTGGGTGTTTGATTTAAGATGGTTTATAAACAATAAAATAGACATGTATGTTATAATCTTGAAAGGCACTTGCAGTTATCAAAAGCATGTTGTATAAGTCGCTTGTAAACTGACAAGGTGTTAATTTTCGTTTCTAAACATTGGTAACCAGTATGCAAGTGTTTTTAAGTTATGTTGTTGTGTGCATCGTATGTTAAATTTTTTGCATAGAAGCGCGACGTTTTATTGTCATACATATAGTATAACGTATTTGAATTATCGCACTATATTTCAGAAAGTTTACATGTTCACCAGACAGATGTGCCAGTTACAGGCATTATGATTTGATATAACACCTCCCGTGAGATTCATCTTTCCAGAAAGTGCTCTTGTTAAATGGTTGACAACTCAACATCCCTTTTTTTGTTTTGTTCTGTTTACGTTTTGCTACGTTCATTAGAAATCATTTGACATTCGGCATTTCTTTAGTCAGGTGATCAGCATCTAATATGTCCTAAATTCACAATTTAAACATTTTTAAACAATGTTAACCATTTCTAAAGAAGACAAAATGTGTTTAAGTCTTTTTCTTCTTTCATCTTTTTAATGTGCATTTAAATTGATCTATATCCCGATGGTACAAAAGTGTTTACATAAATTCACTTTTACATATAATGAAAATAAAAGTATTTTAACACTTTGTTAACAATAACGTTGAAGAGAAGTGATATAGATACTTTAGAAGGTACTTCTTGTTATTCCTTTGTCTCATATACTCAAGATGAACGTTTTATGAAGTAATTTATTGGCATTATTTGTAGTGTATCTTATAATTTTTACAGATAGAGCGGAATATTTTTTATTTAAATCTGTACTTCTGTAAAGAAGCACAGAAGACACAAACTCCCTATTACTCCATAAATTATATTTTGTATCCCTTCAAAGGTGTCGGCTGAACATTACAAAAGCTTTCGTTATGTTATATATTTCTACCGAACTTCTATGAAAGTTATTCAATCCTGTCGTGGACAAATTATTTTCCATTACCAGATTCAGCAATTACGGAATTTTTATAAATCACAAAAAAAACACTGGCAGGTAGTTTGCATTAAAAGTGATTCCACGTTTCTGTAATATCGAGAAAATAACTAAATCTCACAGTTCGTCAAATAATTAAACTAAAGCTGTAAAATAAAGCCTGATCTAAAACAGTATTTTCTCTTCAATATCGGAATGCAATTTTGCAAAATGAAAGGCTATGGTTCTACTTAGAAATAAAAAAAATAAGACAGACAAACCTTCATTCGTAGTTTCTTTTCAATGATACATAAATAAACGCGGCTTTTAAGTGATAATGGTAGAATCTTTAATTAACAAATACACAACCAGCAAAATTGCATAATGACATTAAACATGTACACATACGTTTGCTACTGAAACTTGTAAAAGAATAACGTTTAAATAAATGCAAAGCGGACCATTGTCAAAATGTTGTAGGATTTATTAGGTTTTTAAAGTATATTTGGCATTTGTCATTTTGAGAGAGAAATGTAAAATGCCCGATGTAGTCAATATTCGATTACCCACAATGTTCATGACAAATAATGTTACTTGCTTACAGCTACTATGAATAAATGCAATAATATTGTCTTCGGCAAACAAACAATAGAAAATGTTTCGCTGAAAGAAAGTTTCTTGGAAACAACTATGCTTCAACTTATGGTATAGTTATAGAATGGCTTTAAGATATAAGTTTACATCATTTTTAATATATTTCACTATCTAATGTGTTAAACGGTAAATAGGAAGTATTTTTATGTTTAATTTTCGAAACTAGTGGGACGTTATTTTAAAAACATAGATGTCGTTTTGACTGTGTAGTTGAAGAATTTTGCACGGTTTGAGTTATAAAAGCCAGGAACAGCATTATTATTAGAAACAACAATAAAAAAACGGAATTTCTACTCTTAGGAGTGAACTAAACGTATTATATAATGCTCTTTAAGATGACTATGTTTAAATGAAGTTCCAAAGACTATAAGACACTATAAGAAATTTCAATAAATTTTCTGAAATAGAACAGTGAACAACAGACTGATTTTAAATAATCTACCGTTTAATCATCTGCGAATTAGTTGTGCACGAAGAAATTATATTGACAAATGTGCTATGCTCTCCGATAATAAGCGGAAGGGAGACATTTATGTGAGAAAGATATTCAGCTGTCGACTTTCGTTAGTAAACATTTTTTTGGGTGATGGAGGAGAGAATGGGGGTACGTCCACAAACAATATAAGGTTCATATAGCAGCTTTCCAGCTTATATGGTGGATGAGGACCTTAGGTGCCCTTCCGTACATTTATTTCAAACCCGAACCGGAACAAAAGAGTATATGCACTGACGCTCTGTATTCTAGCTACATAGCCTGCTCACATAAATGAATCCAAAGTTCATTTTAGGATTTTATCCCACTACGGTGAGAGGCAAGTAGTTTGAAGTCAAGACCTAAACCATTTGGCAACGGACACTCAATCAGTCTTGTTGCGATTACTATCACCTTTACATCAGTAAGAAATAACAAAATAATATATCAATTATATTCCATAGAATGTGTTTCAATGTTTTACTCAAGATTTTATTAATGCATACATAGCTTCAACAATATATAATATTTTATAATCCAACACCATCTTAAATAATCTATACCGTAGTGCACTTCTAATAACGGAAAGTCAATAAGAGCGCATGGAAATCTTTTATTATCGTTAATATGTTATTTTATGTATTTTGTATTAGACGTTATACACCAAGAACTGTTCTGTTTAGCTTAATTTCAGAAAGCATAGCTTATTTGTAAATGTAATGTCTCTCAGCAAAGATAATAACAGATGTCTAAATGATAAATTATTTATATTCACTTTGTTTGTTGTTTTTTTCATATTCTTATCTGTTCAATTTATAGAAATGTCTTGCAGTGTAATAATATTTGGTAATTTACGCCTGTTTTAACGATGACTTTCGTAGGCTGAGTCGTCTTAACAAAAGCATTATATAGTATATGTATTACCAAGGAACAAATTGTTCTGTGTTATTTTTGTGTTGATTCTGCTGCTGCTGTTGTTTTTGTGCGTGCGTGCCTGCGTGCACGCGCGCGCGTGCGTGCATGTTTTTGTGTGTGTGTCCTGGTGGCAATTTATTTTCAAGTGCTCTTCTGCAAACTACATAACTTATGATTAACTGTATAAATAAATGATGCAAAATTATATATATTTTAACCATTATATAACTGCACTACACAAAGTTGAAACATATTTATTTAAAATAAAACATTTTCTTTCGGCGCGCTATTGTCTATTGTTTGTTTGCTAAAGACGAAATTATATCTTTTATCCATTATTGCTGTAAGCAAATAACAAAATGTATTTGTCATGAAACAGTGTGAGTAATCGTCAATTGGACTACATCGGTCATTTTGCATTTTCCCTTCAAAATGGTAACACATAATTGAAAAATAACACTGCTATATATCTAAGTTTGAATAATACACACTTCTGCTTGGGTTGTTATTTATATTATCTTTAATGAAGACAAAAGAGGAAAATGCTGCTTTGATAGCCTCTGATCAGTTCAATAAAATAATATGAACACTTCTCCGGATGTTTCAAAATTAAAAATTTCAACATTTTTGTGTTCTGCTTAAGCCGGTGCTAGGGGGTGTGGACGGTAACTTGCAATTTCCATTAATGTCCATGAACAGGCTCAAACCAACCCTGCAATATTTTACAATTTTGCCGTGTTGGACTTTCTTTAGGGATTCTGTTTTTCTCTATTTTATATCAAAGACGGATAACTGTTTATGAGTTGTGAGGTTTTAACAAGCTTTAATAAGCTGTCTAACAAGAATTTTAAAAAACATCCTCTTTAGAGAAAGTCTCACTTTTTCATTGCTTTGTCTTTGTAACACTAATCAACGGTCACCATGATTGTGCAATTATAAAAGCGAGTTCAGTAACGCCGAAAGGAGTTAATATAGTTATGATGTTCCTCAAGGTGGCCATTTGTTTTAAATGTTAAAATTTGCAAACTCCTTATAATGTAGAAAGATTGACACTATATTTCCATGTCAATTAGCAATGGGAATCGTGTTGATATACATAAAACATGTCCAGAGCTAAACAAATTACGGTGTTTCACGAAATATTATATATATAAAACACTATTAAAATAATGGGACGATTTTTGAAAGCTTATAAAAGCAAAAACAGGTGAAGCTGGGAATATATATATAACTGTTGTAAGACATGAACGTACAGTATTTAGAAAAACAGGCGTACACTAATTGCCAGTTCATCAGATTGGAGCTAAGAAAATTAGGAAGGTATAAGAATAAGAGACGAGGATCTGCGCATTGCGTATCTGTAATGTTTTCCTTTTGTACCCCGCTTGTAATGCTATTATTAGGTTATTGCATTATAAGAAAGTAAAATAAAATGAAATAATTTATCACCACTTGTTAATATAACGGTCTTGTATGTGTAGCCAACAAATTTTCCTTTAGATATTATTTTGCTTATTGGCCTGTGCAATACATTGTTTACATATAATTGATATAAACTTTTCAAAGAACAAGTCGTCACACTTCTATCAAAATGATGTTTTTGAATTTTATATTGAAAAAAGTGATAAAGTTTATAGTTTTTATACATTTGCAGACATGATATTTCTTGTTTTATCATTCTGACATGAGAGTTTTCTATTGTTCAGTTCATACTGATGTGATATGCTTGTGTTGAAGAATCGTGTGATGGATTGGTAATTTCTAAAAGAAAACACTTGGATAGCATCTTTTATAAAACTGCATAAATAGCCTTCAAATACGTTCTAATTAGCTTAGAAAAAATATTTATACAATATAAACTTCCTGAGGAAAGTTCGAAATGTATTTCGGTTCATTCGTAACTAACAATGAACAATCTTTCTGAAGAAAAACATACATTTTATTATTTTAATGCAAAAAGCGTTTATCTTCTCTAGCACGCTCTTTTGCAATTCGTTCTGATAAATTATGGGACAGATGTGAATAAAATACAAAACTTTAAAAGCCAACGAACCATTAATGATGTTAATGTTAATGTCTTATGTTCCGTAATTTGAAATTGGAAAAAAATGTAATTGAAATTAGGTCACATCATTTCTTTTGATACACTGTTATTTGTTCCACAAAATTACATGTACCTGTTTTAAGACATAAGGGAAATAAGCTATATCTAAAGAGTTTTGTTTTAGAAAATATGTAACTGGTAAATGTTATTTCCATAATTTTCGATTCTCAAAAAAGTGTGACATAAAATGTTATGTGTTACTTAAACACATGAATATTGTACGTTTATATGAATAAAATGTTCTGGAAAAAATATCATACTATTATTTTAATAAGGGTTTAAATTGTTAAGCTAAGAATTTGTACATGTACAACTCACGCTTAAGGACATTTAAAGAATATTTCATTTATACAGGTATTTTGGAATTATTCTTTTTCAAAACTCAAACAACACTTTCGAAAATTACAGAAAGAAATATTTATATATATATAGCTTGATGCATTTTGAACAAAACCAAAGATCTAGAAATGTTTTATTAAAAATCAAAACTTTAAAAGAACTTCATGTATGGCATGTACATATGTATTTTGTCTATTGTTAGGAAAACATTCGTCATCAAATATATTATCTTAAATTAAATGTTATCCAGTCATTACTTTTTCTTTAAGTTACATTTGTGCTTGATATCGACTTTCCGTTGCCGATTTTTGTATAACGCTGTTCGATTTCGCACCCTTCTGCTGCTAATATATAGAAATTATCAAACAAGAGAAATAATAAGAAAAATAATAATTACCAAGTTTTCAACGATTAAGTGTTTGCAATTGTATTATCGTTAAAATATTATCAGAAACCTTTCGGTCATTTTCCAAGTAATGAATTGTTTAAAATTTTTGATCATATGATTAAACCAATTTTATGCTATGGATCACAAATATGGGGTTTTGAATATAGCCAAGCTATTGAATATGTGCATAATGATTTTTGTCGAAAACATTTATCTGTTAAAAAAACTACAAATACAGCTATGGTTTTAGGGGAATGTGGTAGATTGCCCTTAAGTATTTCGTACATGACAAACTGCATACGATATTTTTGTAAACTTCTGACCATGCCTTCATCTAGATATCCTAAACAGTGTTATTTTATGTTGAAGTCACTAGACGATGTAGGTCGAATATGTTGGGTTACCAAAGTTAAACATGTACTGTTTAGATATGGTTTTGGTTTTGTCTGGATATCTCAAGAAATTGGTGACACGAATATGTTCCTTAAACTTTTCAAACAAAGACTTATTGATTGTTGTACTCAACAATGGTATGAAAATATAACGAATTCTAGTAGATGTTTTCACTATAATAAATTTAAATCACTTTTAAATGTTGAACGATACTTATTAATAGAAATACCATTTAAACATAAAAAGGCGTTTTGTAATTTTCGTTGCTCCAACCATAAATTAGGTATAGAAATAGGCAGACATAATAATATCCCAAGGGAAGAACGTCTGTGTACAACTTGTAATGATAGTATAGATTGTGAATTCCATGCTTTCTTTATATGTAAAAAATACAAACAAATCCGTGATAAGTATTTATTCAATTGGTATTTTGGCGGAAAAGAACTACATGATTTTTATGTATTAATAGGTACACGTGATATAATCACATTAAGGAAGCTTATGTTTTATGTATATGTTTTAATGGATAACATAAACAACTAGTCTTTTTACGCATTAATAAACATTGTTAAGGTGACGCAACCATATTACTATATTGTTGTATGTATGCTATGTATTTTGGGCCTGAGGCCTTTGAACACAAATAAAGTTATTTGAATCTTGAATCTTGTATTATGCTTTGGAAGGATCTTATTATATCTTTTGTTTAAAGATTTAGTAAATATATCACATTCACTTTATGTAATTCAGACAATGTTCATGTTTGAAAATGCAAATGTTATATACAGACGAAATAGTTGATATTACTTATCACATAAGAGGTCAGCTTCTCTGAAAAAGTTTACGTTGACTGGTGACATTATTTTACCGTCTTGTGTTTTATATTTAAATACATTATAAGGGTATCTGCGTTGTTTTGAAATCAATGATTAAAGTGTAAGATAAATTCCTTATATCTACAAATAACCTGGATTGAAGTGACACTTTCAAGTACAGTATAACACTGCAGAAAAAAACTTTGAAATTGCCGTTATTTATCAAATGAAATTCCTTTTTACATTCTTAATTTATTGGCAATACATCGTTTTAAAGCATCAAAACTGCCGCGCAAAAATAAAACAATGATATTATTTTAAAATGTTGCATACACAGTAATGTAGAAAGAAATGGAACTGCAAGATCGGTCAGACTGTGTCTTACCATTGTCGGAAATAGTTATTTCAAGCTACCGTATTGAACCGACTGCGACAGAATTTTAAGTGACCTTTCAACTTTGCATGAGTAGAATAAATGTAAAGTATTCCTTCTGCAATCTGCATATCATTGTTGTGCCCATAAACCTTCCATAAGCTATCTGTCAAACTTACATACATACAATTATTCAAAATCGTCAATCCTTTGGTTTAAATTTATAGCGACGAGTCGATTCAAACTCTCATAAACGTGAGCCACTTATCCTTGGAATCTTGAGTTTTGTAACATCATATTTACTTTTTGGCATTGTCAGTACATTGTTACCATTGTGCTAAAATGACGATATTTTACGCAAACATTTTACAAACTAGTAGAAGAGCTAATGTATATGCATAGTAAAAGGAAATACGTTATTGTCATTTATTACAATTGAGTGCGCATATGCCTTCATAACTAGGCTCAGTGGCCTAGAGCATTGTTCATCGCTATTTACGCGCATACAAGCGGGTGGTCACAAGTTCGAACACCTTCCAAGCTGTGAGACGAACTACATAATAATATATTTTCGAAATTATATTAAGTTGATGAGACAGAAATGGTGAAAAATAATGATGAATTATTCATGGGAATATGTCGTGATTAAGTCTCCAATTGAGATGAGTGCCACAGTGTTTATTTGTTAATGCTGTCTGTGTAGAATCAATGATAAATTCATTCCATTTCACATATTTTTTACAGCAAAACTTTCTTGTCTTGATTCAAAATTACTTCTTCTCTTTACAAATGTCAGAAATGTTTTCTCCCTGCGCAATGCCTTTACACACTAGACCGCCTTTCTCGTGTAACAATAACGCCGGCCAAACAACAAATTTAATCATTTCCCCACTTTTAGTATATTCTTTGTACATGTTCTTATCGAAGTCGGTAGATCCATTACCATCAATCTGGTGGAAACACATTGCTGGAGATTGAATGACCATCATCCAACACAGAAACAAGCATTTCCGTATAAAAGGTTCCAGTTCTGGGATGAATATTCCATCTACCCAACTTGCTGTCATATAAGCCTGAAAATAAAGGTAATTTTCAATATTACTTTAATTTAATCTTAAGAACTTCTGATGTCAAAAGTTGTATTTTTATGCTAAATATGTATCATATTTTTATTGTTATTTTTAAATAAAAAGACACATAGCGAGATCAAAATATCTAAAACATCTGTAATATTCTTTAGAATTGAAAAAAATGATCTTTATATATCTGTTAGTAAGCACTTCATTATGAAGGTTCAAAAACATTACTACGAGGAAATAAAGTAATATTTTTCCTTCAACAGTTTGCTTCTAAATAATGGCTGTTCTTTTTATGGGATTTACATTCATTATCTATTCATGTTCTGGATAATCTTCCCAGTATATTTAAGCATCAAAAGCATCCTTATCATAAAAACTTCAACAATGCCTAGAGATAGCCTTCATATTAGTTTTGTTTCCTTGTTTTGTTCTCCGTAATCATTGACTCAAATACGTGAAGTGTTAATGGTATAGAATATCTCCAGCGCTAGGGGAGTTTCACATATGTTACACTTTTCATTATCTATCATTAGCAAATAGAAAAAAAACTATTTGTCTTTTGATCTTTTACTGCACCCTTATATCAATGGATTTCTGCTTCCTGGAACTTTGTTGCAGCTTTGTATCCACAACGATCAATTTAAAACATTCAAGAAAATTTTCGCAGCAAAGTCTTGAAATATATTTGCACACCATTAAAAACATGAACAAAAGATGTTTTAATTGCAGTACTACTTTTTCGAATTGTATTCTGTGAAACAATAGTCTTAGTATACCTCCTGGACAACTAGGGCCATGGATTCTGCTACGCCTTTCTGCAACAACTTTACATGGTCTAAAATATCATCTGGCTTTTTTATCTAAAGTGATAAATTTTATCATATATGAAAGGCATAAGAACGTAATGTTTTTTACTTAAACGAAAATATAAGTATAATTATACTTATGAGAATTTCAACATATAACAACTTTGTTTCAATTTGTAAGCTGGAAATAAAATTTTAGATTATGTTAATAAGTGAAAGTATACATACATATACACTTCAAGTTAAACTTGTATTATTTTGTAAAAGTCAATCAATATGCTAATTACCAACACATAGAATATCTTTGCAATAGTATAAAATTTAATTAATTTAATATCAAAGTGTCGAGTTCTTTTATAAGGAGCAGTATTTCAGGATTGTATTTGTCATTTAGTTCCCTGTAAGTGTTTAACCCTGTTGTGTGCTTCAATCTGTTGATGACAATCATATCTAAGGAATGTCAAAAAACGAATGTGGGGTGTTACTCTTCCGCACACCTACGCTTGTTTATGAAACAATGGTGAAGTCCTCTTTAAACAAATTAGGGTAACTTTCTGACTTGTCACCACCCCTTTTCCCTTGATTTATAGTCCACGTTTCCCTAATTCTGTATTTTTGTTATGAAACCTGATGTACATTTAGTGAAAATAATTTCTCTATGCCTACTATTTAGTTGACTTTATAGGAACTTTATATACAAATAATTACGCTTGTAATACTGTTATAGAAGGGAAATAATCAAAACATTAAACCTTCATTTGATTTCCGATAGCATTGTTTCTTTTTGGCGAATAATCTTGCCATCGTTTGAAAAGCATAACATCATTCTTAAACTTAGAAGGAAGCATCATACTGGAAACCTGTGAACAATTGATACAATATCAAAAGTGGATTTAACAAAATTTCAACAAAATTTAACAAAAGTCTTTATTTTCAATATTAAGATTCAGCTATACAAAATTTATGATTTTGGTAAATAAATAAATAAAATGCTCATCAAATTGGAATGTTTCAAGATTTAGTTGTACTCAAAAAATGATATACATGCTGATGTCCATTTCTCAGAAGTGATGTTTATACAAGATTTGATAAAAGGTAAAGTCTATACTATCAATTGTCGTCAATTGGTATTCCTGGTCAAGTCAAAGGTATCCAACACAGATTTGTAAATAATGTAATGTTAAAATAGCATAATTTAGTATGTATTAAATTAACCAATACTTTATTCTTACCCTCTTAACTGGCATTGACATATGCGGGGCTCTCTGAAACAACATTAATGTAAACATGTGACATCTACAAAATGTAAATGCTTATGAGGTTATCAACGATCAGTTATGAACTGTTTGCTGTTCAGTCAGTATTTGTTTTGACATTTTCCCTAATAACGCAAGTGGTCTTGTCTAGAAAAAGAATAAGTCCATTGACGAATTGTAGGGTTTTAGAGTTTAATCAAGTCCGTAAATAACTAAGCAGATACAAATATTAAAAAGAAGAGATACTGGTAACGGGATAAGCAAAATCTCTCATAACCAATAACATTGGCTTAATTGAACTGTAATAAATTTTTGACACTGACAATATTATAATAATTGATCATGAAGTTCCAGATAAACACAAGGTGCTATCAATGGAAATTGCCAACTCGTCTAAAGAGCCTTCAGTCTGTATTGTGTAATTATATTTAAAATGTGGACGGATATACAGCATCAACCACGACTTTGCTCAGTACATGAATAAAACTCTTACATGTGTTTGTTGTAAAAGCCTATATTCTTCAAAAAGGAAGTTTACAGCATCTTCCGTCTTCAACAACATACATTCGGATTTACTTTTGCAAAAATCAAAAACGTTCTGAAATGAGATCTAAAAAGATTGTTTAAGAATGTTTTGATTGTCACTACATGTTTCTTAATTAACCAATTAAACTACGTTTTGATTTCAAAATTACTAAATATTTTTGACCTCTTTTTTAAGTCAGCTATACTTAAAAATCTAAGACGAAAATGGACGAATACATCCGAACCAGATTTAAATAAAACCAATGTTGATTTTTTTAGTTTTGAGAATATCGAAAGATTAAACATTCAAAGGAACTAACAGAAATTTTATCTGAACTAATAGGTTTTAATCACCGGGCCTCTTCCGAATTGCGAGTTCATATGTTAAGCTAAAGAATATAGGTCATTCCTTAAGTTCCGTTTAAAATAAGCTATAAAATAATGCAAACTTAATACAAAATTGAATATATATTTAAAGACACACTTTCGTCAAATCGCAAACAGCTTAAATCCTTACAATAAGAGTTAAATGTAGAGTTTCTATTGCAGTTTCGTCGGTACATTTGGCGGCTTGAAAAGCTTCAAAAGCATCTGTCCATTCATTGTCATAAATTTCACTGTATAGTTCACCAAGCTTCGTCGGTCGATTTCGATCGTTTAAATTCGCGATAGCCGGATTATCAACTACCAGTTTATCGCCAGCTATTTTGCTCAGTCTGAAATATATTTTAAAAAAAGTAAAATAATATTTGCGTATTAAAGATATACTATGTTCAAATTTTATATTAGAAAATATTGATCATTGCTTCACAGGTTATGTGTGTGCGTGCTTGCGTGCGCGTGTGTGTTGTTGTTGTTTTTTTGTGTTTTTTTTTTGTTTTTTGTCGTTGGTTTTTTTTTGTAATTTTAAAATAAGATGTTTGATTCCACACAAAAGTGGTCGTTCTACGAATGTATAGTGTCATTAACAAAACTGACAGGTTTTAATAAAAGATCAACTTTACTTGACCTGTTATAGGGAACGCAGTTTCCCATAAACAATTTATTCATTCTTTTATGCGAATTAGACATATTCAGTAAGAATTTCAAAGATTTCCAAACATTTATGTGATTAAAAGATTTCAAAAAATTTATGTGATTAAAATATTTTACTCAAGGAAAAAATGATTATCTTTAATGTATATAATTATACGAAATTATAATATAAAGCGCAATTAGTTAATAAGGGGGATTTATCCAGCATTTTAATACAATTACATTAGAATGTTCAGGTATTATTCCACGATACAAAAAAGATGAAAAAATAACTATCTCAGATATTGAATTTCTTTCTAGGTGCTTGTGTAAAACTATAGAAGTTCTTGAAGGCTATGAAAGTTGAGAAAGCGATGGAAATCAATGACTCGATTTTATCAAATTTAGTATATGACAGTCATAATAAATTAATACCGGCTACCACAAGTTTAAAAATATTCAGTCTTCAAACAGTGTGAGCTTTGTCTAAAAATAAGGATACCGAAAGGAAACATAATATCACTGAGATGATAAGTTTTATTTGTTTGTTTGTTTGTTTGTTTGCAAGTTTGTTTGTTTGTTTGTTTGTTTGTCTCTTTCTTTATATGAGTTTCACGGCACAGTGACAAAACAAACGGGCCATACTGCTCCAAACACTATAATTGTTATTATAGCATAAAATCGGCTATTTTTCCCTCTTTTGCCCATGTTATAACGGGACCAAAACCATGTGTTAACATAGTCACGCGCTCTTGTTATAGCCCAGTTTAACCTATGCGCAATACATACAGGGCCCAGTAAACAAACAAAAAAATGACAATTTGGCCTTGTTTGCAAAAGAGTCATGCGCTTTTCTTATATTGAAATTATTGATTCGAGGGCATCAATCGCATAGTAACGGCGAGCAGCATTCAAGTAACTATGCCGGAAATACGGCATATACAGTAGACATCGCCGCTAATCTTAGCTGTTGCCCTTTCTAAGAAACGGACCGTTGTCAATGTAAACAAACCCTCCGAGTAACTTACAAAACAAGATAACACAAAACGAATACACAATGTATGAGAAAATGTTGTTTTATTGATGTTTATATTGATAAATGTTCTTTATATTTCTCTGAGAGAAAAATGTATAGTGCCTGATTTTTTTTATAAACTTGTGTGCTTGAAAAAAAAAGACTGATGTCACGTACTGTTCTTTTTTCTACCGTCAATCAGAAATAATTCTAGGAATTTCTGACGGTCATGTTTTGTCTTGTGTAGAGTGATTCAATGTGTATTTTTTCTTAAGTTAATAAATTCCCAATGTTAAGCTTTGTTAAATCAATTAAAATTCGAAATTTCGTTCGATTCTGGGCATTTGTATTTCCAAAGATGTTGGCCCCGGAAAAATAAAACGCATATGTAAAACATGTAGAATTGGATAAATACCGTCCAAGCACAAGGATTTAATGTATGTGTTTTGTATTTAATCGACATCGTGAATCTGTTTTAAAATTTTATGCTATAATAGCGTCAACGCACGTTTATTTCGTGTTATAAAGTCTGCAGAGTCCCTCGGAACTGTTGGAGCCCTCGCCCTACCGGGTTCGGGCACCAACCGTTCCTCGGGACTCTGCGGACGTTATAACACGGAAAAACGTGTGCTAACCCTATATAAAAGGGTTAGTACAAGGCTATAAAATGAGTTAGTTAAATCCTAGAATACAGGAATATTTCTTTTAAGTTGTCGATCAATGTTCTGGAAGGTACACTGAAAGTGAATAAACTGGTAATATCTATAACGAACTTGTTCAAGACAATTGCATTAAAAGAGAAAATATTTGACAGTGAAATTTTCATTGCAACCTATAAAAAAAGGACATAACAGTATACATTCTGATTATGATTGTAAATTAATAAAATTGTTAATAACTCAATTAGTAGCTATCAAGTATGCCTGTAAAAGGTTAAAACTTGTAAATTGGATATTAAGATTTCTAATAACCACACCTACCGCAACAATAACTCTTCTTTCTCTTCTCTAAGGGACCGTATCTGTGAAGTATACTCTGAATTTTCCGACTGAAGTTGTTGAATTATTTTATTGCTGTCTGATAACTCAGATGTTAGTTTCTTGCTTTTCTGTTGAAGAATCTCGTTTTGTTTCAATACTGCTTGCAACACGTCTTCGTTTGAATCTCCGTCATTCTAAATTGCGTTAAATTTGATAATTATAAAGCATTTGCTTAATTAAATACTTCTTAAGATGATCAGAGATAACAGAATAATATTTTAATTAAACAATATTAAGGATGGAATACTTGTACATGTATAAGAGCTGCTTTGAAATGTCATGGGAAATGGAACGAACAAAACAAATTGCACCGGGATTTTGAATATAAATTATCACGATCAATACAGTAAATCAACATGTGTGTACATATATTTATTTCTATAGTTGCTTAAAGTGGATCGGTGCACACTGGGCAAATGCTCCACAAGTTTTTAAACGATTAATTAATTGCAATATATAGAGGATATTTGTTTGTTTTATGTGCAAGATGAAATTTTATTTCATCGAGTGTGCTTCAATAACAGTATGTTCACGTGCAACGACGAAAATTCCGATCTTTGACAGATATCATTAATACAAACGCACATCTTAACAAATGATTAGTTATTGTACTTGCGTTCATTGAACGCCGCCTTTTCTTGTTGATCTTGTTTATCATATTTTTGACAGTATAACATGTTATAAACCTATAAGCTTAGACCATACCTTACTATGTTGTATTTGCTGATTTATATTGTGCAGATCTTTTTCAGTGTCAGACATCATTTTATAGAGTTGACGTTGAGTCTCTTCAGAATTGTTTCCGCGCAATGTACGGACACTTGTTTGCAATACTGTAAGATGATTGTCTATACTTTCGATGATGTCATCAGTTTGACCGGATCTTTTCGGTTGTCTAATAGACGATGGTGGTGGTGGCCTACAGGGTGGTTTTCTGGTAGACCCACTGGTTTGGGGCCTGTAGGCTTGTCCGTCATTATGAAATGTAGATCTGTTTTCCGAATGATTATTCCCAGATAGAAAATTTCCCCTGTAATGCAATTCTATATTACATGATTTTGTTTATAATATTTAGCTTTCCTGCTTTCAATATTTTACCTATCCCGTTATACTCCCTCATATTTCAGCTTTATCTCGTCATATATATATATATATATATATATATACATATATACACACACAATTCAAATTGAATTTATCTAATATCTAATACACTCTTCTATCCATCGCTTCATTTATTCATCCATTCATTCATTCATCCATACATTCATTCACACATTTAATCAATCAACCATTAATTCGTTTATTTATTTATTCATTAATATATTTATCTTATCTGTCATTTCATTTTTTTTATTCATTATTCATTAATTTATCTATTCATTTATTTATCTATTTTATTTACCTATTATTTATTTATGTATTTATCCATTTTATACATCTATGTATCGATTCATCCATTCATTTATTCATTCATTCATTCATCTTATTATAATTCTTTTCATTTAATTGTTTACATACAAATGTATATATTTGTTGTTGCTATTTTTTTCTTTCTTATATTTTTTTTTTGTATTTATCTGTTGTTTTTTCTATATATTTAATCATTTATTCATTCAGTGTTTTATTTATCTATTAATTCATTGATTTATTTTTATATCTTTTTATTACTTCGATTCATTCCTTCATTTATTCATTCATTCGTTCGTTCGTTCGTTCTTCATTCAATCATTCATTCATTCATTCATTTTTTGGGAAGGATGATGGGTAAAGGTATCATTATGTTGACTCAAGCATATTATTTCAGTTTGTAATTATTTCCTGTCACTATACATTTTCATTCACTCATTTCAGCCGTAGACACTATTCCCACTATGACAAAAATCACTTTTTCGTAATTAAACTAATCTTGCTTTAATATTTTAACATAAAATCAGTTGGCCTGTATACGCCACCTTACTTTACGATATATATACTTTATTCTAATAATAGAAACAAATCAATATTAACAGAAGGAAATCGAAAGTACATTAACAGTAATTATCAACCTTTTTTAGATAAAAATCGATCTTCATAGAGTCTAAAACATTTAAACCAGTATATTTATAAGATAAAATGTCTTGAAAAAATGTTTAGTACGAGTTAAAGACTTATCTTTTTTTAGAGCGTAAATACCGAAATCGAAGCTTTAGTATGATTTTATTCCATGTTTTATACCATGTTAATTAACCTACCGATATATATACATTTCTATCAAGAATCTAAAATATTACTTACATATTCTTTACCTAGCTATAACTTAAATAAACATCCATGGATTGTAAATCAGTACTTCTTGTAAAATAGTTTACTTCCTTGTAAGGAACGTCCGTGTTACCGTTTTCATTAGTGTTATCTCTAAACACAATAACAAACCACACTTGACTTAAATCACATGTTGTCCGTGAGAATATTATATATTGTAATATAAAATGCAATGTATTGTTTCAACTTGGAGATAACTTATCTGATATCATCAGAATTACTACGTTAGTTATTGTTTAAAAAAGTTAAGTTACCTCCCTTAGCTTTATAATGTTAAATAATATATAATATATTTTAAAATGAAGTATACCTATATACGTAAACTACCTATTTCGTGAACCATAAATTAAACAAGAGCATGGTTGACAAAATAACAAAGGAATTAAATGCAATGAGTATACAAATTAGTCAGCAAATGGTAAATTTGAGGTTAGGAGGAAAAGTAAATTTTACAGGAATTTTCTTTGGCCTATATGAAGTCGTAAATTATATACCGTTACAAATTTGATAACTAATCACTATAATACTGCACGTTTGTAACGTCGCTTTTAATTGGATAAAATGACGTTTATATATGTATAGTTTTGTAAACACGGTTGCTGTCAATTTTTGAGGAAATCTCTTTTTTTCTCATTTTTGTCTCTGCTGTATTATAAATTTGTTATAAAGATTTTTGACAGGTTATATGACCCTATATAATATTTAATGGTAGAGTTGGCAATAATAAAGGAATAGGTAAATACACTTTCACTCGAAGCAGGGATTCCAGTCTTGTAGATTATGAAATTAGTACACAAAATATGTTTGAATATATTGAAAGTTTTGACGTGTCCGATCCAAATATTTTATCGGATCATTGTATCGTCTCTTTTTCTTTTGTATTAGATAAACCATGTATTAATGATAGAGATAATGAGTATGATAATGTAAAATATAAGTATGTATGGTCTTATGATATGAAAGATAATTTTATAGAGGGTTTGTCAACAAATTGTATGTTAGAGAAATTGAATATTTTTTCTGAACAGGTGCATCTTGCCGAAAATAAGCAGGATATCGACGAATGTATCAGTCATTTTTCTAATTTAATTGAAGATGTTGCGTCCCCTTTATTTAGGAAGCAAATGAATGACCAATTACATAATGAGATCTTTCCTGATAAAAATAACACTAACAAATGGTTCAATGAAGCATGTTTCGAAAAGAGAGCTGTTTTTATCAAATGCTGTATATTCATAGACAGAGGTCCGATTATAAAACATGTATCAGAAAAAGGAGATTTTAATTTGATCAAATGGAATCTTTTAAACTTGTTCAAGCTAGACATAATAATGCAAAACAATATTGGAATATGTTAAAACAAAGTGCTGGCATTAAAAAATCAAATGTACACACAGACATTTTTGCACAATATTTTAAAGCTGTTAATAATCCTCAAAGTCATTTTTACACACCAGACGAAGATGTTGTATATTTAACGATATGAAAATAACGAATTTAGAGTTATGTTTGATCAACTGAATATCCCTATTATTGATTTTGAAATTTTCAAAGCTATCAAGCAATTGAAGACTGGTCCAAGTGACGGTCCAAATGCACTACAATTTTTTTTTATACACGGTAAAACACATTCATTTGCCATCTTTAGTATTATTATTCAATAAAATTTTCTTTTAGAGATATTTTCCGGAATGTTGGTCTGAGGGATACGTTATACCATTACATAAAAATTGTAGTGTGAACGAAGTTAGTAATTATAGAGGTATAACTTTACTCAGTGTCTTCAGTAAATTTTTACTCGTGTACTAAATAATAGGTTGAATAGTTGGGCTGAGATGTATGGTGTATATGTAGAAGCGCAAGCAGGCTTTAGGCAAAATATGGGAACAACGGATAATATTTTTGTTCTGCACGGCCTTATTTCTCACATGCTTAATCAGGGCCGACAACTCTTTTGTGATTTTATAGATTTTACTAAAGCGTTTGAGATAATTTATGGTATAAGTTAATAAAACTGGAACTACGTGGAAACATTCTAAATATTATAAAATCTATGTACACAGCAGTTAAAGCAAGGGTAAAATATTGAAATAGATAAAGTGACCCATACGAATGTTTACTTGGTGTAAAGCAATGAGAGTGTTTATCTCCCTTTCTCTTTTCCATGTGTCTGAATGACCTTGAAGATGAATTTATAAAAAGTGATATTAAAGGTATTGCTGTTGGTATGTTTAAATGTTCTTATATGCTGATGATATTGTTATTTTTGCAAAAAGTAAAGACGAACTACAAAAAGGTTTAAATGTTTTATCAGATTATTGTGATATATGGAAACTTTCGGTGAACAAATCTAAGACGAAAAAATAATGATATTTAGAAAGGGATATTGCCTAGAAATATGAATTTTTATTACAAAGAAAATTGTATGGATATAGTTAGCAAATTTACGTATTTAGGGATTGTTTTCACATCAGGGGGAACCTTTGCAGAAGCTCAATATACCATTCCTGGAAAAGCGTTGAAAGCAACATTTAAAATGAACAAATACCTATATAAGTTTGTTAATATTTCTACTTTACACAGATTTGATCTTCTTGATAAACTAGTTACTATACTCAATTATAGCAGCGAAGTCTAGGGTTTTATACATGGCAATGCAATTGAAAGAGTACACATGCAATTTTTTAAACGGCGTTAAAAAACAACTCAGAATGATTTTATATATGGTGAACTCGGTAGAATATCGTTCAAGACAATGCGATACTAAAACGTTATTAGAAACTGGGTTAAAATATTACATACAAATGAGAATAAGTTTGTCAACAACGTTTATAATTTATTAAAAAATGATTGTGAAAATTACCAAAATTAAACAAATTGGTGTGAAGACTCTTTTATGTACATTAGGTTTTTATGATGCTTGGTTCATGCAAAGTGTTGGTAATACTGACCTGTTTTTATATTATGTGAAACTACGTTTGAAAGACCAATTTGTACAAAACCGGTCAAGGAGATTAGATAACTCCAGATCAGCTCTATTTCATAGACATATTTCTGTTTTTCAGTTTCAACCATATCTAAATATTATCAATGTTGAACGGTTTTGTAAGGATCTCACTAGGTTAAGAGTATCATAGACTAAAACATATAGTACAACTTTAATGATAGAAAATGTTTTTCATGTAATGTCTTAGAAGACGAATACCATTTCATATTAGAATGCAATGTATATTATGATATAAGAAAAAGTCTGATACCGCCATATTACTTGATAAAGCTCTTCACTGTTGACTGCCCAACTTCAAAGTTTCATTTTTTCTTCCAAAACAAAATGGATGTCCATTTTAAAATGGATGTCCCATTTTAAAAATATACTAGATTGTGGGTTAAAATAATGTTAACTTTTTAATAACAAAGCATATGATGGTGCAATGTTAAACAGACTGTTATGAAAAAAACATTTCAACATTTTTTAATCATTTGATGTGATTGTGACGCGTTTAAAAGTGCTTTGTGCACGTGGTCCCCAAATTAATTAAATGGGAAATTAAAGGACAACACTTATATATCTGTGGTTTATGAACTCTGCATACCATAGACACAGACTTAAAACTGACGGGCGAGTATACATTACTTATATAGGAATATTGGAACCTCCAGTCGAAACAAATGATATTTTTTTTGTTTGCAAATAGCGTATTTGTATAATATTTAATCTACAGAACGAAAATTGTCCGTTGATGTATATCTATTGTTATCTAAACAATATGTGTTCACATTTGTCTGTAAAGTGCAAAATATGTGGATATTGTCGGAATATAATGTTAGCTTTTTCTTCGCATGATATGCATGTACTCATGAGGAAAAAGGAATAGGAAAAAAACTGTTGTGACACGTCCATTTCCTTAATTAAAATGTGAATAAAACATTGCACTCATTAATTATTTTGTAATCAGTTATTGTATTCATTTTTCAAAATTAATCAAAATTCGAGTAAATGTCATCAGATGTTTTTGTATGTTATGTTTTAAAAATTTACGCGGCATCATGAATTCGCGACGCAGCCGATTCGCGAATAATATCGAAAATTAAAACATCGCGAAAAATACCAGATTTACATTAACAAAAATCTAAATCTTATTGTAAGGAAACGATACAATCCATCTAAGGAAACATATTGGTTTATGTTTCATTTTGTTTTATCTTTTTAATTTCTAACATACAAAAAAAATATTATTGGTACTAAAATACGTTTTTCTTATTTCAACGGATCTTCAAACGCATCTCAACAGTCAATGAAAATAACAATAAATATTGAAGATATTATATATTTTTGTTTAGGGTAATGTCATGAACGTCCCTGTATGGGACTGCTAACTTGAATTCTAAGTAAAGAAAACTATAAAGTGTATATGTATGTTGTTGTTTTATTGCATACAATGATATTTTTGTGTACGTTTTTATCATTTTTTCGTTACATTACGACAATTAAAGCATTTCTGTATAAAATATGAAAATAATTATAAACATGGTAGTGTGACAGTCAATGAAACAACCAAAACTCACAGGACCGCGGGCAAGGAGCCTAGTTCGACACCGATAGCTATATTTATCGAGAAATAGAATCCCGAAGATCCAAAGCAAAACTCAAAGGCACAATGCGCCTCATCGAGGTATGGTGCAAATTTAAAGCTACAGTCACTAACATCCCGGCAGAGCCCCGGTAGACGTCCGGGGTGATGCGGGAACGACCGTGGTACGACCGGGAACAACCGGAGTACATCCGTAACTCTACCGGCAACGTCCGGGATGATCCGGGAACATCCGGCTTCGACCCCGGATGGAATTAAATATTTAATATCACCGGGGTGGTCCGGGATAATCCGGGAAGTATAGCTTTGCCGGCTTCATCCTTAGCTCTACCTGGAACGACCAGGTTTACACCGGGGAATCACCGTAGCCATGCCGGCAGAAACCTGAGATGATCAGGGGCATTATAAAGCCGGTAGAGCTACGGTAGAGCCCCGGTGAATGCTGTCAGAGCCACGGTGAAGGCCGGAAGAGCCCCGGTGAATGCCAGTAGAGCCCCGGTGAATGCCGGCAGAGCCCCGGAGGATCCCAGCAGAGCCCCGGAAGATGACGATGGAGCTACGGTTGATCCCGGTAGAGTCCAAGCAAAGCCCGGTTCATTTCAAAAGAATCACGACAATTTGCGATGATTTCACTTGTTTGTATTAAAACCCTTCCAATTTCCCTTTTATCCAGTCTTGCATAAGGATTTTCAGAAAATCATCATGAATTACTGATCTGGAACAAAAGATAATATTAAATAAAAATTATGTATCAATGTAATCATTTTCGCGCGTTTTCGATCCACCGGGGTTCTACCGGGACTCTGCCTGGATCGTCCTGGGCTCTGCCTGGATCGACCGGGGCTCTGCCTGAGTCAACCGGGGCTCTTCCGGCGTCATCCGGGAACGCCCGGGGAAGGACCGGCATAAACCGTAGCATCACCTTGGCTCTGTCTGGATGGTCCGGAGCACATCCTGGGTAGTTAGTTGGGAATTACCGTAGTGCTGCCGGGGTAAGTGTGACTGCAACAATAATTTCACCCCGGATCATCCCGGATCATCCCGGTAACTTACCGGGGTCGCTCTGGGCTCTGCCGGGAGTAAGTGAGACCGCAGCTTAAATATCTTTCTTTTAAGTAGTTCAAACTAATTAAACTTGAATGTGAAAATGGCTCGCTTTCCAGGGAATGGCGCGAAGGTGTCACATTGACGTTTCGTGACAACTGCCGTACATAAACATATCTGTTGATGTTTCTAATACAGAATTTCATCATCTTTGTGTTCAAATGTTAAATTCTGCTTAAGCCGGTACTAGGGGGCGTGCACGGTAACTTGCACATTCCGGTACGTCCATGAACAGGCTCAATCAAACCGAGTACGCAACATTTTAGTTTCGTCGTTTTGGGCGTTCTTTACAAATGTTGTTTCTTTCTATTTTAAAACTGACTTAAACAACACTTTCCATTGTACTTCCAACTTCTTGACTGATATTTATCCGTGTATTAACTAGTACTGTAGTGTTTTCGTTGCTCGCTACAGAAACATAAAAACAAAGGATAAACAAGGCACGTCGACATTCAAATAACACAGTCCCAAACATAACCCAATAACACATGACCACTGGCAAAAGTACCCAATAGGACACCGGACGTAAATGTTTCTTTATTGAGTTTATATTACACTTCACTTCAGTGTCGTTATAATTTTCTGGTCCTTCGGGTTCATTGAGATCAGTACATTTAAGTGTTGAGAATTAAGTACCGCTCGAGCCAGTGCTAGGGGCGTGAGTGATGTTGCACTTTTTCATTAACCCTCATGTACAGACTCAATCAAGCCGAGTCTGCAGTTTTCATGTAATGTTGCTATTTGAATGCTTCCGAGTGATCACTTTTTTCCAAATATTTATTTTACAAAACAACCATTTACATAAAATGTCAACAGTTTATTGTCGTCTTTTAGCAAAAACAGGTTTAAATTCTAGAACCATACCGTAACCTAACAATGTCGCTAATGACACACGGATACACTTGTATCACCTGCTAATAGATTACGTTTTATGGGATGATAATTACGTAAATAAAAAATTCTCACATTCTCACATTTCAGATAACGTGCCTTTCAGAATAACAACATCGATTGTCTTAAATGGACTAGTCCATCTTGTCTTAAATGGACTCGTCTATCTTCCAATCGAGACAAATCTTTCATAAAAAATAATTATCACTTTGAGGAAAAATTCATAATTTTTTACTAAATAGCGTACACTACATATTACAAGTACAAATGTTGCTGCAATGCACCAATTGAGAAGCTCCGCGCAAAAAATGTGCTCATTACAGATACCTTACCAAATTATTGCTACGCACAGGTCATGTTATATTCAGATTAAGTACTATTGTTGATTTTTTTCCGAATGTTTTGTAAACCATTTTTTGCATAATTATACTTATCTTATGCACTGTCCATAATTAAAAAGAGGGGAAAACTTTTTAATATAAAATTGCTTTCACTGATGCCTACCTGGCAAGGAAAGTAATTCCATTGAATACAAACAAGACTTGTAAATGTTATGTGACATGAATGTACTGTGTTCTGTTTGTGTCAGTAACAGAAGATGATCGAAATATCAAAGTCTGTTATAATTGTAACAAATATACAAATAGTAACAAAAGGGTCTAATATTATAATATAGTAATATTACATGCATATTTTTCATGTCAAATTAAAAAAAATGTTTTCTTTCAATACTGAAAGTCGAACACACTCTTGAATGAAAAAATGGGATGAATTTCAAAAAGACCAAATTCAGGATTATTTTGTTTGTTATACACGCGTGACATGGTGATACAGTATTTATCAATACGATAGAAGACTGTTACCTGAATTTTAGGTAGGTATGAGGAAATTCACTAATATCATATTCGTGCGAGACAAAGATATGAAAGCTATTTGACATTGGTAATATATAAAAAAAAACTATTGTTTATTAATTTTTAGGAAGATCAATATATATTTATTTTTGAATTGCTTAAAAACCATTCATAAAAAACATTACACTTTATGTTCAAACTGCAGATCAAAGTTTCTGTTGTTGTCATGATATATATCTATAGCCTATGCTTAAGGTGATTCCGCTTTGTCAGCCATGTTTGTTTTCACTAAAGTCTGTCCAAAGTGAAAGTAGGCCAAAATTCATATAACAACAAAGCTCTTATTGTAAAATGATGAACCATTTGAAAGTACACTTCCAGGTTTATATTTTAAGGACAATTATAGTTATAGTTATAATGATAACATGAAGTGTGTCTGTTTGTCATGAACACAAGAAATAGGTAAATGATGTTTATTTTCATGGAACTACTTTTTTACAGATGTCATGGAGGCAATGTTTTTTCAAGGGCAGAAAAACTACTTTCCTAAGATTTATGTTATTTAAAGTTTTTTGTATTTTCTGCAAAAAATAGCATTTGTTTGCACTAAAATAGACTTTAAACTTGATTTTGCCATTCATAAAATGTGCATAAAACTTTGCAACAGAATGTTTTTGGTCTTCAGAAATGTAGCCGATTCAAGGAAAATTTCTTATTATTATCATTTTTATTTTTGTTTAAAATATTCTTTTTAACATAGAATTGGAAGTGTACTTGCAAATGGCTCATCATATAACAATGTGAGCTTTGTTGTTATATGAATTTTGGTCTACTTTCACTTTGGACAGACTTTGTGAAAACAAAAATGGCTGAGAAAGCGGAAACACCTTATTGAAGGTCCATCCGCTCGTAAGGATACAAAATGCAGCGGATACAAAATGCAGCTTTCGCTGTCGAGTACTAACCCACGAACATATCACCAGTCATACCACTAACTTAATTCTTTTTCACAATGTGGAATGCTGTTTCATTAACGCGAATGAAATGTAACTTTATATACTAAAGTTTAATTATTTCAAAACAACCAATATATAAACATGCTATTATTAAACATTTAATTCCATAAATATAAATTAAAAATAATTATCAAAAGCAAAATTGTTAAAATCTTATGCCTGAAATCTTCTTAATATTGACAAATTCAATCACTAATAGTATACTTGATATGCTGCGTGTAAATGTATTTCAAAATGTAACAAAATATAATTTCATGTACTACTAAAAAAGGGAAATAACAAATTTATAACCGAAGTAACATTTATAGCTATTTATAGCTTTCGAATTTATGTAACAGCAGAACTGCTTTCCGGTTCTCACTCATCAATATGACATGCTGCGAATCACCGACGGGGAAACCAATATAGAAATCGAAAGGAGTTCTTGAATGCGGATTTACTTTTAGCTGTTAATCGAAAGGATTTATTGCTCAAATCCGGGTCCATGGACAAAAAAAATAGTAAACACAAATAGCTCCGCGCCTGTGGGCGCGGAGCAATGATGAGATTGTAATGCATGGACAGTCCGGCAGGTCACAGTCGGTAAACAATCTAATGCCGCCAAAAATACGATTACATAAATTGGTTGTCCTATTTTTTAAACATCAATAATGCCATGTCATCATTCTTAGAATGTGAAAAACAAGATCAACAAGGAAGGCAACATAGTAGAGAAATACATTGTAGAGAAAAACAGAATCCCTAAAGAAAACTAAAACTTGAATATACTTAACCTGCATTTTATCGTGTATTATTTTAGGATTGGCACAGAACTTTATTGTTTTACAGAAGATAACGTTCCACAGAGGGTGACTTATTTCATTACAAGAAAAAAATTTAACTTGATATTTTGGCTTTCTTCGATTTCCATTATCCCTCATTCACACATCAAAGCAAACCGAGTCTGCAATTGCCATGTATTTTTTTGCTGTTTTTAATGCTTCCGAGAGATCATGTTTTTCCAGAAACTTTCCATTTGAAAATGATATGCGTCCGATGCTTGAATATTCAATTTAAGACACTATTTCTTACACATATGACACTTACTGTTAGTTAAAAAGATAAGACAATATCGAAGTAAAGGTTTTCGCTACGACAGTATGAGGTGTAGTGGTTTACAAATGAATGAGATCATTGCAATTTTGATGTTCGTGAAGGTCTGAAATTGGCAGCCTAGCAGCCTGGCAGCCTAGCTGCCTAAAGAAAACTAAATCAAAGTGCTGCAGCACTGAATGCGACGGACATGCAACCGGAGAGACATTAATTAAGGCTTCTTTTAGAAAAAAAAAAACAGAACAAATACAAAACACAAAATATATAACAGAGAAAATTTGTTCCATACAAGTTCGAGATTTGTAGAGCAATATATTTTGTGTCCCAAATTGATATAATTCAGATTTTCTACTTTCAAGCACTTAAATACAGAATGAAATTTATGCCTAAAAACTCTGGTCAAACTTGTAAATCAGTGTCCTTATCGATTTATTCTAAGAAATGATATGTAAATAGAAAAAAAACTATCAACGAAATATTTCTAGAATAAATCCAGGCAAATAAACTTCAAACATAATACATTATACATTTGAGAATGCTATTTAGAATTGCTTCGTGTTATATCATAGTGGGCATACAGACAATAAAATATAAGTCATTTGTATTTTTATTTCTCTTGGATATGTCTCATTAAAAAAAAATTGGTTAAAATCATCAGCAATTAATAGTGTATTTCTTAGATTTTTTTTATTTACAGAACAGGTGAAGCAGAATCTATTTTTAGAATAGCGAAGGTTAACTCATATCATGACCTAGTAAAATATGTAAACAAACCACAAGAATCGGAAGTAGAACTGATATTATAACTTCCTTACCATGAAAGACTACATGGCGGTAAAGTGTCTTACATGCATTTTCAAAAATAGATATTTATACTAGCCATTGTACTGTATCTAATATATTAATAACTGCTGAATATTCAGCTAAACCCGCGGTATGAGTCACGAAAATAGTTCTTCTTTTATTAATGCGCGAGTTATCCTAGAGTCACGAAAAACTTTTGATTTGTTAATAATAATGTTTTGTATAATGTAGAAATATTTATTTCCTACTAATAATGTCTTGGAACTCAGAGGTTACACCTTTATTGAAGTATAATTTGCTGTCCTACTTTTTCGACAGCGGTAAATCGTTTCAGCAGTAATTTGCATATTGCGCAATAATACTACGGGACTAAAACGTTTTTATCAATAATATACGTTCATATTTTAACTTGGATAACTTAATTTGAAATTGAAAAGGCTAAATATGGAAGACATTAAGATATCCAGACAAAGTATGGGAGTTTTGAAGGGTCAAATTCATGTACTATTTCTTGGGCTGTTAATTGGTTTAGGACACATTGCGCGAGTGTAGCCAACGAAATCCCATGTGTAGATGACTTAGCTCTGAACGCGCCTGAGGGCGCGTCCGTCGCAAAAACAATAGTACAAACATGAAAACAGTCGTAAATACATTAGTAGTACTTCTTTAGATCTTTCCACGCCTTTTTTCAATATCGTGATCTTTATTTTTTAAGATTTTGAACTTTATCTTAACATATTTTTTTCATTCTGACGCTTCGAAATTTGTGAAGTCAGCAGCCTAGCAGGATAGTACAAACATGAAATATGATAAACAAGATCAACAAGGAAAGGCGGCGTTCAATGAACGCAAACCGTCGGAAATGAATCAGTAGCACATACTCCAACGTCTTATTTCAGTATCGTGATCTTTTTTTTTAATATTGAACTTTGTTTTTTTATATTTTGACGCTTCGAAATTTGTGAAGTAAGCAGCCTAGCAGCCTGGCAGCCTAACAGCCTAACAGCCTAAAGAAAACTAAGGATAATACAAACATGAAAACCGTCAGAAATGAATCGGAAGCACATACTTAGATCATTCCACGTCTTAAATCTGTATCGCGATCTTTCATTTTTTAAATATTGAACTTTTTTTAGCTCACCTGAGCACAAAGTGCTAAAGGGTGAGCTTTTGTCATCACTCTGCGTCCGTCGTGCGTCCGTGCGTCTGTGCGTCGTGCGTCCTTCAAAAAATGGCGTCAAACTTTTCAAACAACATCTCCTCCTAAACCACATGGCCAATTGCAACCAAACTTTACAGAAATGATCCTTAGGTGGACACCTTTCAAAGTTGTTCAAAAATTTAAATTCCATTAAAAACTCTGGTTGCCATGGCAACCAATAGGAAAAACTTAGAAAATCTTCTTTTAAAAAACCCTAAGACCTAGAGCTTAGATATTTGGCATGAAACATCTTCTAATGAGTTTCTACCAAGTTTGTTCAAATAAAAGCCCTAGGGTCAAAATTGGCCCCGCCCCAGGGTGTCTTTGATTTTCCCTATATGCATATAGTAAAAACTTAAAAAATCTTCTTTTAACGAACCCATAGAGCTAGAGCTAAGATATTTAGCATGAAACATCTTCTAATGAGTGTCTTCCAAGTTTGTTCAAATAAAAGCCCTAGGGTCAAAATTTGCCCCGCCCCAGGGGGTCATTGATTTTCCCTATATGCATATACTAAAAACTTAAAAAATCTTCTTTTAAAGAACTCAAAGAGCTAGAGCTAAGATATTTAGCATGAAACATGTTCTAATGGGTGTCTACCAAGTTTGTTCAAATAAAAGCCCTTGGGTCAAAATTGGCCCCGCCCCAGGGGGTCATTGATTTTCCCTATATGCATATAGTAAAAACTTAAAAAATCTTCTTTTAAAGAACTCAGAGAGCTAGAGCTAAGATATTTAGCATGAAACATGTTCTAATGGATGTCTACCAAGTTTGTTCAAATAAAAGCCCTGGAGTCAAAATTGGCCCCGTCCCAGGGGGTCTTTGATTTTCCATATGAGTATAGCAAAAACTTAAAAAAATTTCTTTGAAAAAACCCAAAAAGCTGGAGTTTGGATATTAAGCATGAAACATCTTCTAGTGAGTGTCTACAAAGTTTGTTCAAATAAAAGCCCTGGGGTCAAAATTGGCCCTTCCCCGGGGGTCCTTGATTTTTCTTATATGACAGTGTATAGCAAAAACTTAAAAATCTTCTTTGAAAAAACCCAGATAGCTAGAGTTTAGATATTAAGCATGAAACATCTTCTAATGAGTGTCTACTAAGTTTGTTCAAATAAAAGCCCTAGGGTCAAAATTGGCCCCGCCCCAGGAGGTCATTGATTTTCCCTATTTGCATATAGTAAAAACTTAAAAAATCTTCTTTTAAAGAACTCAAAGAGCTAGAGCTAAGATATTTAGCATGAAACATGTTCTAATGGGTGTGTACCAAGTTTTTTCAAATAAAAGCCCTTGGGCCAAAATTGGCCCCGCCCCAGGGTGTCTTTGATTTTCCCTATATGCATAAAGTAAAAACTTAAAAAATCTTCTTTTAAAGAACCCAAAGAGCTAGAGCTAAGATATTTAGCATGAAACATCTTCTAATGAGTGTCTACCAAGTTTGTTCAAATAAAAGCCCTTGGGTCAAAATTGGCCCCGCCCCTGGGGTCATTGATTTTCCCTAAATGCATATAGTAAAAACTTAAAAAATCTTCTTTTAAAGAACTCAAAGAGCTAGAGCTAAGATATTTAGCATGAAACATGTTCTTATGGGTGTCTACCAAGTTTGTTCAAATAAAAGCCCTGGGGTCAAAATTGGCCCTTCCCCGGGGGTCTTTGATTTTCCTTATATGTGTATAGCAAAAACTTAAAAATCTTCTTTGAAAAAACCCAGATAGCTAGAGTTTAGATATTAAGCATGAAAAATCTTCTAGTGAGTGTCTACCAAGTTTGTTCAAATAAAAGCCCTGGGGTCAAAATTGGCCCCGCCCCAGGGTGTCTTTGATTTTCCCTATATGCATATAGTAAAAACTTAAAAAATCTTCTTCTTTTAAAGAACCCAAAGAGCTAGAGCTAAGATGTTTAGCATGAAACATCTTCTTATGAGTGTCTACCAAGTTTGTTCAAATAAAAGCCCTGGGGTCAAAATTGGCCCCGCCCCAGGGGGTCATTGATTTTCCCTATATGCATATAGTAAAAACTTAAAAATCTTCTTTTAAAGAACATAAAGAGCTAGAGCTAAGATATTTAGCATGAAACATGTTCTAATGGGTGTCTACCAAATTTGTTCAAATAAAAGCCCTTGGGTCAAAATTGGCCACGCCCCGGGGTCATTGATTTTCCTTATATGTGTATAGCAAAAACTTAAAATCTTCTTTTAAAAAACCCACTGAGCTAGAGCTTAGATGTTTAGCATGAAACATCTTCATATTGGTGTCTACCAAGTTTGTTCAAATAAAAGCCCCTGGATTAAAATTGGCCCTGACGGGGGGGGGGAGTAGATCATTGTTTTTCATTATATGTGTAGTAAAAACTTAACATTGTTAAACATCTTCTAATGGGTGTCTTCTAAGTTTGTTCAAATAAAAGCCCTGGGGTTTAAACTGGCCCCGCTCCGGGTGCCTTTATACAGGTAAGCGACCTCAGGGCCATCATGGCCCTCTTGTTTCTTATTTTGACGCTTCGAAATTTGGGAAGTTAGCAGCCTAGCAGCCTGGTAGCCTGACAGCCTAGCAGCCTTAAGAAAACTAAGGATGATACAAACATAAAAACCGTCGGAAATGAATCGGTAGCACATACTTAGACCATTCCACGTCTTATTTCAGTATCGCGATCTTTATTCTTTTAAATATTCACTTTGCTTTTTGTTGTTGTTGTTGTTTTGTTTTTTGTTTTTTTTTGTTGTTTTTTTTTGACGCTTCGAAATTTGTGAAGTTAGCAGCCTAGTAGCTTAGCAGCCTGGCAGCCTGGCAGCCTAACAGCCTAAAGAAAACTAAGGATAATACAAACATGAAAAATGTCGGAAATGAATCGGTAGCACATACTTAGACCATTCAACGTCTTATTTCAGTACCGCGATCATTATTTTTTTAAATATTGAAATGTTTTTATTTTATTTTGACGATTCGAAATTTGTGAAGTTAGCAGCCTAGCAGCCTGGCAACCTAGCAGCCTTACAGCCTAGCAGCCTTGAAATAAGACGTGGAATGGTCTTAGTATTTACTACCGATTCATTTCCGACGCTTTTTATGTTTGTACTATCCTTAGTTTTCTTTAGGCTGCTAGGCTGCTAATTTCACAAATTTCAAAGTGTCAAAAAAATGACGTGTAATTAAGGTTAATATCTGCAAGGTCACTAGAGATGATGAATTATCCAAATTTTGTCAAGATCATATCTCTTTTATGCACGATTTTATTGTTACTTTAAGGAATTGTTAACTGCCATGAGACACTGTACCCTGCGCATGAACCAGGTCTCTAGGTCAAAGTGCAAGGTCACACTTGCATCCTTTTGAAAAACGCTTGTCTGGAGTAAAACTCTTACACCATTAAGGCATTTTAATATAACATTGCACAAATCTTCATCATTGTGAGGCTGATTGTCGCGCATGAAATTCAGGTTCCTGCAACCTAGGTCAAGGTCACATATAAAGGTTAAATTTCAGATAAACGTACGAAAATATGTATGGGGCCCCATTTTTCACCTAAAGCTTTTGTAAAGGGCGTATTTTGTGACAATGTCACCATTATTATGTATACGTTTAACTAGGCAAAAATCATTAATTGAAACCCTCGTTATATTTCAGTCTAAAGGAGTTTTCAATCTGTGACATTAAAAGTAAAATGCTCATTTATTCTAAAGGACCAGAAATAATAACAAAACAAAAGAACAGTCGACATTTTATTGTATACGAAAACTTAATAACTTTTTTTTTCTATTTAAATAACATGTACGTACATATAATTCAAACAGAAATGTTTATACATATATGATATATCATGATACATAATTATAATGATGACCTGAAATAATGAACGAAAACAAGAACATTTACGTTATATATTTCTGTTTTTAATATTTCTAAGGGACAGTAAAACGCCTGGGCTAACATCTACAAAACAATATAGTCACAATAATTAATAATATATATGAACATTCATACAACAGTAGCTTAACCTTGTAAATATATGTTTCTATAAACTAAATGTTATTGTTTATTTAAAAGAAATTTATGATTATTTGCTTTTAAAATATATTAAACAAGATCAACAAGGAAAGGCGGCGTTAAATGAAAGCAACCCAAATACGATCCAGCAACAAGAATCAATGGCAAGAAGCCCAGGCTGACCCCAAACAAAAACAGGACAGGGCACAAGACAGTGCATGGACAGCTTTTAACCCTTATCCTGCTATAAACCTTTTTCAACTGGACTTGATTAAAATTTCCATTCTAGATGTAAAACAAAATTAACAAGGAAGGGCGGTATTCAATAAACGCATCCTCTAACACAACACCGGTGGTAAGGACTCCAAGTGGAAATGTACAGTCTGATCTTGCTCTTTACTATTGGTAGCTCAAATATTGTATTTTGATATTGTAACTTTTACAATTTCAATGGACTGTTCAAGTTCATCATGTAAGGCGGTAAAATAACTGATATACATGTTTGTACATGAAACCATTAATACAATTTTTGTCAACAACGTTAAAAAGATTCAAACTTGTTGAAATATCTTTCTGCATGCCATCTAAATAGCTTTTGTGCTTGTTTCCTGGACTCTTCAAGGTCTATCGTTATACAATCCGTAGGTAGAATAGCAGCATCTTTAGCATCCATTCTATTTACGCCCTCTTTTTCTGTACCAAAATCACTGTTTCCATTAATAAGCATTGATCCACTTCGACTCGAAATTGGATGGAATTGACGATACATCTGTGAGGTGTCCCTGTTTTTGGACATTGAACATTCTGGCACTAGGTCATTCGAAGCATTGTGATGCACTTCCCTTGACGTTTAATCGCTTAAAGGTTTCCAGAGTTTAACAATAATAAAATATGAAAATAATTATTAACATGGTGGTGTGACAGTCAATGAAACAACCGAGCAACACAGGACCGCGGGCAAGGAGCCAAGCAAGACACCAAATAGCTATATATATCGAGAAATAGAATCCCTAAGAGTTCAAACTAATTAATTTAAACTTGAATGTGAAGACGTCTTGCTTTTCAGGAAATGGCACGAAGGTGTCACATTGAAGGTTCCATGATAACCACCGTACATAAACATATCTGTTGATGTTTCTAAATTCAAAATTTCATCATCTTCATGTTAAAATGTTAAACTCTGCTAAAGCCGGTACTACGGGGCGTGTACGGTAACTTGCACTTTCCGGTACGTCTATGAACAGGCTCAATCAAACCGAGTCCGCAACATTTTAAATTTCGTCGTTTTGGGCGTTCTTTAGAAATGTTGTTTCTCTCTATTTTAAAGCTGACTTAAACAACACTTTCCATTCTTCTTCCTACTTAACAGTACTTGACTGATTTTTATCCCTGTGTTAACTAGTGCTGTATTGTTTTGTGGTTTTTTTTTGCTCGATACAGAATCGTAAAACATGAGAACAAAGGATAAACAAGGCACATTGACATTCAAATAACACAGTCCCAAACATAACCCAATAACACAGGACCACCGGCAAAGGTACCCAACATGACACCGGACGTTATTTTTTCTTTATTGAGTTTATATTACACATCACTTCAGTGTTGTTATATTTTTCTGGCCCTTTGGGTTCGTTGAGATCAGTACTTTGAAGTGCTGAGAATTGACTACCGCTCAAGCCAGTGCTTGGGGCGTGAGGAATGTTGCACTTTTTCATTAACCCTCATGAACAGACTCAATTAAACCGAGTCTGCAGTTTTCATGTAATTTTGCTATTTTAATGCTTCCGAGCGATCACTTTTTTCCAAATGTTTATTTTACAAAACAACCATTTACATAAAATGTCAACAGTTTATTGTCGTCTTTTAGCAAAAACAGGTTTAAATTCTAGAACCATACCGTTACCTAACAATGTCGCTAATGACACACGGATACACTTGTATCAGTTGCTAATAGATCATGTAATATGGGAAGATAATTACGTAAAGAAAATTCTCACATTCTCACATTTCAGATAACGTGTCTCTCAGAATAACAACATCGATTGTCTTAAATGGACTCGTCCATCTTCCAATCGAGACAAATCTTTCATAAAAATAACTATCACTTTGAAGAAAAATTCATAAATTTTAATCAAATAGCGAACACTTCATATTATTATCAGATGGTAATGCATGGACAGCACGGCAGGTCATATAGTCGGTACACAATCTAATGCCGCCAAAAATACGATTACATAAACGGTTGTCCTGTTATATAAACATCAATAATGCCATGTCATCATTCTAAGAATATGAAAAACGAGATCAACAAGGAAGGGAATATAGTACAGAAAACTTGAATATACTTAACCTGTATTTTATCGCGTATTATTTCAGGATTGGTACAAAAACTTAATTGTTTTACAGAAGATAACGTTTCAAAGGGAACAACTTACTTTATGTTAACTTGATATGTTGGCGTTCTTCGATTTCCATTATCCCTCATTTACACACTGGATCAAACCAAGTCTACAACTTTCATGTATTTTTGCTGTTGTTTTAATGCTTCCGAGGGATCACTTTTTACAGATACTTTCCATTTGAAAATGCACTTTTTTTCAGAAACTTTCCATTTGAAAATGCACTTTTTTCAGATACTTTCCATTTGAAAATGATATGCGTCCGATGCTTGAAAGTTCAATTTAAGACAATATCAAATAATTTCTTTTCTTACATATGACACTTACTGTTAGTTAGAAAATAAAAACTGAAAATGTTGCAGGCTCAATTGTTTGAGCCTTTTTATGGATAGTAGTGGCAAATGCATGCTATCGTCCACGCTCCATAGCACCAGATTAATCATTTAAACATGGACATTTTGAATGTAGAAACATTCGCAGTTATTTTCAAAGGGCGATCATCATGGAACCTTCAAAATGACAAGTCCGTGTCATTCCATGAAAAGCGGCATAAGGTTCTCATTTAAAAGAATCAAAGTGAAGGATCATACTTCTGTTTATTTTCGCCACGACAGAATGAGGTCTGGAGGTTTACAAATAAATGACATAATTGCAATTTTAATGATGTCATTTCAACAATTAAAAGAAATTATGCAGTCAATATGTTCGATATAAGGTAAAAAGATTATATATATATACATATACAGAGTGATTACTTTACTCACGGAAATATGGCAAAATAGGACATCAATACTGTTGAGTTTAGAATATTTTCAACTAACGTCAGTATTCCCAACAATCAATTTCGTTGAATTTATATCTCCCGACGAGTACTGGGTATTACTAACAAATCAACTGGAAAATGAGGCTTTATTTATATATTTATCATGGCATAAACAGTAAAAACAAGGCAACGATATGCACATCTCCTCCTGATATTGATGGTCAGGCCAGTTATGAGTTGCAGAGAAAAAGCAGACCGCCTCCGTGGTTGAGGGGTTAGAGTCGATTACTTCTAATCAAGTTACCTCTCTGGCGTGGGTTCGATTCTCGAGAGATGCTTTGGTAGTTTAGGACGGAGGAAGGTAGTCTAGTACTGGTGTAACTCTCCAGGAACAATGGTTAGGAAACTGCCCGCCTAATGACTGAAATACTGTTGGGAAAAGGCGTATAATGAAACAAACAAACAAACAGAGAAAAAGCGCGGAAATGGTAATTGACATATGTGCATACATTCCAAACTGCCTCGGTTATTATCTATAATAACCTCGGAAAAATACGGATTGAAAGTAGTTCTATCAAGTGGTTTCAGATGTAACCAGAAACAGAGATAATGTAAAACGAATGTATATATTTGACATCTAATGTTTGTCCCGGTACTCTTATGCTTGAAAAAATGTCTGACAATAATTCGCAATTTAAGTATGCCCACTGATGTTAAATTTTAAACAAATCCGACTAAATGTCAACAGGTTGGTTTTTTGTACTTTCGGTTTCTACAACCATAATAATAGATATATAAATAATGAATTGGTTGCTATTTTACCTATGAATTCACTTATTTTACTGTATAACTAATCAAAGGCCATAACTCTGTCTTGAAGGGTCTGACCGGAACAAGGTTGATGCTATGCGCAAAAGAAATAGAGAGAAAAAGAATCCCTAAAGAAAGCCCAACATGGCAAAATTGAAAATGTTGCAGGCTCGGTTTGATTGACCCTAAACAATTATGTCGTGCTGAACTAACGTTAAGGATCGGAAATATAACATCCCTGATTGAATTTACGGGCCGACTTTTTACGGCCTCCACACGGCACAAACAACGCTGATTTGGCGATAAAATAGAGAGAAATAAGAATCGCTTAAGAAAGCCCAACATGGCAAAATTAAAAATGTTGCAGGCTCGGTTTGATTGAGCCACTCATCTTTGTATTGATTGTTTCCATAACGTTTTCTTGAAATCAATCCAGCAGATGCAGAGGAACAGCACGGAAAAGGTTATTGCTCTATATGCAAATAACATTACTAATCAAGGGCCATAAAATATGATAAACAAGATCAACAAGGAAAGGCGGCGTTCAATGAACGCAACCCCCATAAGTCTGTGTTAAAGGGTATGGCCCAAACAAGGGTCGATATGCGCATCTCCTTTTGGTACTGATGGTTCCTATAAAGGTTCGTTGAATTCCAGACAGTAGATGCAGAGTAATAGCGCAAACGAAATTCGGACGGACGTAGGGACGGGCGGACACACCGCCAAAACAATAACATCCCACGATTTTATCGGCGGGGGATAATTTAAACTACTTTTGATGCTGAAAGCATGGGAGCATTGGAGTAAGCAGTCTGTGATAAATGCTTTGCCTACCGGAATTTTACGATGTATTACCAAAACAGAGAAAAACAGAATGCTTCAAGAAAGCCTACCACGACAAAATTGTAAATGTTGAAGGCTCGGCTTGATTGAACCAGTTCATGGACGGTAGTGGAATTGCGTGTTTTCTTCTTCAGCAATACAAATTTATCACGTCACTAATGTTTTAAATAGTTAAATGAAGATAATTTATGCCTTTCCAATTTCCAAAAACTAATTAAATAGGAATAACATAATCACCAAATAACTCACAAAAATACAAAATTGAAAATGTTACAAGCATGTGTATGACTGTGGAAATAATTCAGGTAATTGTGCTTCATCTTTAAATATAAAGTTGTTAACTTGAAATTTTTTTAAGTCAAACAAACACTTAAAGCTCTCCTGGCCTGGTGGAGCTGACTTTTAGTCCCCCTTAATATATAATCTTAGTCACAACCAGGCAGACTCCTGATGGGACGAATATGTGGCCAAGTGGAAGTGCACTAACCTAGAAATCAAATGGTCGCAGTTTTGATCCCCTGCTACTACATGAACAGTGCCAATGTTCTTTCGGCTGAGACCTTAAAAATAAGCTAACTTTTGATAACGCACTGGACAAGAATCCAAGGACCGTCTATGAACAGGTTTAATCAAACAAACTAAGTTTGCAACATTATCAATTTTGTCTCTTTGGTCTTTATTTAAAGATTATTTTTCACTCTTTTTTAAACCAGCTTCAACTATAATTGATATACACCGAGCATATAAAACAACCGGGGTCACCTAAACTAACCCAAATATAATAATAGGGGTGTCACGTTCTGCGAAACTGAAACGAAAAGTAAATAAAACTAAAGAATAACCCCATTCGTATTGTAATTGTAATCAATATTATAGTAATTCATGGGACGCAGTGATAGCAACAAAAAATATTTACGGAAACCAAAGATTCGGTTTGTTTTAGTCTATAAATGAGAGACAATGTTAAGGGCTATATCTATCACGTACCCTTGCGCAATCTTCAAATGCGCTGCAAACAATGATCCCGAATGACTAGAAAAAAAGTTAAGAAGAAAAATAAATATAAAAATATATACAATAAACGTGTTTTATACGCTCGTTTGAAAACAGGAGGGGTCTGTCGGGCAGGCGGCGTCCAATTTCACTAAGAGTTTATTGAAAAATGCTTGTCGGAGCAAAACGTCCACAAGCATAGAGGGATTTCAATGTAACTTGTCAAAAATGTTGATCATTGCGAGGTTAGTTGTCGCACGCAGGAACCAACAGTCAAGATCAAAGTCACACATACAGGTCAAAGTTTAGATAAAAATAAAAAGATGTATAAAGACCATTTAGACATTATTTATTGAGGGGTTGTAACACAAATGATCATTCTTATGACTACGACTGTGGTATATGTAATTTAGTAATATGCAAGGTCACTAAAGATGATGAAATATCCAGATTTTTTCTGAGGCACATCTCCTACTTGCATGAAAGAACAACGCAGCAAAACGTCTACAATCATAGGGGGATTTTAATGTAACTTGGCACAAATGTTCACCATTGTAAGGTGGAGTGTAGCCATTTAGTCACAATTTAATGATGGATTTTACATAAATAGTAACAGCTATGACTACAAGTGTGACACATGTAATTTAGATTAAAGTGACATTATGGTCAAGTTGAACTAAATTGACAACATATTTCGAAAGTTTGACTGTTATAATGGTGATATATCCTGCTTTTAATATAAAAATACTGCCCTACTCTTTTTTTTATAAATTTACCGTTTCAGGTTTATTCTGATAGATATTTAGATAATTTTGGGGGCCACGTATGTAACTTATCGTTCATGCGAAATAAATTATAAAATTGAAAGGAATTCTGACAAAATGTAAACTTGTTCTGACTTTTACCTGTTTACTCACTATATACCCTTGTATGGGCATAATGTCACTTTAATATGTGCAGGATCAAGGTCACAAGAGATGATGAATTGTCCAGACATTGTCCAGATCATATCTCCTACATGCTATTTAATGTAACTTTATAGAATTATTCAATGCCCCTGCGTATGAACAAGGTCTCTTAGTCAAAGAGCAAGGTCACACCTAGATATCTTTGAAATGTGTATAGGGACCAACTTCTTGCTACATCTCTTATCGCCCTATTCTTCACCTAAAAGTTTTGTGATGGGCGTTTTGTTGTGACAATGTCACCTTTGTTTTTAATTAGTATACGTTTAATCTGGCGAAATAATCATAAATTGAAGCCCTCGTTATATTTCAGTCTAAAGGAGTATCCAATCTGTGACATTAAAAAAGTAAAAATATCAATTATTTTGCCTGCAACATTTTCAAATTTGCCGCGTTGAACTTTCTTTAGGGATTCTGTTTTTCTCTATTTGAAGGGCCAGAAATAGTAACAAAACAAAGGAACAAAGCAATCTTCTTTTTATTATATAAGAAAGCTCAGTAACATTTCTTTTCTATTCAATATTTATTCACATGTACGTACATATCATTTAGACAAAAATGTTTTTAGATATATCATGATGCATTAATATGATGATGACCTAAACTAACGACCATAAACAACATCTTTTATGTAATATAATTCTGTTTTTTATATTTCTAAGGGACAATAAAACGCCTATGTTAGCATCTACAAAACAATATAGCCACAATAACTAATAAGATATTTGAACATTCATACAGCAATGACTTAACATAGTTAATATGATTCCACCTTGTAAATATATCTTTCTATAAACTAAATGTTATTTGACCATTATCCTGCTATATACCTTATTCAACTGGACTTCAAATTTTCCATCATAGAATCTGAAAAAGGAAATCAACAAAAAAAACGGTGTTCAATAAACGCATCCTCTTACACAAGACCGCAGGTAAGGACACCAAGTGACAATGTGCAGTCTGACCTTGCTCTTTACTATTGGTAGCTCACATTTTTGTATTTTGATATCATAACTATCACAATTCCCTTGGATTGTTCAGTATTTAAAGCAGGGCAAATCCATTACACAAATTCATCAAGTGAGGTGGTAAAATAAATGATACATTTACACATGTTTGTACATGAAAGCATTCATACACTTTTGTCAAAAATGTTAAAAAGATTCTATCTTGTTGAAATATCTTTCTGCATGCCATCGAAATAGTTTTTGTGCTTGCTTTCTGGACTCCTCAAAGTCTATCGTTAACTGTATACGATCCGTAGGTGGAAGATCATCATCTTTAGTTTCCATTCTATTTACGCCCTCTTTTTCTGTACCAAATTCACCGTTTCCATTAATAAGCATTGATCCACTTCGTTTCGAATTAGGATTGAAACAATGACGATGCATTTGTGAGGTGTTCATACTTTCGGATATTACGCATTCTGGCACTATGTCATTCGAAGCATTATGGTGCATTTCTCTGGACGTATTATCGCTTAAAGGTTTCCAGAGTTTCTCAATGTCAAAATCCACTTTGGAATTGACTAGGCTATCATTCTGTCCCTCGTAAAAGTTTCGAAATGTTTTGCTCGAGTTGTCAAAAGAGTTATTGCGAGGAAGACTCTTTGTTCTCTTTGACTTCAGTTTTGATAAAATTTTGTCATAGTCTTTCCGTCGGATCAATTGCAGTTTTCCACGAAACTTAACAAGGACTTTACCACTTTCAAAAGAATGGCTTTGTTTTCTCTTGAAAGTACAGCCCACACCGGTCTCTTGCCGTTTATATCCTGTTGTTATTTTTGATCTTGGTTTGGGTACAGATTCAGCAAACTGCTTGCGATAAATACTATTTTCTGAATTTACTGCGTTGACCTTTCTTTTACAATCATCTTTAAACTTGTGCTGTCCATTTCTGTGGAAACTCTCATGTGCTTTTTCAAAAGTAACCTTTTCTTCTGATTGATTGAAGCATCTTTCGTCTTCAGGGTGACAAAAAGCAAAATGATCTGCATTTCTTTGATTGCAAATGTCTGACTCTTTTATGGTTCTATAACCTATCTTTGTCATGATACCATTGTAATTGTTAATCTCCCTCTCACCAGTTGCTTCATAATTTGTGAAGCCAATTTGAACATCTGTTTTAGCATCGATGACTGGATTTCGTATTTCGTCGTTGGTCTTTTCACTTGCTTTACCTAAATGTTTACCGACATTTTCCCCATCGATTGATATCAGTTTTGTGTCATCAGGTTTCATAAAATACATGTAATCACTACTGTTGCCCGCAGCACACTGATTTCCGCTCTTTCGTAGTATATCTTTGTACAAGACTTGCAATGGGCTGTTCAATGCTTCACGGGATGATATTCGATACCTCCTATCATCAATGCTTTCTAAAGAGTATATATCATCGCGTTTTAGATTGTCAATAAACAGAAATGGATGACAATCGAATATTTTCTCAGTTGGCCTTCCTTTAATTTCATATGTTATCCTTTCATGTGGATTTTCTATGTCACCACGTTTAATTTCATTGTCGGGCATTGTTTGATCAAATGCACTTTCCTCCGTTGTCAACATTTTTTTGGTACTCAACGAGTTCTCCCCGGTTGTATTTTTGCAGTTGACTTCCATATTTGTTACTTCAATCTCGTCAATCTTTCCTAATGTAGATCGGCAGATAATTAAATTCCCTGAATGTCTTCTTAAGTAAAAATTAGAATTTGTAAAAACAGTAAGTTCTAGTTACTGTTTAACATATATTTTATATCCAGAATTGTTAACAGATGATTGAAAAAAAAATTATATCTATTTTACCCGTACAAAACAAAAGACATGTTAACAATACAGTGCTATGACCAAGGTCTAGTATGCAGAACTCTCTTTCAGTGCTTTATATATAGAGAGAGAAAGTCTTAACGTAACAAGACGGTAGTTTTCACATGTTTTACAATGTGACTGTATCTTCCTTTGTCACACTCTTTGGCTCACTTTTACTTCAAGAGCAATGTTACATATTGATCTTATACTCCGACATTGCAAAGGCTTTCTTTAATTATCGAGATTTTGTTCAAAGACTGCTGATTATCGAATTATTTTCTCTTTAAAATTCACCTGCAGAAATGTGATTATAATGTTTCATCAATATTTATCATTACTGCATGAAGTTAGTATCATAATTTGATTTATGAAGATTTCAAAACACACGTATTGGTCGTATATTAGCGATTTATTGCTTTAATTTCCTACTACTTATTCCACATGTTAACCAACATAAGTGATGAAAGGCAAATGTCTGAGATCAGTTTTCACGAATCAGTATAGATTTGAATTTTATTTCTTTTGCAAAGAAGATGTTCATACTTGTAGCTTTTTATTCTAAATGCCTTGACATAACTCTTCCCTTTTTTGTTAGTATTTAGCATCGAATACGATTTAGAGTATCTAATATCAACATTAACAGGTTTATTAGATAGATTATTTGAATTATTTAACTATAACAAAAAATTGCGATCGAGATTTACTCAAACTTTTGACATTTACATAACATAAATATACACGTTGAAATTAACGTGTCTGTAGTAAACGACAATATGGGATAGTTTTCTTTTTATGTAAGTGTCCGAGATACGTGACTGGTCATAAAGACAAAAACTATCCTTTCATGTTTTCGTTATAAAATTAACATTAATTCTTTATTAATATACTGTTTTGCTGGATTTAGAAAAAAAAATACATGAAAACAGACAATTTCTATGCATGCATTTATACATCTGATATTCAAAACAAGTTTATTAATATTTTGAATAGTCTATTGATTAATTGATTAAAAACATGAAATTTCAGACTAGTTTGAAAAAATAGAGTAAATAAGAATTCCTAAATATTTTTTTTAATTTACACTGTATCATTAGGAATTTATTTTCAGACCAGCAAAAATAGACTTGTTGTTGCTGGTGCCTATTTTACTTTTTTTTACAAAACAAAAAATCTTAATTTGTAATATTGTTTTAATTTCATATTTAGCTTTCTTAATGTACATGATGCTAGGATCTTTGGTTGTCCGTCGTCAATCCACAATTGTTTCGAATGGCATTTCCTGTTCCTTTTAAACTTTAACCTCTATGCTAACGCTATTGCTTACACATTTTGCGTACTATGTGTGATCAACAATTCAGTACCCTCATCTCCAGCTTATTGAAGAATACTTGTGTCACTGATTTACCTCTTTTCAACTTATATCTTAAAACATCAAGGAAATTAACTCTAAATTGTACGATGCAATCCTGCATTGATATTCCCTTATTACTTTGTCATATATATCAAAGGAAGTAGCCGCTGTGAGGAGTTTGAACAGGACGAAACATGTACTGAAATAGCATGAAAAAATATTTGTGTTATTCATTTAGCGACGTTCCCGCGACACAAAAAATTGTGAAGGTCAATAGGCCTTCTCAAAAAATAAAATTCACATCGTTATTAATGTTAAGACCGCTTTAAAAGAGAAGACTGAAAACGGATCATTTGTGGTTCTTGATTTCCGTAGCCGTTGGTGAGTTATATCACCCTTAGTTGCCTTAAAATAAATGATACGAAATTCACATTATCCTTGAGGCGTTTGATATATATGCAACTTTTTCTTGCCTTACGATAATTTCTAAAATGATTTCTTATATAGGAAAGCTGGCCACTTTGGTCCATCCGTTAAAATGTTACACTCATTGCTAAGTATTGGTTGGTTTAAGAGTAAGTCGATAATCTTATAGTTTCCTACACAATCTAAATGGAATAAAGTGTGTATATAACAAGATACATGTATATAGTAAAATTGCATATTTGAGAACTTCTTGTTTAGCAAGGACCGAAGTCCTGTAACAGCATCATATCATCAATAAAAGTTGGAAATAATGAAAATCCCGAAAACATTACTGTCGAAAGATTGTGTAAAATATTAAAAACTCTAACAGATATAAACGTTTAAAACGTGAACGATATCTATAACCTGCATTTTCCAGAAACTTATTAATATATGGTAATTGCATGGCAATTAAAAAGATATAGTCATTAATTTTACATGTTTAGAAAACGGTCAACCACATTCCAATCACTTAATTCCAGTAAAATGATCGAGTTAAAAAATAGTTCAAACAAGTAAAAACAAAACAAGACATAACAAGATATATTCCGCTAAGGTGAGGCAAGAACTACGATTTCCGCAAATAAACGGTTAATTTCTACAAAGGGGATTACTTGTGAAAAAATGAATTTGTAATACTTACAATAAGCTCCATAAGGCAATGCTATGTATTTATGAAATGCCCCTTGTAAATAGCAACCAATCAAATATATTTCAATTTTTTAAATGCTCCCTGTAAGTAGCAACGAATAGAATATATTTCATTGGGGCATATATAATATTAAATATATTTTACATAGTACATTTACGGACGTTCAATAAAAAATAAACAAGTTTTGTTAATGGATAAATATGAGTTGATCATCACAGAAAATGCATTACAACATAAACCCTAGAAAACAATTCTAATCTAGCATCATCATACACACGAAGTCTAATACGTCCTCAACAGTAGCTGCTTTAATCTAGTCTCAGGTTCCCAAATCTACCCATGACAGGGGCTACCCAACAACTTATTTGTATAATAAGAATGCTGACTTTATACCTAAGTGGTAAATCATTTTGCAATTCCCTTTCAAAAATATTTCTTCTTAATGTTCAGTAAGTCTTCAACTTATTTGACCCACGGACCGACTGAAGTATCCATTGGCCATTCATCTGTAAACTACTAATTGATCAAAATTCAACCTGACTCGTTAGGACATTTCGACAAGACCGATTTTATTCAATTCCTTTTGACATGATAAAAATTGAGAAGATAAGCGCATTCAGTTAGAGCAGGCTTTACAAAATCCAGAACACACAGAACCGTTCAAGGAACGTAACAGGGCACCGACCAAAAACACAAAAAGGGCACAAGGACAAAAATGACAAAGAAGGATGGTGCGTTATTGTTTTTAAAACAAGTTTCTTTACCGGTTTGTCGTTGTCAAGAATCACCATGAAATACGATGTTTAAAGTCTAGACTTCCTTGTTTTAAATAACTTACTTTTTAGGGTGAATTCTAGTTGTCGTATTTTTTCTCATTATGAATACTTGTCAGTTTTATTATCATCCGGCAATAAATTAAAAATACTTATGAAGTAGTTTTGATGAGTAATAAACAACTATACATGAATATGTAGTATTGACGACCTTTTCTTACAATCAATAATATGCTGATTGTTTGATAATCAACTAGACTTGCTAAAATGTTGTCGCTTGCAATTTGGTGTGATAAAACTTTGAACGTAATCTAGCCTGACGACTTTCTTTTGTATAATAGACCTGGGTAATCACTTGTAAGCATATTTTCCTACAACTGTCGTATGCAGACTGGCGGTAGGATCCGGTTTGTTTGTTTGTTTGTTTGTTTGTTTGTTTGTTTGTTGAATTTTAAGTCACACCGACACTGTAAAGATATAGGAAGACCTCGGGTTCCCCTTCTTGAAGATTTAAGGCATGAGAATGGCACCACCAAACAATGAATCACAGAAGAAAATTTTACATTTGCTTTTCTTTTGCAAATTCAACGACACATTTTTATTCTATAACATAACAGCAAAGGGAGTTTTGTTTGTGCAATTAAAACACTTCATGTGTTTTTATAAATGTTGTTTCTTTAATGCTTCTTATTTTAATACTGGACAATAACTTTACTATTTAAAACACACTAACAATTACCACGTATCCCAAGGTCTGGTTATAACAAAAAAATTATGAATTTCTAAATACGAAAAACGTTTTATTTTAAATTAAACGGAAGAGCACAACCACAAATCTTATTCTAGGAACGATATAAACATACAAATTTTGTATCATATAGTTATATGGTCACGTAATCAAGCATAAGATTGTTGACATTTATCTGACCACAATAAAAATAAGCATCAATATTTATTAATGTAAAGTTGAGACTAAAAGAAATGTTAATTTATCACTAAATATAAATAGAAAAAAAAATGTGCTTTTATTTTATGCAAATTTGCATTTTACAGATGAAGAAAAAGAAAACAATCATTTAACAAATAAGAATTAAGTATATGTTAATGTTTATAAGTAACCATTTACTAAATTCAACTTGTCAAGCCTTTCTTCCAATATTATCTAGATAAATGCTCACTAATAACCAATTTAGTGTTTGAAATTATTTCTTTTATCAAAACTATCAAATTTACTAGTCCAAAACTGATTAAATATAGCCGATTTACCAAAGTAAATGTGTTATATATAATTCATTTGAAATAGTGCAATTCTACTGTATAAAATAATTTCAAACATTACCAATTTAATTTTGTAAATACGTACAAATAAATTTTAACCAGCTCAGTGTTTTGAATTATTTTTATACACAGTCGATTTACTACACTGATTAAGAGTTTGCTGATTTACCAAAGATAAATTCTTACGATTCATTTGATTCATTGCAATCCTATTGGACAAAAGATAATTTCAAACACTAATAGGTTTTATAAAGAAGCAAATTGGATATTATGCATTTGTAGAATCTAACACCTTGTTTCTGAATGAGTTTTGGGGAAGGATGGCTCTCGAGGAATCCCGACATAAATCTCAAATTAACAAAAGTTAATCGTCCTACTTTATTTAAATTTAATGTCATAAATGACTTCCATTTAAGTGTTGATATCCCTTTCTGATTAAAAGAGAGTCCGTCGTTGGAGTAAGGGTTAGAGGCCAGCCCATTAAGCCACCGTCTATTGTGGAATTCCTTGTCCCAACCGTTGAAAGGCGCCTTATATTTAATTCCACAATTAACACAGGTGTGATAATCTGACATTTAACACCGTATATAGCTCAACAAAATCTGGTTTGAAATTTAAGAGAAAATGAAAAAAATCCTTTTACTATGCTGGATAGGCAAAAGCAATTTTTTTAAATAAAAAATACGACCCAATTTTGTTATAGATATAATAATTGGTTTTACAAAAAAAAGGAAATAATTATCACAATTAATGCTCTCGAAATAGGACAAATGTACAGAATAAAGCATTGCAAACACTTAAAACCTTACTTTACGCACAAAAAAATTAGTACATGCATTTGCATGTGTCATTCACCTTCAAAGAAATGTAGCTTAATATGAGGTAAAGAAATGTATATATGATTTAGTCAGAAGATTATTTATATAGCATGTCCTTGAAAATAGCCACGTTAATACCTAAAAACGGTAGGTGCATGTACATATTTTAAAGGTATATAAGAGAATAAGTCAATATCGAGACAGACATTTGGGGCATTATACTTGCTTCAGCACTGAAAAGTCAAGATGAGGAAAGGACACTTTTTGGTTGCATTTCTATGTATCACAGCGACTTTGATTGGTTATACTTATGGGGCGACGGCCACCCTCGATACGGTATGTTGCTAAACTATTTATATCATGCTGCTTCTTGATATATCATAGAGAAATTCATGAGCATAGAAAGTCTCTCTGATTAATTCAGTCCCTTGTCTAAAAAATGTGTTGGGCAAGTTAATGGAGAGGGAAAAAAAAGAAAAATATCTACTTACGTTAATTAACTATTTCTTTGTATAACTAATAATTTCCTGTTATTAAAATCGTAGAAATAAAAATGCCAATTCACAAAAACAGCGTTACACAAAAATTCTATGTAAAAAACGATATAATAATGTTACCTTTACAAATATAATTTATGGTGAAATGAGAGTTTTAGAAAAAGCATTTTTACATTTACAAATGTCTAAAAGAGACGGTCAATAAGCAGTGTGTTCTTGAAATAGACCATACAATGACATGCATTGTCTTTTGAAGCTGTGTCTAAGAAAACGGATATTGTTGTAGAACAAGTATTGAAGAAAATTAAACTTGAAATAGAGAAAATAAATAAAACCAAATAGCTGAAATCGCAGATACGATTAAATTGATAGATAATTTATAGTGTGCTAGCCTTTATGTCGCACGGTAGCACCGGCTTAAGCTGTATTCAATCTTCAGTTCTAAATTATGTTAGAATTTTGATAATGTGACTAAGGTGACATTTTCTACTTTAATATTTTATCTTAAACCAGTTGCCAGAAGTTACAGTTATAATGTTTCTTTGTTGTTTTTTTTTATACGAACACAAACACTGCATAGTGAGCCCTTTAATCAAAATATAGCCAATGTGTTCCTAAAAGTACCGTTTAAAATGCTATGCCTCCAAAAATCTAATGTGTTTGTATTTATATATTGCGCAACAAGCTACATGTCCACGTTGCGTTTATTCCTATAAAACATTGAAGGCCTTAAAAAATTGTACTATATTATAATAGTTTGCGGATTAGACATTGTGCTGGTTTTTTTTTGGGGTGGGGTTTGGTCCCCGTTAGATAAATAATCAATCAAAAATTTCAAATTCGTTTGTACAGTAACGTTCATTTAAAAATTAGTACAAAATAAAATGAAAAAATGCAAAATTACTTTTCAAATCTTTTAAAATCAAACATCGTAAAACCTCATATGACGCCTTGGAATACAAATGGTTGAAAGACTATAAAAATGTATATTTATATGTTTTCTGACATTGAATTGTACTATCTGGGAAACGATCTCAAGGAATACATAGCAGCTGCTGCAGAAACTATTTTGTGCAACCGCTAGTACAGGCACAAGTTTAACGGTGACGATAAAGTCTTTATCAAAATTATATATACAGGGAGCATAAAATGTGGCATAATAAGGTCTTTACCGGTAAGATATTTGCATTCCTCTTGTAAATTTTCGTCAATGACAGCTTTTATCCTTGACGGTCATAAAATTTGTCACACGAACTAGCCTGTCCAGTAAAAGAGATAGATACTACTGTGTCAAATCCGATAATATAAATATATTGGACGGTAAAATTCAATAGCGGATCCTGAAATAAATAATTGTTATAGATTTTCAATAGCGGATCTTGAAATAAATAATTGCTATAGAATAACCTATCATATTTCCAATTTACATTTCCAGTCCGATAAAAGAAATATATTGGACGGTAAAATTTAATAGCGGATTCTGAAATAAATAATTGCTACATAAAATGTATTTAGAATCAGTTAAGCTAAATGTATTTATACCAGTCCTAAATGGTCGTTTAAAAGATATTCATGTCACAAATTGGCATTTTAGTGTACATATTTGTTCTTCTTTATATTTGCATAAACATATCAAAACCGATTTTAGCAGGTCTAAATACCTGGATATTGTTGACTCTATGACATTAAGAAATATATTAGCTAAACTTAGATTATCATCTCACAATTTATTCATAGAAACATGTAAACATAATAATATTGATAGAAATGCCTGGAAACGTACTATTTGCAAACATAATGACATCGAAGATAAATATCACTTTGTATTGATTTGTACTTTGTATGATTCTCTTAGGAAATAGTATATATCCAACTATTTTACAAGGAACCCTAGCATGTTTAAATTTTTAGAATTTCTGAATTCAGAAAAGAAGTCAGTGTTAACAAAATTAGCTATACATTGTAACAAATATTTTAAATCAAGATTTGATTCATTGAATGCCGGATAATGCTATATAAGACCACCTTGTTTTATTGTTTAAAGTTATATAAGGATTGTATATATCACATGTGTTGTATTACATTCTCACTAGTTTATTTCATTTATTGGTATGAGTGTACCATTTTTCATATTCATGCATGTATATATTTGTTGTATATGAAGATGATCTGTATATGCTTAATTCAAAATAAAATATATGTTCTGTTCTGTTCTGTACAGAAAAACACATCATATTTCCATATTACATTTACAATGTATAACTCTTGTTATAGCTGGATAAATATAAGAGCTGTTAAGAAGCTTCACTGAGGTCCAACACCTAATCATAGTGCAGAAGTACAGATGGCCGGGTTATCAAGTTGGATACAAGAGACAGTTACTATAGTATAGTGCACTGCGTTCAGGAAATAATTAAGAATGCGCATCAATTAAATGTCTTTGGTCATAATGTTTTGAAAATATCAGTTTAAACTCACAAAATTATATTGAGCTATACAAAAACTTTTTTTCTTTATATCATGTAATAAGATTAAATTTAAATTTATTAAATTCTTGCATGACGATGAACGTTTTAGAGAATCAAACTAGATATTTTTTTTCCAAAATATACATGAATGCATATTTGACCGATGGTAAACACAGTATCGCTTACTAATATTTAGAAGATATTCAAGTTTTTTTTTTTGTTTTTTTTTTATAAATACAGGATTTATTTCATCGAGTGGTATGAAAATAAGTATTTCACGAGTTAACTATGATTTCCATTCCATAGGGTGTTTTAAATACCTTTATATGATTATATTGTAAATAACACATGTCACTTTAATAAACAATTTACCTTTACCTCCATAAGATGAAAATAAATGCTTTATGTATAAAAAAAAAATTGAATTTTCTGTTAATCATGTTCATTTTTCTCTTTTTTGACAATACACTTCATTTGATCCAAAAAGCGTTTTGAAAAGCGTTTAAACGATTTTAGATTAAATCAAACTAGGAATCGACGAAAAAAACGAATTAGATTTTTTTAGTATATATTTTATCATTATTTTTTTTAAAATATTTTCTTTCTTTTAATTTTCTAATTTCCAAATTGATGCATGTAAGAATTTATTATTATAATTATTATTATTATTATTATTATTATTATTATTATTATTATCATCATCATCATCATCATCATCATCATCATCATCATCATCATCATTGCCATTGTCATTGTTATTGTTATTTACGTCTCGCGGGGATTATCTTTTTATTTTGCCCAATTATCCAAATATAATAAAAAAACCGACGAGGAATCTACAAAAAAAATCGATTTTTAATTTTTCAATGTACTTATTATAAATTTTACCATACTGTCTAATTTTAGATTGACATTCTGTAATTTTAAAGAGAGATTCTGTCCAACTAACGGTAGTGAGTGAACATGTGGAAGTCAAATTTTGTTTATACTTTGTCATCATTCTGTAATTATCAATTTTGTAATTTTCTTCAGATGAACGATTAATAACTCACGTGGACCTAGACCCTTTTTGTAAATATGTATCGCCAAAAAAAACCTGTAACGTTAATACATAAAAAAATGTCGGACAATCTTTTTATATCTTTTCTTCTTTCACATTAGATTTTCCAGTATTAAATGTTTGTGAATCACCATAATAACAGTCAATCTTTTAATAGAATAAAATCAGTTGGGATCAACTTGAATAAGAAAAAAAGAGCAAAATGTCACTTTAAATGTACCAAAATGATACATGTAAGAATTTCATTTGTTATGCTATTAGAAGACAATGTATACCGCCGCCGTTGTCGAGGGGTTAAGGTCGATAACTTCTAATCCAGTTATCTCTCTGGCGTGGGTTCGATCCCCGGGAGATGCTTTGGTAGTTTAGTGCGAAAGAAGGTAGTCTAGTACTGGTGTAACTCTCCAGGAACGATGGTTAGGAAACTACCCGCCTATATGACTGAAATACTGTTGGGAAAAGGCGTAAAAAATGAAACAAACAAAAAGAAGACAATGTACTTCTTTTAAGAACACGAAACGACCTGGATTGTGAATACTATGCAGGCCTATTCCCCGTACTGAATTCATTCTATACAGAATAATAACAATAACCTCATTATCATGGTGCCAGATTCCTAATAAGCACATGATTTATTCTAATGATCTTGTCATGAAGAAATTGTTTTAATTAGTGTAATTCAGGCAATTTAATAATGTTTTCATTTGGTAAACGTTTATTGGTTTATACAGAATTTATTTTAGTTCGATTGTGTAGGAAGCTATAAGCTTATAGACACACTTTCGAATCCGTTCCTGGAACCAACCAGTACTGAGCAATGAGTGTAAAGTTTCTTGCTCAAGGAAACAACGACTTGCCCCTGACGGGGTTTGAACCCATACGGCTAGCGGTCATTAGATTACTAGTCCGATGCGTTAACCACTCGGCCATGCCGCCACTTTAAACGTTTATTATCAACACTTGATTGTTGTTGTTAACAATACTTGTAAGATAAATAACCTCTTCGTAAAACTTCCCTAACTTAGATTAAATCTCTGTAAGGTAGTCTTACTATAATGCTTTCCGCCAAAAAATCTAACATCGGTCAGTATCGTAACGAATCGGTTATTTCAATCTTGATTCAAAATCTTGGGGGTGGGGGAGGGGGTATTAAACTGATTTCAATCTCTTCTCCTTTATCGCCATGCACTAAATTCCGGTTATAAACGATGGCAAAATATTGAATACGGAATAAAACACGTTCCGGAAATGACCGATTTATTACGAAATTGGCCGATGTTAGACTTTTTTTTTACGGAAAGGCTACATTAACAGCAACAACCAATGTAGACTATCATGTATTTTTACAGGGTTTTAATACAAATATGCATAATATTCATCATTAGTTTTTAAGAACGTTCAAACCTAACTGACTTAGAGCTAAGGAAATAAGCAACCGCAATTATCATAATTTAATTCAGGTATATTATTAACCAACACTTATATATTGGTTAAAATGCATCACCTTTATAGAAATGTGTGTTTTTTATGTCAACTGAACGAAACAGGTGAGGTTCTGCAGAGGCGGGTATTATACCATTGTCGACTAATGTTGAGGTATATAATATAGTTTTTTTAAAACCCGACTACAGTTAATTGACCGAAGACGATAGTCAGTGGTCGAGGCAATTTTCATCAGGTCAGAAAAAAACTAGATATTGACCGAAACATAAGTCTATAACTGTTATAGCGTACACCACTGGCTAGAATAGAGTATATGTCTATTTTTTGAAAGAATATCAAATCAAATAAAAGTTTATTTATTGTCGAATAACATATAGCGCATTTCACAAAACATAGCACACATCACGCCCTGATAATAACAATTAGGTATTCGTGATTTCAACGGTCAACACGTCTTTTTGCGGACTCATGACTTCAACGCAAGTCGTCACGTGCAGTGTGGCATGAATCTATTTACAATATCTATAAAATTTATTTCATTAATTTATATTTTATTACATAAGCCGAACAGAAGGGCCTCCAGGATTGCATGCTTATGTTGAAAGGTATATAAACGATGAGACGTTGAACTTCGTGAGCTGTATAGATCCGGATTTGTTTCACGTTAAATACGTCAAAATGAAGTGTGGAAGATTTCTTATCCTATTCCTGTATATTACAGGGGCTTTCATTTGTTATACTCATGGCCAAGCAACACTCGATACGGTACGTTTTCTTGTTATAATAATATGATGATGAGCGAAGGGGATAAAGTTTGGCTTTTTTTTCTTTTTGAGATTTTAATGATTTGAAGTAAAAAAAAAAGCGAAAAACGGTCTTTGGTTAACCATTGTGGACGATTATAACGGAATCCTTTTTTTAACACTGTCATAGTCTTATACTGGATACAATGTTTTTAATACTAATATTTCATTTTTAATTTCGTTTCATTCAAATTCTTGCACTGTCCCATAGAAAACCCGAACCACATTTGCATTTATATTTTTGAATAGGAATATGGTAATGACCTATGAAACGTGATTCATGGTTTTGATTGGATGTTGTAATTGCTCAATATGAGATATGAGTAATATACTCAGTATACAATTTCATATTTTCAAAAAATTTATACCCATTTTTATTAAAAATACAAATAAGGATTTTACATTTAAAAGAAAAAGGTTTAGTGCTGTTTTTAAAAAAAAATGTTTAGCGTAAAACAAAAAAAAATGTTCTGGTTACATACTCTAGGATTGATCGATTGCATAAAGGAGTTAAATTAAACTGAATGTAAAGGGTTTTAACTTTTATGTTAATTTGTAAAGGATTACAAAATTCATATAGTCAAACGTAAAACAAGTGCATGTACATGTAAAAGGGACACCTTAAATAAAATTTGTCCTGCTTTTACGGTCATTCGCACAGAACTGTTACAGTTCCTAGCGAAGGTGAAGACAATGAGTACAGTTTGTATTGATAAATAGCTCAGCCTGCACATGAACAAAGCCATGTCGCAAATTCAATGTGGCGTACTGTCATGATCCGGGGTGAAAAATCACCAGTACCACAACTTCATACCAGAGTCATCATTGATGCCTTGAATATTGAACTTTAATACGTATCATATCAATAATTATTATGAGTTTTGACAATAAAGTTCTGATGTTAATTAACATAACATACGATTTGGAACTTCGCCGAAAACAGGACTATTTCAATTGACATCGCATTTAACCCTAAACTTGTTGGCACAAATATGTAACCAATCCATGTACTCCAAACAGGCTCTATAATGTTTTGAATTTTGAACTGAAATCCGTAAACTTCAAAGCAATGCACATATGTATATATATTTTGCAGGTTAATTCTTTCAATTATGTAACATTTTTTATTAATATAAATGTCATTTAAATGCCTTTATTTATTGTTTACTTTTACAGGTAATGTTACTACAGTGAATGTTACATTTTCTCATATGTCAGGTCAATAAAATACAGTAAGCATTTGGCTGTTAGGCGACTACACTAGTAATGTGATATTCACCGGTACATGTATATAGTATACAGGTCCAATTTCATTTATGAACTCTATAAATGCTAACATAAATGGTGTTTAATGTTATTTCCCCTTTATCTCAATTAAGAAAGCACCAGACTTGTAACCAGGGATCACTTGTTTGTTCCTTGATTGAGGCATAGTTTCCCATGATCAACTGATTCGGACATCGAGTATCACGGACATTTTTGTCTCACCGCTGATTCGCAGAGATATTGGTAGCCACTGGTTTGCTATTGAGGAAAGCTGTGTAGGAGCACATTTTTCTCGGAGCACATTTGTCTTACGTAAGACCGATCGGTCGTGTTTGTCCCACATGAGACAAATGAGACCTCAAATGTCTCCCCCAAAAAACTCATTTATGTGACAAATATGATCCGAACAAGTTTTTTAAGGGACAAGAAAGCACATTTGTCTAATGTGTTTTAAGGGACAAAAAAGCACATTTGTCTAATGTCATTTTTTATGAATTATTTGTCAAATATTTCTTCACAGAAGAAATTCCTTTTTAGAATCGAGGTTCGCCGTTTCACCTCATGTCAAGTGTAATGATCAATAGGTTTGCTTATATATGCTTTCATTATGAAAACCTAAAGTGAACTATTAATTATAATATCTCTAATTCAAAAAATTGATTGGCTTAACCTGAAAGCGTACACTGAACTACTTAATCCCGTTCACGACGGTACAATGGTGACAGCGCGATGGCACGATGGTACGTTGATGTAAACGCCATGGTGCGATGGTGAAAAACACAATGGTACGAACGTGAGACAACGATTGTACGATAGTGAAACAACGATTGGACGATGGGGAAACAACGAAGGCTCGATGATGAAAACGTGATCGTACTATGGTGAAAGAAGATGTTACGATGGTGAAAATACGATGGTACGGTATGATGAAACTGCGATGATATGATGATGAAAACGCAATATTATTTTCTCTATCGTGTCATCGCATCATCGTGATTTCACCATCGTGCCATCGTGTTTTAATCATCGTACTATCTCAATTTTACCATTGTACCATTGTGCATATATAGCTGTTCAGGGAGGCAAAAATGTTACTTATGTCCAAACGGAACACCGTAATCGGTTGATATTGAACGCTCGTTTCGCCGAAATCTCGCGTCTAGCGAAATTTCGCGTCTCGCTGCGCATGTCGATCGTCGACGCGAGACAAGAAATTGATTTCAGGTCATATACCGCTAAGTAGTATTCCCTTTATAGTCTACATAAAATCACTTAAAGGCCAATTATGCCAGAGAAATGCTACGATTTGTATTTTTCAAAAGCTTTTTATTTTTGGTATACCTTTATAGCTCCAAAAAGTTATACTTATTGGCTAATTACCTGCAGCATTTTTTCAGCTGCTGCTTTTTTTGCAGTTTGTACAATTGAAGTGATTTAGAATTTTGTATTGAAGTCAAAATACTACTTTGTTTACATTTTTCTACTTTTATGACGCATTATTTTACATTTATCGCGAATTTCTTTGGGTAACAAGCATGAACCTTCCTCAGAAACCATTATTTGAATATTAATGAATTCATACTTGCCCTATCTAAAGAAGTAAAAATTTATTCATTTCGGAAAACTCTTGGTATGGGATACTTCGACATTGTGAGCTCTCGTGTTACAATTTCGTGTCTCGCTTCGTGTCTCATCGGAATGTCGCGTCTCGCCCGATTCTGAGTCGCCCGATATTCCATAATCATGGCATAACTCGGATTATTTCAGGAACTCGTGCATGTTTGAAGTGCTTTTTCAATGGCGGATCTGATAGATTGACGATTTTAATACATATATTTCTGATGAAAACAAAATAGTGTGTAATGGTCTTCTGAATTTCTTTAATAGATCATTTACGGGCCTCCGTGGCCGAGTGATTAAAAGTAACATTTGCCCTTAACCACTGTAGGCTCTCGACACATACACGGGGCGTCGAACTATTCCTGCGAGAATCCCGATCAGGGTCCAAATGCGTGTGCGCATGCGCACGTAATTGCTATCGCGTGCGAAGTAATCGTATCGCGTGGCCACGTAAAAGCTATCGTGTGCGCACGTAACTAATAAGAAAATTCTATGTCCCTTTAGGCCACCGTAGATACTACCATTTTTTTTGCTAAGAATATTTCTAGTGCCATAAATCATTTATAAAACTTTAAGCATTGAAACTTTAAGTATCACAATTAATAACGATAAGAATAGACTTGCTCTATATGTGTTTAAGTTCTGGATGCTGCACTTGTAAAAATTTTCATTGTGACATGCAGAACAGGTATATTCTTTATAATCTTATATATGAATTCTATGCATTTTTGACTGCCCGGAAGTGACCACAAAACGGTATTATAAATACAGAAAACACAGAACAATGGCTGGTGGCCGGTATACAGATAGACATAATCATTAAATTTTTAGAATTTTATGGAAAAATGTGAGACAAATGTGCTTCGAGTGTCCTTACTATTGTGTGTCGAACACATCTGTCTCATTTCCAATCTGTCGCAAAAATGAATTTTTATGAACACATCGGTCACACTTTGTGAGACAAATGTGCTCCGAGACAAATGTGCTCCTACAATGCTGGTTAGACAAACCAAAATTAAAATCGGCCTATATACAAGCCAAGCTATTCGAATTTCTTTATCTATATTTATATTTTATATAATGTAATTGTTATTCTTAAACGTTTATGTTTTATTTTTATAGATCATGGTTGCAGTGAATGCACAAGCAGCTGTCATCACAGCTTTATCTGCAGCTTTGACTGTAAGTTATCATTTGTGTAAAACACATTAATTTTTGATATGAATATATAAGATGCCAATAAGATATGAATTATATCGCAATGCATAAGTTGGTTATGGTTCTTAATTTAAAAAAAAAATTAAAGTTAAGGAAGCATCGAAAACAGATTTCATGTCCCATGGTTTCGTCATGTAAATAAACGTACATTTCTGCAATATTTTAGAAAATTTCTGCCAAATTGTTATGCACAAATTACGGATATAGAAGAACGTGAGTAAACGAAATGTGTCTTAGATTTAAAAATATAACTATTTTGAATTAAACATCCTTTAATGTAGAATGTTTAAACTGCTATGTATAACTTTCTATAGACACTCTTTTAATGCTTACCTTTCAAAGTACTGGTACATGACGTCGTTGGATTTTCAACACAAACCTTTAAGTTATAACTTATGTCGTTAAATTTTCTCTTTTACTCTTACCTTGAGACATATTTTTGCTCTTACGAGTAGTGCATATCAATCAAGATTATGTCACTGTTTACATCGTTGGTAAGGCAAGTCGCATACTTTAAATGACATCATTCCTGCGTGCCTTGTACGAAAGAATTCTGTTCTTAAAATGACACCGCCGTGTAAGACAAGTATCGTGCTTGAGATAAAAGTGCGACATGAAAATAGCAATTTTAGTCACAGGGACTCGGCACAGTGCTGGGATAGGGTAAAAAGAAATTATAGAAAAAATATATACTGTATAATTATAGTAAAAACATTGTGCCGATTTCCTGTGTTTTTAGTCTTTTCTTTCCGAAATATGATTACTATTCAATATGCAAGAAAAAAAGAATCAAACACTGGCTGTCGCCATGTACGGGAATATCTGGCTCTCGGGTAACTGTTTATCGGAAACTCAACGGTGACTTGTTACCACCGTAAACAGTTACCATCGAGCTAAATATACCGGTCTGTACCGGCCGCTGGTGTAAGATCCTCGTAGTATCACACATCACACATTTACTGGCTGGTCTCTGAACAGGTACATGTAGATATGTTTGTTTTTATGATTAATAATGTTTTCTTTTAAAGTAAAAATAAATGGGTCGGAGTTTGTAGATAATATATATAATTATGTTTAACTAAAGGTGAGCACTTCCATTGGAGAGTTGATAAGTTCGTTTTTTTTTTATACAAGATGCATTTTATAACAGAAATTTACGGCATTAATATTAACACCCCCGACTGAGGCATGCCTTGAATTGGTAAAACTTGTGGGTATATTCCAATAAAACATTGTATAAAAGGAAATTTCATGATAGATGGGACGCTATGGGTAGACTTTCAATTAAAATCCAAAGTATTCGTTTGCCAAAAATTTGTCCTTTTAATTTGCTATAGTTAATCATTTAACTTTATTTTCACAGCTCGTACGCAAATCACCAAATTCAAAATTGTCTTATAAGATCGCTTTTCTTCCTGGATTTTCATATCAAAGACAGTTCGTCTCTCATCATCATCATTATTGTCGTCGTCCTCGTCATCGTTAACATCCTTATTAATTTTGGCTTTATTAGTAAATGAAATAGGTTGAGATTTCATGATCAGTATATTGTATATTGTTTCTACCAATGACATCCCTGAATAGGCGCAATCAAATCGAGCTTGAAACATTTTCAATATTTTTGTATCATATTTTCTCTTTTGTGATATAACTTGGTTGTGTTTAAATTTTGCAGGCGCAAGGAAACCAGATAACAACCCTTCTTAATACAGCAAATGCCATTAATAACCAGGTAATTAACAATGGCAATAGTATTGCAGGGCTCCAGAATACACTTAACGGTATTGGTAACACCGTAAATAATCTGCAAAACCAGGTAAACGCAATCAATGCAGCTGTTGCCGCGCTTACAACAGCGGTGGCTAACATACAGACTGATGTAAACAATATACAGACGGTCACAAACTCGATCAACAATATGGTTACTCAGATAAATACAAGGCTTACTGCACTCGAAGCTGAAATCGCTGCACAAACTGTTCTACTTAATACAATTGATGGTAAAATAATGGCATTACAGAACACCGCAAATGAAATCAATACTAAAGTCGACGCCGTCCAAGTTACTGCAACAGACACCAACACCAGATTGAAGACGGTAGAAAAAACAGTGAATGATATCAGAACTAAAGTGGACTCCTTGGAAAACACTTTAAATTCATTAAATGGAAAAGTCGATTGGCTGAAACGAGCTGTCGAAGAAATCGATAAAAAGGCTAACTCAAAAGTTGAGCTTGCTAAGGTTATTACGGTCAAAGTCGATTGGATTAAAAGTAACCTTAATATGGACAAACTATCACCGTTGCTAAATGATATCAAGTCTAGAGTCGATGTTATTCGTGAATTTCAGAATGCTCTGAAATTTCTTGATGACAAAATGAACGCACTGACCCACAAATTGGAAGACCTTGACGTCTCAATTAAGACGAAGGAAACGAAGATTATAAATAATGTTCCGGGTACACGCACCAGCGTTAATCACAACTTTAATCATAACGTCCACCGTAAACTTAAATATAGATAAACAAACGAATCTTTATTAAACGCATTTCTAACACTTTCTAATGATTTTCTGTCCTAAATTATTGCATTAAATATGTCCATCGTATATTTATGAATATAATCTTTACTTTCAAATCTCGTAAGTTTGTTAATATAATCTCGTACGTATTGAAACATCAAATCAAACTTCTACAGATCATTTAGAACCTGCACTTTCACAGCGAAAATATTTCATAAAGTAAAGGAATGCAATGTTTGTTATCGATGAATAAATACAGCTGAAAAAAAATGTTTCTGTGTTCTTTTTATCCGAAAAAGACGACGATAGTTATTTTCTTTCTGTTATGCTGCCCCTGTCCGTGTCATCTGTATGCCTTCACTCCGTAAAGTTCATATCCCTATTAATCACAATGTTTGTGGTCCTATGTGTCTAAATAATCATTTTGTTTATGTCTGAACCTTTATGCCTGTCTATGGCAGTAGTATATTGTGGTCGAACACTACCAAACAATTCAAACCTGTCAAGACTGCCTCGTTAACCTGCTGCTGGTTATTCTCCTCCTGGTCTTTGTGACTGGATGCCGAGGGATAAATGAATGAATGGTAACAGTCTCAGTCACTTCCCCAGCGCAACTTCCACTCTGGCACATCCCGATTAGTTCTCTTTCATATCAGTTTCGGAGGAACACGACGTAAGCGATACGTGTCGTAAACGGTCGTACGACGTTGCCGCAGACGTACGACACCGACAATAAAATGTCGTAGACAACGACACGTTGATAAAACTGCCCCTGATGTGGCGTTCGTCTTGGCAAATTTTGTATTGAAACATTTACTGAGATTGGTCTCAAAGTAAAGGAATTTCCGACTGAGCCCCATATGTGCTGAAGAGATCCAAAGGTGCATGATATAAGAATCGAATAACACAGGTAGTAAACGAACCAAAATATTTTGTTTTAAATTAAATTTCAAGAGATGAATTAGTGCATACGGCTGTTACGACATTTTTCTTTAACCTGCAGCATATTTTTTTTCAGGAATATATTTACTTTTATATATCATTCGTGAGAAAGACAACCTAATTACGATTTGAGGGTGACTTTTGTGTTTCGTCAAAGAAATATGTACATTAAACACTTTTAAAACTTTATTTTTTTATAATCTGTATAACTAAGACGTTTGTCAAATTACAAGTGTCGTATAAAACAGAAGGAAGCCGGTAAAAAAAGATTGTACTTATTTAAATCAGATAACTGCCGTTGCTTCAGTGCTTCATTCACGAATTCTGCGTTGTCTTTTAAAAATGGTGTCATTTATGCTTTATCTGCTTAATAAAGAGTAATATGACACGAGAGGATTGTAAAATGTCTCAGGTACACCGAATATAAAAATTCATAACGTAATATGTGCATTTTTGTACATTACTTTATTTAAAGATATCAACGAAACAAAAGTCGCCATCAATTCACTAGTCAGGAATGATCTTGAAAAATAAGCATTTTCACGGAAATATTTTTGATGAGGTTTAAAGTATAATGTCTCAGCAACCGTATGCTCTAATTTATGTTTTCCAGTTAGGTGTGCCATAAAAATATTGGTCTATTTACTTGTCGCGGTGCTCATTTTAGCCGCAAAACTGCACAATTCTGCGTTTCTTTTGCATATTCCTGCGTTACTTGATATACAGAGAGTTCGCATAGCGAGTTAAAGCGCTCATCTGGACCAGCAGAAATTCATATATATATTTTCTTACCGATGCTCAGTTGAGATCAATATAGGTATCCAACCTCGTGAAATAGTACATGGAAAATGAAGATGGAGATTGATCTGTTAAGCATCGATACAAACATCTTACAATCCCCTAGGGTGTCTCTCTAATGACGGTTGTATCTTTATTGTAGACAATCTTAGCCGCTCGAGACGAGTTCTTAATTTACGAATCATAGTATACATGTCGGTAGGTTAACCATTTACCTTAAATAGACGTGTTTTCACATGTTTTCGACCCCCCTCCTTTTTTGAGGCCTCAAAAAGTGAAAAACTATCCTATTTAGGCACCAAACACTTTTTTTCGTTTGAGAAATATTGTTAAAAAGTGATCACTTTTTCGGCGCCGCCCCAATCAAAAACATAAATCAAGGGGGTTGGCAGAAGGGGGATGTGCCCCCTTCTGTTTTTTAACATGTGTCAGTCTACAAATCGCCTTAGGTCGATAGTAACCAACGCTGAAAAGCCTTTTACTTTATCTCAATCCATTTAGAAGTTGCAGCACTTTGAAATCGGTTTTGATGAAAAAACAATGCAAAATAGTGATTTTGGCAATTTTGAGACGTCCCCCCGTTGCCGTGGTAACATGAAATTTAAGATTGGGCATTCTGTTACAGAGGCTATGGTCCAGTCAACATTTGTGCCAAGTTTCATCAGTATTGAAGCATTTTTCATAGTTTTTAATTGCAAGTTACAAAGCCTAAACCACGCCCACTATCAGAAAGGCGGTTCTCCCTCAACCGTTAAGAAAGTACGCCAAGCTCTGCGCACCGGTTCAGAACAAATTCGTCCTCAAAATCATTCGAACATTATGCAATTCGTACCAACATCTAAATGGACATATCCTCGGTACATATTTTTGTATGATTTAAAGTATACCAATCATTTCAATTTTACTTGTTATTCAGTTTATTTTGCGTCGACGTTTCAATCTTCGTCGCAACAGACAAACATTTCAGAATTTCAGACATGGTATTACTTTGTGAAGTTTTGCTAAGGCTATACTTTTTCAAAAAATATGCAACTTAATTATTAAACAACGAGCACATACCAAGAACATGGAGAAAGAATTGATTTGTGCTTCGGATGTTCAACTGTAATAGAGAACGGTTTTCAATGCTGATTGACTGTGAATCACATGATTTGGCGGGGTCTTTAATGTGCAGCATCAACATTTAACTTGTAAATATAATGATAAACAGTTTTTCCACTTTTACTGTGCTAGTATACATACAGATACATACAGTAAGCAATCATTTACAGACTTCCCAATCTAAAAAAAAGTATTCCACTCGAAATGAACGTTAAGCTACTTTTCAGATGAAAGGCAAATCCTCGAGTTTAGCATATTTCTCTCGTAAAAATTAAAAAAGATCAAATAAACTTAACTTCCCAGTAACAACATTACTAGAACTATGGAAAAAACAATAACAATACATGCATGAATGTTGTTGATATGCGTAAGATACATACTCAAATATTGCATATTTATATACATGTATAGAAAATAATTAGTGCTCTGGAACAAAATATTATTATTATTCATAAGAATGTTCATACTAAATCATCCATGATACAATTTGTGCGAATATCAAAAATGATTTATTTCTTTTGTTTCCTTTTTATCAGTATTTGAAATATTTATTAAATATGTGCCAACTTTAGACCAATCTACTTTAACATGAAGTACCAAATCTCAAACATCTGTTAAACATAGAAGCACCTCGTTTATAATATCACAATTGATGTTACTTCATATTTAACAGTAGCTTCAAGGGACTCCACTGAGTTTCTCTGAAATGACGGGAGTGGAATACATTTTTCAAAATTAATATTTCACATGAAGTCTAACCTAAAAACTTGGGTTCAAAATTTCATATAATTCGCTCACTCTGTTTTTTTCCGGTTTATTTATTCTAATTGTTTAATATAATCCGCAAAAGAAAAACTTCTTTTACGGCTTTCATTTAAATCGGGCTAAGAATAGTCCAAAAAATACTATTTTCAGCTGAGTTTGTATGTCTCTCTTGATTCTGCCATTTTTTCTCAAACTATTTTAACAATAATCTATGCATCAATAAATGAAAATAGACTGCGTAAAAATTACACAAAGTCGCCTTAACACAGATTATACCATATCGTATGTTACGTTAGAGAAACGTGAAATTTAAGGTGCTGTGGTACCGTTTTGTTAAGGTTACAGAAGTTAACGGAATGTTCCGGGCAAACCGGAATGAGTATGTTAGGTATGACAGTTCGACGCAATTTAAGTGTTGTAAATAACTAAGAAGAATTAGACACTTCCTTACTTGGGTACGATCCAGACGTGAAATTTAAGTCGATTGTTCGTGTTGTTAATCCAGTGCTATTCATGACAACGAACAATGACATCTTAGGTTCGTCTGAACAATCTCGTAAACTCAATCAACATTCCATTTGGATTTAAAGCGTTGATGCTCTTTACCGTATTGTCTGTAATATAAAATATTTATGAAATGATGGAACTCTAAGAAAAAGCAGAGCAACAAAGTAAATCAGGATTTTACGACCAAAGTTTTTTTTTTCATCCATTGCCCTCTTTTTAATTTTGATCAATGATAATCGCCGGAATGTTCCGATAATGGAATAAACGCAACTTTTCGGCTTAAGATTAGTCGGCGAGGTGTTCCGATTAAATACGAAAGCAGTGTTAAACAGATTAAGGGAAATAATTATGGACCGACTTCCAAGTAATAAAAACACATTTAAATTTGCCCGTATATATGTACCAACAAATTGACTAAGATGTCGAAAAAATATAACGAAAGAATGCTTGCATTGCGGTTTCACTGAATATAGCGTTTAAGGAAATAATGCGAAAGAAATGGTTTAAAATTACTTCAAATATACTAAATATAGTTTAGTTTAGCTCCAGGGCTATTTAAGCGTCATTTACTATAAAATATTATGAAATTGAGGTATGTTCAAAGAGAAACGTTCGCACAGTGGACCGCCGTCTAGGTAGCCCCGGAGATGAGGGATTGCTTCGGCAAAATTAAATCAGCGAAAAGGTTAATAAGTTTATATATAGGTCGTATGTGGCCAATAATTTTCAATTGAAAACTGTCAACTATGTAAAATATAGCTTTGCGCCGAAGGTAATTCGAAATTTAACTTATTGCTTATTTATTTTATTCTTTTGAGTGGATAATTGATTTATCCGTGAATTTATATTAGATATTTTCACAGTGAAAAATATAAAAATATAAGTTATAACTTTTCATTGAAGAGATCAGCCATGTGGTTCCTCTCTTTTATTTCCACTTACACTTCCAATATTATCGAGCCTGTTTACAGCAAAACAAAGCTGTAATTGATTGATAATAACTTTACAAACATAATAAAAAAGATAAATTTTTACGTCAATTTATCGATCACCAAATATCGTCTCTCAATGTTTGTGTTATATTTATAAATGTCTAATAAACACACTAACTGCTCTGAATGACATTTGTGTGTCATTAAGAATCATAAGAAAAATAACTGTGGTGAAATAAGTAGAAGCCAGGACAGTCTTAGCCAGGACTATGAAAAAAAAAATAAAGACAGTCTTTCAAAATTAACTTTCGATTTTTATTTAATATGAACTGGGTATAACAAACAAACGAACATAATAACAGTCAAAAATCAACTAAAAATACTACAATAAAATAATACAATTATGACCAGCTAAATAAACAAAAAAGGAGATCATTTTGTTCATTTCAACTATTGAAATCAATACAACATGTATTTTACATTGTAACAAATGGGAACGGAGAACGAGAAGTATTAATTATTTAAATTTTAACATAAATACTGTGCAGACCTAAATATTATTCATATTTTGTTTTTCTTACCAAATATCAGTTTTGAACTTTGCATTTATTAATGTTTATGACAGGAATCGTTTTATGTTTGACCAAGAGAACATAACCAAAGTCCTCAAAGAATGCTAAACGCTACGCTTTAATCAGCTGTTACACGTTTTGAAAATCCACGTGTTTTTTTCATGTGCATTTATTATTGTTTTAGTTCTGCTAATGGAGATATATGCTATAGAGATTCTATTTCAATGTAATATAAAAAGGACGAAAGGAATGATAAAATATATACATAATTTAACATAAATATATACTTACAGTGGCTGAAATGTTACAAATATAGCAAATTCCATCTTTTACACGGCTTTAGGAAACATGCTTACACTAAAACCACTAAAACAGTTAAAAGGAAGCATACGATGTCCAGTAATATCGTGTGAAAATTGTAGAAGGACATGAAAATGATATTCTGAGAAATAAAATAAATATTACTATACTTTTAGACTCAGTGGTCCTTTTATTGTGGAATGCTTTATTTTATATATCGTTAATGTCATGAGAAAAAAATGTCCAGTCCTCATTTTCACTATAATATATAATTTTCGATCGTTTTCAAAGGATTATAAGAATAAATAATGGTAAATAAATCCCGTTGTAAGATTTTTGGATGTTGGCGTTTCATGGATACTAGTATCTGATGTTGAATACAATGTACTACAAAATATATCCCACATTGCAGAATTGTAAAAATAACAAAAAGACTCTGCAAAAACACCCAGACTTGTGCAGCTCTGAAGCAGAAACGAGTATAAATATGCATTACGGTAAGAGAATGGACAAGAATATTATATACTAAATCAAATTGAGAGAGTAAATCAGCGAAGTGAATTTACATTTACAAAAGTTAAAAGGAACGTCTTTGCTATTGATGAGCTTTGACAAATGTAATTCGGGACCCCAGCGTTTTATTGGAACTTCATCCACCATATTGACTGTACCTTATTTAAATTGTTAAAATAATTAATAGTAGATTATCTGCTTCATTTTAGTAAATTTTATAGTTTGGTAAATGTTTTGGTTAACTTATCAATTATGTGTGATTGTACTAATAAACATCGACAAAACAAAAAAAATAGTATACTAGCCTGTTTATTTTTCATAACCGAGTGAAAAGAAAAGCAAAAACTTTAACGGAAATACAATTTATGAGAGCGAAAATATAAGCTGTATGCAGCAATCTAATAAACGTGACGCACTTTCGAAAAACGGTCCGTTTGCAATAATTACCATGAAAATGCACATTGCGGGGTAACATATCTGTGTTAAGTGATATATACATGTACGACAATTATTATATTAATGCTGAATTTTATGTAATTATATATGTAATAATACTTTTCTCGTATTTATATGTTTTATGTATTTATTTATTTGTTTATAAGTATACATACATACACGCCATTATTGTTTCTGACAATATATATTATGTTTGTGCCTTAATAAAATCTTGAATCTTTATATCAATGGTAGAATACTACGATATCGCGCTCCTGCTTAATGCTGCCACTCGGACCATTCCTGGTCTCGAATGTAAAATACGATTTCTATTGGTTTGGGTCCTCAGACCAAATAAATAATGGTAGCGAAATTTCAGACACTGATATGCTTATTTGCGAAATATGCAAGTAGTCCGTTACAAACTCCTCGAAGCGGTTACTTCCCTTTATAAGTACACTTACGCCGAACAGTTAAGGGGAGGTCACAAAGTATAGATTGTCAAAGACAGGCGCATTTATTTTCAAACCTTCTCAGGGAAGAAAAAAAGTTCCCGATTTGTCTCAGATGTCTAATTTATAGAGGATATTTGTTTGTTTGTGTGTAAGATGAAATTAGTGAGAATACTGTCTTTAAAGTTCACGAGATGAAATAAATTACATCTTACATTACAAACAAGCAAATTTTCTTTTTATTTCATGCTAAAAACAAGATAAAACGAATTTTCCTTAATATAAACGTTAATATTAAAATCTGTTTTTCCCACTGGGAGCCTTATTTAGTTATTTTTCTTATTAAATTACAAGAAGTCTTGGGCTGAAAAAAAAGTTCGACAATCAACTCTTAATGACGGTTATATTATTCATTTTATGAAAAGATATGAATGATCGCTTGTTTTAACAATAACAACAAACAATTGTAGTAGGAGAAAAATTCCAACCACCCATCCATATTTCTGTTACTTACTGCGAATTTATATTAGACCTGGCTTTGTGAAATGTTAGCGGCCGCAATTTTTAAAACTTGTGTATCTCACGGGCGGAAAATAATTGTGTTTGATTCAGAGGGATATCATTTGGATTTGTTAGTCATATACCCTAAAGTTTGTTAAAAAAGAAAACATATTTGAGTATTGTAACATACAATAAATAAGTGTTGACAGATGTGTAAAAATTCAAAATGCGGCTAGGAAATTTGAAAACTTGGAATTGTTGAAAGGCTGCCTTACAATCGCTGTGTAGTTTACTTATTCTTCGGGCTGATGGCTGTCATTGCTTTGCATATTTTCATAAAGCATACAGCAGTTATAGTTATTGCTTGTAGGATACTTAAATATGCCCGCATGTCATCAAGAGTAGTTTTGCATGTGGAAGGAATGTATTTTTCAGACTGTAAAAATGAAACAAAACAAAAATAGAGATGATATTTGGTAATTTGAATGAATAGAAGTAAGTTTTCTTTTTATTACTTTTGACATTTAAGTTATTTAATAATATCAGCTTTGTTTTTTCTCTTAACAGCCAGACATTGTCAGAGTTGTCAGCAAAAATGAAATTGATGTACCTCATGATGAAAATCTTAAAAAAGGTAGTTTCGTCATTGAAAAGTGTGAAATTATTTTTTGATAATTTTCACTGTGAAATTATCAAATATAATTTTCACGGATAAATCAGTAATCCACTGAAAAACATCAAATAATGTGTTATTCTTTAACATTTCCACAAATTACCAGTAAAATATAGAGGATATTTGTTTGTTTGTGTGTCAAAAATAATATTCTCACGGGTGGCGTAGCAAAGAGTGAGAATACTGTTTTTTTAAAGTTCACGAGATGAAATAAAATTACATCTAACACAACAAACAAACAAATTGTCTTTTTATTTTATGCTTAAAACAAGTTAAAACGAATTTTCCTCGATATTAACTTTAACATTGAAATCTGTTTTCCCCATTTGTAGCCTCTCTTAAGTCGAATTTCTCATAAAATACACGAAGTCTTGGGCTGAAAAATAAGTTCGCCAATCAACGTTAAATGGCGATGATATTATTCATTTTATTCAAATAATATGAAAGATCGCTTGTTTTAATTATAAAAACAAATAATTCTAGTAAGAGGAAATTCCAACCATCCATCCATATTTCTGTTACTTACGGCGAATTTAAATCAGACATGGCTCTGTGAAATGTAAACGGCAGCCATTTTTAAACGTTGTTTATTTCATGGGAGGAAAATTATTTTGTTTGATTCAGAGGGATATCATTTGGATTTGTTAGTCATACATCTTTTAAAAGAAAGAAAACTTTTTTGAGGATTGTTACTGACAATAAATAAGTGTTGACAGATGTGTAAACATTCATAAAACGACTAGGGAATTGGAACACATGGACTTTTTGAAAGGCTGCCTTACAAACTTACGAACGCTGGGTTATTTTTTATTCTTCGGGCTGATGTCTGTCATTGCTATTCAAGCTATTAGGCAGTTATTGCTCGTATGATACTTAATTATGCCCAAATGTCATCACGAGTAGTTCTGCATGTGGAAGGAATTGTATTTTTCAGACTGTAAACTGAAACAAAAATTTATATAACGATATTTGGTGATTGGTAAATTGAATGAATAGAAGTAAGTTTTCTTCTTTTGATTTCTTTTGAAATTACAGTTATTTATCAATTTCAGCTTTGCTTTTCTCTAAATAGCCCTGACAATGCCAGAATTGTCAACAATAATAAAATTGAGGTACCGCATGGGGAAATCTTAAAAAAGTAGTCTCATCTTTGAAAAGTGTGAAATTATATTTTGATAATTTTCACTGTGAAATTATCAAATATAATTTTTCACGGATAAATCAGTAATCCACTGAAAAAGCATAAAATAAATTCAAATAATTTTGTTACGCGAATGAATATCATTTTAATCATTAAAAATTGCTCGTAAAGCTTCCGATTATAGTGATCGCCTAAATGAACATTTGTTATGTAGACTGTCTGAAAAATAAAGTAAGCTAGGATGTTGACTCTAGGACAGGGTCGACGATCGATAATGAATTTCTACCATAAGTAACGTATTGTTTGATTTTATTAACCTGTCAATTCCATACTGATTATACGGTCAATGCACAAAATTTATTAATATTCGATAAATGTTCGGTAAATTCCGTGAGATTTACGCAGTAAGGTATGATTAAAACCATTTGGTTTCTGCGTTAGTATAGAGCAATAAGGGAAACTACGGGTATATAATTTCTAAATGTCCTACGTGTTGTAAGATCGAGACAGCGTATATCCAGGCATTTTTTAATGTTCATAACTATTTTCAACATTTTTGAAATTATGGTTGTTCTTTCTGTTTTTAATATGTCTTGCACTTTTTTGTAAATACTATACTTTTGTATATAACATTGTTAAAGAATTAATATTCAAACTTCATTCGGATTTATAAATGTCATTTCAGTGCCGTAAAATACAATACAAAACGTTACAATTCATTGTTTCTTAAATGTTTTATATCTGCGTAGAAAATTCTGAAAGCGCTTAACCATTTTCATTATAATATACTTAAAAATAAAGAAAAAAAGGTCTAAAAATAAGTGACGTCTAAAAAGAATGTCAAAAGAAGGGATCGAACCTCGGACGTCTCATACATAAGGTAATAACTTAACCGGCTGTGCTATTGCTGATGTTACGAGAACCTACATTAAGCTAGTGGGAGTTTTATAAACAGTATGCTATACACTCGTAAAATAAACGGTCAAAACCGAAGTGGGATCGAATATTTAAATGAGTGCTATAATGTATTCATAATTGACAGGTCAATAAAATCAGACTATACCTGATAATATAATTTTCGTAAACAAAGCGCTATTTTTGCCACACTTCATCGCGTACACCGAAGGTAGTGAAACTTTTATACATGTGAGAAGATTTTTGCTAAATTATTTCAACAGATATACATGGTTATATTAATCTCCACGATTATTTACATTTACCGTGAACAAAATATCTCGAAATTAATCAGGATTCCAACGCTAATTTAGAATTGTGATTTGTGGTCTAGGGGTTAAACGCTCGTTTAGGAAGCGAGATGTCTTGGGTTCAAAACCCAGTTAATACAACTCAAATTGTGTTTTATTTATCTTTGAAATTGTTTAAGCCAAATGAACATTGAATTGAATATCAGTGTTGCAACTAGCCTTTTAGCCAATTTACTACAGAACAGCATTGCTGGCATTTTGCAAAAACACATTGGTTTATAATCTCACAACCTTCACCTTCCTGACATTCTGAGACCCAGAATGACGCACATAGTATCCTGTCATTGGATAAAGTTAATGATGATATGCTTAAGTGTTTTATATTTTATTAAATATTTTTAATATTTTTTCTTACAAACACCTCAATATATCTTTCATTATATATCGTCATTGAGAGACTTAACCAATTTTGGTCTTATTTACTGTGTCTTGAAATGTTAATTAATTTATCAAGTTATTTTATTGATGCAAATTCATTATTTATGTCAATGATATAATTATTAATTATTTAATAACTTCCCTTCAATAACGCATGTTTACATTGATATGCTACATTATTCATAATGCACTCATATGGTCATTGAACGTTTTCTGTTACATAAAGTTATTTTGATTACAATGCCAAATTTTGACTAGATAATAATAGATAGATATTTTTTATCTTATAAGCTTTGTAATGTGTGCTGAATGAAAGCGATGTTTCTCTCTCTTTCTTATTATCTTCCTTTTTACAATGTCAAAATTCAATTTTCTTTACATCGTCGTGTTGGAAACCTTAAAGAATTAATATTCTATTCTTCCAGTGAATATGTTTCCAAAAGAAAGCATTTAATTTACCATAATCGAATACAATAGAAATGATTGGCATACTATACCTGTTTACTTTTTTTCTTTCTTCTTCAAAAGTAGGGGCGGTTTTTGAGGGGAGGTAGGCGCGGTAGTTTTCGGAAACAAATGAGGGCTTTCAACAAAAGAATGGTTAACTATTAGCTTATATCTACGCGTGAAAAGAGTAGCCGTCTAGCTTACGGTTGGTTGGTGTTTTACTAACGTAAATTAATGCATAATGTATCATTTGAGGTCTTCCAAAACCAGGAAAACTTAAAAGTGTTGCGTGATCTTAAACTTATCTTGGTTACTTTTACCCGCCCTTCTTATTTTAATTACATATAGAAATAAATATATATCTGTATTATTTATTTAACATTTAACCAAGCAATCTACCAAAATCTTAAACAACAAGTTGCGAATGTCAGTGTTAGTACACAAATGTATAGCTCAACAGTTATTTGTTTTTCTAAGCAACCTTTTGTATTGCAAGTTGTGCATTGGTTGTGTGGGAAATGTGAGTTATCTCTTTTGATAAGAATAGAACGTCAACTCTCGCCGTCAAAAAGTTAACTTTTTCATCGAAGAAGCCAAGCAAGTTCCGACTTTCATGAATAATTTCGACGCTAGACTCAATATCATTCAGTAGAGGCTTGAGTGCTGGCTTTTTAGCATCGATTTGATTCTTAACCATGTCGATCTTGTTTGTTATACTTTGACAAAGATCAATTAAAGTATGTGCAGTTGTTTTGATTTTTTCTGCAGACTTCTTCAGCCAGTCGATTTTAGCTACATTGCTTGTTAAAAGTAATTCAATTGCGTTAATAAATCCATTTATGCCATGGATAGTGTTTTCAACTCCTTGAATCCGCATGTTAGTGTCAGTAATGGTGATTTCAAGTCTGTTGACATTTTCATTTACCTCATCAAATGTCTTATCCAAAGCACACGCCTTGCTTTCAATTCCGTTGATTAATAGTGAATTAGCAGCTACAGCATTTTCTAAATTGCCTACATTCGTGCTCGTAGTAGCTAAACTATTAGTTATCATGGTCTGGAGAACTTGTATAGCGTCAATGGTAACACCAACATTGGTTACGCCTGCTCCTAGGGCAGTGACGGCAGGTCCAAGAGTATTTAAATCGTCAGTTAGCACAACCAATTCTGCAGCTAGCTGATTAGCCTGACCGTTTAATTGCGCTAACAAAAAGGCGTTGTTTATGGCGGCTGCTTGGGCTGAATTCAGGATAGGTATAACACTGGCAGTATTTCCTATTAGTGTCTGAAAATAGAAAAGGTTTATGTTTTTGTTTTTTTTGTTTTTTCTTTTTTTTTTTTTTTTTTTTTTGGCTGTTTTTGTTCAGTAAGTAAACGATAGACTAACTGACCAACATACAGCTTACCACAAAAAAATCTATGTTATCTCAAGCCATTTCAGAAATTGTCAATTATGTTAAGATACTTTAAAATCACTGAAGGATGCTGTTCCAACTTATATGACAACTTTTAAATGTTATACACATTCATTGGTATCAAGGAAACTTGCTCGAGTTTTGCATTTGCTATTTCTTCCAGATCCTTCTCATTAAAAAGTCGCCAGTAATATATAAAACATATAATTATCAGAAAGCAAACATACGTGTATGTGGCGTTACTATGAGATAGGCCATTTTAATTAAACATGTTTAACTGTGCATGTATAAAATTTACTTCATTTCACTCGTTATTAAATATAAGCAATGCATTTCAGTGTTTGCAATGTTCCAAAAGAATTCATTATTGGATCAAATAGTATCGATTTTTTATGGATTTTTATAGATTTAACCTTATATAATATGTTTAGTAGCAATCGGTCAAGTGCAAATCCTGTTTCGCAACCAGCTGTTGTATCTGCAACCGGTAAACGGGTGTCATTAGTCACCAGATAATGCTCTGTTTATTTTAATTGAGTATTTTGAATTACATACAAATTAGAAAGAAGCAAACAAACAAAAATATGACGTGGACTTACCGGAAAAGTAGTAAATAGTATGGTGTTAAGTGCTGCCGCGTTCGCCAACACTGCCGTCTGGACCTTAAAATATAAAACACATCGATTATGATGTGTGTAAAGTGATAAGCTTTTAAATACATATGAGCCGCGCCATGACAAAACCAACAGAGTGCGTTTGCGACCAGCATGGATCATGACCAGCCTTATCAATATCCATGATGTTCGCTATAAGTATCTCTACTTGTATTAGAGTTGTTAGGCGAACAGCATGGATCCTGATTAGACTAAGCGGATGCGCGGGCTGGTCTGGATCCATGCTGGTCGCAAACGCACTATTTTTGTTTTGTCATGACGCGGCTGATATATATATTTTACGAAGTAAAACCTTGTTCCATTCGAATCCTTGAATTGAAACTGAATGCGCTTCCGCGGTGCCACATATTTTGCACTATTATTTAACCACTATTGCACATTGTCGTAGAAAATATTTAACTACTCGGTTTGTTCGTTCGTTCGTCTGTTCGTTCATTCATTTTGTAATTCATTTTACATTTCCATTCATTCATTATATATTCATTCACTCGTTTGTTTGCTTGTTCGTCTGTTCATTCATTCATTTATGTAATCATTCATTCATTCATTCATATTTTTTCCTTCTGATATCACAATGAAGTTACAAAATTAAAGTGATTTTTTTCTCAATTTTCCTCCCTGCAAATGATCAATGGCAATGCATATACCTTTTCTTAAAAAATAATGATACCTTGTTATCTACAATTGAGATATGACCTAAAAGTTGAATTTTAAGCAATTATATATTCAAATTGGTCAATAAATATATATTATAGTATAGCGTATCTCAAATGTATTTAATCTTTTGTTCATAATTATACTCTAGATAAAAAGAGGTTTACATGTATACATACAAATGTTATACAGCTGGATGAAAAAGAAATTATTTTTTATTTCTGTGTATTGCAAATAATATGTAGTAGTAGTATAACCGTTTTTATTGCTGAATTTTAGAAATGTTATTTCATGCTTTAGATATTTGATATTTCATATATTTCAATATTGAAAAATGTGGTAATATAATAATAAGTAAATATATTTAAACATGTATATATAAATAAGAGTAATTAAATCAGATGTTTGAATATTTGAAAGATCTCAAATTGGAATATGAATAAAGAGGATGAAAGTGTCAAATTTTTAAAAAAATTAATATTAGAGGAAGACGAACATTTACTTAACACAGCACAAGTAGAAGGGGTAGGGTAGTTGGGAAAGTTAAAACCTTTTGTAATACATATACCTGCATTAGAATACTATTTCCTTCATTAACTAATGACACTTATAATAGTGCTTTTATGTTTTCTATAAATCCACATTTCATTTACAATGCTAATAACGTACAAAAATGAATACATGTAGATGAATAAACTAAAATAAAATTAATATGGAAAAAATAATATAGTAAAAACTTTATGTGACATACAGCAATTTATATACAGACAAATGCTCTCGTCAAGTTATAATTTATCATTGACTAATTAATTTATAAAATGTTAAGATTATATCAAGAAATTTGCAGAATTTAAATGAAAACCTACCGAGTCGGGGGTGGCCTGACCACGAGCATGTTTAATCAGAAGCCCAAGAATAAGCAAGATAGATAATACACAGCGCCCACGTTTCATCTTGAAAAAGCTAACAACAAAACTAATCAAATATTTTACGGATCCTAATAAGAACATCCCGAGACTTTAATTTTATATGTCTATATATGTACCGCAACATGTGCATCCAATGTGAAACTATATATAATGAGGCCCGTCATTTCGGTTTAACCATATAGATTATACTTTACTAGTTAGCGGTGCTATGCTGTTGTCTAATTTATTACATTGTTAAAATTTACTGTAATGGGCCTGAAAATAAATATATTATCATTTTAATTTGACCCTTACCATGTTCAATATATGAAATGGATATGACAGTTTTAACCATGGAAAATATATTTTGAAATAAGACCAGGCGACTTAATAGTAAACAATGCAGGAAATAACAGTCGCCATGGATGTTTAATGAAAAATATTGCTTCTTAAAACGTCATGATGCATTTGAGATAAATGACAAAACTGAGTATCCGTAAAATTGAAAATATATTAAAGTTAGAAATTTTGAGAAGCGGGGGCTTTGTACTTCTCAAACAGTTTTATCAAAATCCTGTCAGATAATTTGTATCGTTAACATTGCCTGAATATGAAAACTTTACCACTTTATGGACAGACAATTGACGTTTGCGTGTCTATTGAATATGTTAATTATCATGTGACAAAATTTCGTCTTCTGATTTTCTTTATGCTATTAAATTTGATCGAAATGTTAACAATAAGGAGTGATTGTCATTGTCACACAGCATGGTTCCCGGCATGGAGCAACTCGGCGCCAGGTCTTATGCCAAGAATCTGTTTCTAGGTTAAGGGTAAAAGGATCCCGGCTAACTTGCTTGTGTCATAGTGGACGGACGCCACTCAATTACATGTACTGCAATGACAGCCCTGACAGATTCATTATCAATATATAACAGTTAAAAGACATCACACAAGCGCGTGGAAAGCATGGCAAAGTGTTTCCTTACATGAGAAAAATTACTAAAGGCGAAATTACCTTATTACATTTTATTTTTATGTAACAATAGTGATATTGCATTTTTTCATGCATAAAAATCCGCTAAAGTCCCAAAAGTAAATGCGCGAACAAGATGCATTAATCCCTTATAAAGAAATTCATTTAATTTTTTCTATGTAATTTAATTCAACATGCGAGCGAGATGAACATTGACCAGCAGTTTAAGATATCGTTATGCCCTCATTAGTTTCCCTCAGTGACAAGATTCAATGAACATAGTATAATAGACAAGTAAACTGAATATTTATGTCAACGTAGCTTCTCGTTTCGTTTGAAAGCATATATTAAAAGATGTGTTCTGCAAAGTTACAAGGTACCCCCAACTTGTTTACTATAACCATAATGAAACATGAGACTCAAACGCACGGGAACCGGAAGTAATAAGCATTTGTTACCAGAATAAAGCCGGGATGTTACCATACTCAATACTGTTTGTACCTCAATTCTTTATTATGTTGATTCCCCTAAACTTTGAAAGGACTGCTTCAAATTCTACGCATACCAAATCCATTACAATAAAAAACCATAATCAGACAAAGGGTTGATATAACAAGCCTTCTCGTCGCCCATTAAATCGTGTTTTATGTTTTACATTATGTGTGCCTCTCACGATATTAAGGTTGCTGAGTTATGACGTGTTCTTGGCAACGCTAAAGAAAACGAAAGTATGCAAAATGGTTACTTTGACTTATATGCGTCATAATAAAAACATGAAAGGAATAACTTTTCGCAGTGGGAGTGAAAATAAAGTATGTCGTCAAACTCCAAATATAACTCTTAAATACACGACTGTGCTGCCTGGGCTTGCTCGGCTTCTTGTAAAGTCTGATCACATCCGGTTCCAGATAAGTGAAGGTAGAAGGTCAAAAACGTGTCATGATTTTGTAAAATGACTAGGGCAAATTCACTGGCACATTGTCTACAAGTCAGCAAGACAAAGTCATCAGTGGCCATTTAAACAAATGAAGATCAATGCAATACCTTCCTGTTTTCTTCATATCATTGTAGTTTTTGCAAAAACGGTTAAAAATATGACAAAATATCAGCACAAATTTATGTGAATTTCATAAATTTACGAATTGTGAGTAATATAAATAGAAAATAACACTTTTCATTGTATTAATTTTTATGATCATATTCGTATACTGAATAAGAATACGTTTGCAGAACCTCGTTCTTTCAAGTTCATATACATGTATAAACCTAAACCATAACTCCGCCTTATGTAAGAAAGAAGTTGCACATCATTGTGTGGTTTATAAAATACAGGCCGTTTGTGGTATTAGATTTCCGTATCTCACAGCAATGTCTGATCACTGACTCATTGATACTCAGATGCTGCAGAACATAGAAAAGTCTTAACAAAATGTTTTTTGGCGGAAACAAAATATAATCATACATGTTTAATAATTAGGATTTAAAAAGAGAGCTAGCTTTCACACGTTCTATATTTTCGTTCATTTTTTTTCTGATATGATTGAAACGAAAATTGAGATTTAACAGTATCATTCGTGTTTAGCATCAAATTAATTAAAATATAATTTTAAAAATTCTGGTTATTAGATTTGGTTAAAGCGGGCGGGTGTCAAACTAGACGGTTTCAGGTCAATAAATTATGTCAATGACTAATCGGAAGAAACTTATAACTTATGTTCAGAATGACTAATCGGAAGAAACTTAGTGTATAGGAAGTTTATGTTAAGACCTCGCTTGGGATTACTTTGAGGCCGCTAGGATCTAGGTCAAGGTGAAGATCACTTTTATTAAAAATAATAAATCAGTTTCCGCTTAATTATTAGATTTTCAAATAAACTTAGTGTAAAGCAAGCTACATGTTAAGATATCACTTGGGATTGCTTTCTACCGCCCTAGGGTCAAGTTCACTGTTGATTAAAATAGAAAATTGGTTTCCGGTCAATAATTGAGTCTGGAATATGATTTTTCATTTAAGCTTGTTGTAAAAGCATTGATAAACATGCATGCATGATGATAAACAAATGTTTATGCAATTTATTTACTATCCATCTATCAGCCATTTATTTCTCCTAAGGTTCCACATATTCTGGCACGGTATTAGTATATCATCATAACATGACCAAAGGCCGTCAAATTCATATCAGCTCACCGCTTTCCAGATCTATGCTGTATGCATATATATTGTCGGAATTGTCCGGACATTTACAAATCATGTAGATATACTTAAAGATAAACTTAAAAATATCTACTTATACCACGAATCTGCTTAATTACTGACATAAGGCTCCTTACCATATACTTTATACTTTTGCAGGGCCAAAATTTTGTGACATCAACATTTCACACTGATTGCATTTCTACTTTCAGTTTTGTTTAATTTATTACAGGTATCTTATATATGCGAAAAATTAATCAAGTTTAAATGTTCTACAAAGTTGAACAGCCAGTTTTTGCATGCACTGCTAGATCTAGTACAACAATATGCATACACTTAAGAATCCAATCTATCACTATTCATTTTACGACATCTATGCTACAACCTAGTTACCGATACCCACTGTTTCACGTGCGGTGGTTGCCAAGCAAGTTCCCCAAACAGAGCTGCAGCTGGGGTGTATTTTCCCAAACCTAAAAAGAACTGCATAGCTTGATTTTGCTCTGCGTTTATTCACGAATGAGATTTAGTATCCCATATGGAGGCACCACATGATATAACAGGCCATATGATGCTGTCGTACAATTTGTTGTAAACATTGTATGACATGAAGCCTAGACTTTTTGACTTTGCAATAAGGAGACCAAGTGCTCTTCCAGCACTTTAATACTACAGATTTTGCTGTTTTACAAAAATCTAAATGCTCATCTAAAAGAATGCCAAGATAGGAATACTGAGTGGCATCTTGTAGACCATGGGTACCATCAATCAATCAATCAATCAACCAACCAATCAATCAATCATTCATTCATTCATTTATTAAATCAGTTAATCATTCATTTACTTACCACTGCATTTATTTATTTATTTACTTATTTATTTACTTATTTATTTTATTTATTTATTTATATTTTTTATTATTTATTCATTTTATTTATTTTTTTATTATTTATGTATTATTTATTTATTTATCTTATTTATTTATTTATTTATTTACTTATTTATTTATATTTTTATTTATTTTTTATTTATTTATTTATTTATTTATTTATTTATTTATTTGTCTATTTATTAATCTATTTATTTTATTTATTTAATGGTCGTTATGAAGCGTTTGGAACAACTTGGGAAACTGCAACATGTCTGTAAGCACACGATGTTGTTTATACTTTTTGCTTGTGGTCAGGTTAACCTATACATTTCGCTTGTGGTCAGGTTAACCTAAACAAACTTTGTTATTTTATACATAGTCACAAGGCCAGGTCACGTGATGATATGTTATATATTAAAACAAAAAATCCACATAACTTTTTAAGAATAATTATAGATTTCACCGAATATAAGGTTTGTGGTTGTGTACTTCCGCTACTCTTCTAAAAAAAGAAACATTAGTAATTTCAACATGCTACTGTTTTAACTGGGAGGCGCCACATGCTAGGAATGAGAAAAAATTACTGCTTTTTTATAAAGTTTCAATATAAAAACGTTGTTAAATGTGAATATAAGAATAAAAGAATTAATCCCCTATAAAGATATATTTAAAACAAGGGAAGAGAATGGCAGAGTGTACTCTTACTGTCCCACCATTTTTAATGTAATTTACTCATTTCTTTTTCATGCATCAAAATGTTGCAATTTCATTCCGCCGAAGCCCAAAATCTACTGTGGTGCGAGACCCAGAACAAAACACTTCGTCTCTTTCTCGCAAAAATAACCCGGGGCAACAAAATTATGTTTTTGCTTTAGCAAATCCATATACATGCAAATAACGCAACTAAATTGTTAATTCGCCTTGGAGATTGTTTGCTATTGCTTAAATTTTTCCGCCGATGAAATATTTGATAAATCCGTAATACAGTTCAAAAGCAATGTTAACAAAAAAGCGGCATTGACATTTAAAATTACCAGCATTTGATTTTTGTCCGTTATTAGAACTACGCTGAATGACAGACTGTTTTATTTACTTTAGAACTTACAACACGGCGATGATTGTCCTTTGGATTCATCTTTATCAGATACAATTTGTGTTAGTTACTCTAATTAGAGAGATTTCAATAAATGTCTAAACCGAAAGTTTGTTATTGACAGATTATGCTGTTTGCTTGTTCAGTTAAAGATTGGTTAAAATACTGTGAAAATGTAATTTAGTTAAGTGTTTAGTTTAGCGTTTAGTTTTGTATATCGTATTGTCTCATGTTATAACTCTTATCTTGGTACTGCATACTAAAATTTCCGCAGTTATTTTCCTACGTTGTAAGAGTGTATGGCAACATTTGGTATATAGGGATCAGTTAACAGGAATATTAACATCTTTTCATCTTCTGCCAGATTATGAAAAGTATGGATAATTGAATTGTTAAAGGTCATATCAATCATTGCTCCTCTTATTTCACAATACAATGAGCAATTTAGTTCAACATGAAGCTCGTCGTCTGTTGTATTCTTACACCACAAAAATGTTCTTCCCTGATCCGGTAACCGTTCGTTCTACCCGTTTCAATGCGTGTCTTAGGTTAACATTTGCAATCGCTGAGTTATGCTTTCTATCCATAGTCTTCACGTGAAAAAAACTTGTCTTAATAGCTTTTTATCTCTTCATTTATTTCCCCTATAACCCCTTATACAATTGAGCCTATCAACGGATGCTAACAAATGATCTTTAAAAAATAGCAATATTTAATGGAAATAGAAGTTGTCGCGCACACAAAATACGCAAAGCAGAGCGCCTGCTAGCCAACCAATAAGAGATACTATCCCGTATCGCCGCCAGTGTTATTGTGGTGAAACATTAAATTACTATGAACTTTTGATCTTCCTGCCCTAACCACACATTTCAATTAACCACCAATTTATAGCCTTGACACCTGTGTCGCCTAGACTTCCGTATAAGGATTTGGGTCCTAGATTGTCTCAAAGGTAGGTCATCGTATATCTTGAAACAGGGGAGGACAGATCAAATGAACTTCCAACCGTAACAAAACACAAATGGACATGTATATACCTTTATTGTAGTACTGTATAATATAATGATTTAATTAATAAGGTTATATAAACCAAACGTACACAGCGAAATGTAATCTTTTTCAAAATATATTGTGACCGTAATAGTCACGGTATGGTCACACACATGTGCGTCCTAGAAAAATCATCTGAATAAGGAGTCATGATGAGAAATCGATTTACAATCTCACGGCATAATGCTTAAATTGAGAGTATTAATTTTATATATTGAGGTATAGCGATGAGATAGGGAAAAAAATCTATACCTGTGACATGCATTTTTTTTACCGCGAAGTAGCATTTAGACTACAATTTGACCCTACGTATTGAGGTCATGGGAATATCAATGTGTGACAGACTCACGTGGTGCTTTTGCAATAACTCCCCTAAAATGTGGGTAGTACAAGGCTATCGCAACAAAGGCCTTCTTAAATACGAATACATGTATATGACTTACACAATAGCATCAATAATATAGTCAATGCAAGATCGTTCAGCACGACATTATACGTGCTTGTTGTAATTTAGTTCTTTCTTTTCAGCTATTTTCGTGTTGGGTGGTTCCAAATCTGTGATATGCAGGCTTCATAACATCTGATCCCCTTTCAAAATTCCATTTTATTTAGTTACGCCCATTGTTTTCTCGTTTAGGGCACACGCAATTTTTTACTTGGGGACGATATGCCGCTTTTCATGGAATGGCACTAACGTGTCAAATTGAGGGTTTTGTGATAACCGCCATATGAACATATCTGCGGATGTTTTAAATTTCCAAATTGTACCAGTGCATGTTAAATGTTGAATTCTGCTTAAGCCGGTGCTAGGGGGCGTGGACGGTAGTTTGCATTTGACAGTACCTTCCACGAACAGGCTCAATCAAACCGAGCCTGCAACATTTTCAATTTTGCCGTGTTTGGCTTTCTTTAGTGATTCTTAATTTCTCTATTTTTTCACCGCCCTCTCCAATTATTTTTCTGGAATGTGAAAATGTGTTATGTTATGCGAAGCGGGCCCGGGCTTTGGCTTGCCCGGCTATAGACTACACGTGTCTATTTAAAAGAAAATTCAAATAAAAAACAATTAAAAAAATATAGAATTCTATACCTATCAATGAAATTTTCAGTGTCAGTTCTAGTTAGGCGCCGCCATTTACAATGTAACTCAATGATAAAAGGCGGTGTATTCCGATAACGGAACAAATCTCAACTTTTCGGATTAATAATAATCGTCGAGTGTTCCGAGTGAAAACGGAAGTTGGTAAATATAATACCGAATGACACCTTTAAAACGGAAAAATAAAAGGATTTTTTTACCGACTTCCCCGTTCATAGGCTTTGCCTAATTTCATATTATAGACTTAACGTATATATGCTTAAAATATGGTTCACTTGTCTGAATCATCATCATAATAACATCATCATCTCCTTCTTCTTCTTCTTCTTCTTCTCATCATCATCATAATCATCATTATCATCATCATCATTATCATCATCATTATTATTTAAATCTTTCATGTGATGAAGCTCTCCAGCTAGCTTCAGGAAGAGAAGTCGGTGGTTCTTCTAAGGTGTTAGGCGTCCATGTCTAAAACAATACTCGTAGGGAAACCTAAAGCTGCTGCTGTTGCTTTTGTTGTTGTTATTGTTGTTGTTGTTGTGGTATTTACTTTTGTTTTGCAGAAATCGAAGACCCATACCGTTAGATTGGTCAGATATTTAATTCAAATTCAAAGTTTACTTCAGCCATGACTTTGTAATGAAGTGTAATACAATATATTATGTATAAGTTGCTTAAATCGTGCGCAAAAAAAATAGGTATCATCTAACATTAGATCCTTTCTAAATTTAGCTCATCTTTTAAGTAGCCTGAAGAATTAACCACTTTTCAAATTTTTCATTTGATGTTTGTCATTTCCGTATTTAAATTCGTTTCGTGGATAACCGAAACGGAAAATAACTTAACAAATTTGAACGAACGCAGTTGTATTTTTCTGTGCAATAATTTTCAATTTTAGGCCCATCTCAATATTTTAGAAACCCAAGATGTTGTTTACTACAGAGAATAACAACAACGTGAACGCAATGATACTGCTTCTCTATCATGTCACAGAGAGGATGCGGTTACACAAATAGGTTTATCAATATTGGTTATATCAGAAGATTGAAATATAATTTCACTGAGTGAACACCAGATGCAATATTTTCACGAGTGGCGTAGCCACGAGTGAAAATATAATAGCTGGTGTTCACGAATGAAATAAATTTCTATCTTATATGTAAAACAAATAAATTTTCTTTTTATTTCATGCTTTTTAAATGATTTTAAGTATTTTTTACTGATTTTGCCGCGTAACGTTGCGCATTCTCCTTTGTGACGTCATCAATTCATGACGTCACATCATCGATTTTGAAATATAGCTCTGTTAAATTTTTCTAATTTTGTTACATTTTTAACATGATGTATAGTGACATAGACTTTCTTTTCTAAAGAAGCAAAATTTACGTATGACGGAATTTATTTCTGCCTGTTATTCCATTTAGTTAAATGTTCTTTTCATCCGCATTTAGATATAGTCCGGCTACAGCGAAAATTATATTTTATAAATTTCACTAGTGGTTTATCAGAATTTATTTTATGCTTTTCAGTGGATTACTGATTTATCCGTGAAAATTATATTTGATAATTTCACAGTGAAAATTATCAAAATATAATTTCACACTTTTCAATGACGAAACTACTTTTTTAAGATTTTCCCCATGTTGTACCTCAATTTTATTTTTGCTGACTATTCCGTCAATATCAGGCTGTTTAAAGAAAAGCAAAGCTGAAATTGATAAAAGTAATAAAAAGAAGAAAACTTACAGTAAGTTACTTCTATTCATTAAAATTACCAATCACCAAATATCGTCTCTTTAATTTTTTGTTTCATTTTACAGTCTGAAAAATACATTCCTTCCACATGCAAAACTGCTCTTGATGACATTTGGGAATATTTAAGTATCCTACGAGCAAAAACTGCAGTATGCTTTATGAAAACTTGAAAAGCAATGGCAGCTTTCAGTCGAAGAATATGTAAAACAACCCAGCGTTCGTAAGGCTTCCAAGTTTTCCAATTTCCTATCCACTTTTTTGAATGTTTACACATCTGTCAACACTTATTTATTGTCTGTTACAATCCTCATATAAGTTTTCTTTCTTTTAAAAAGGTGTATGACTAACAAATCCAAATGATATCCCTCTGAATCAAACACAATTATTTTCCTCCAGTGAAATACACAACTTTAAAAATGGCGGCCGCTTACATTTAACATAGCCAGGTCTAATATAAATTCGCAGTCAGTAACAGAAATATGGATGGATGGTTGGACTTTTTCTCCTACTAGAATTGTTTGTTTTTATTATTTAAACATGCGATCAGACATATTTTTTTAATAAAATGAATACTATCACCACCATTTAACGTTGATTGTGGAACTTATTTTTCAGCCCATGACTTCTTGTATTTAATGAGAAATTCGACTTTTTTGAGGCTCTAAATGGGGAAACAGATTTTAATATTAACGTAAATATTAAGGAAATTTCGTTTTAACTTGTTTTTAAGCATAAAATAAAAAGAAAATTTGTTTGTTTGTTGTGTAAGATGTAATTTTATTTCATCTCGTGAACTTTAAAAACAGTATTCTCACTCGTGGCTACGCCACTCGTGAGAATACTGTTTTTAAAGCCCACTCGATGAAATAAAATTTCATCTTACACACAAACAAACAAATATCCTCTATATAATCATCTGATATATTACAATAAAATAACTGGAAAGCATGAAATAAATGTTTTTATTTGTACACATTTTTGCTTTCAAATGAGACTAATTATTCTTCTGGACATGAATTAGAAATAAATGGCCCCTATCTCTGGTACTATGTATATGTGGGCATTTATTACCACATTCTTTCGCTTCATTTTGTAAATGATACAAGAATTCATAGCGAGCTTGACGAAAATATTCCTAGCCTGTTTTGATCAATTATATTTATTGAATAACGCCCAAATAATGCTGCCACATTAGTCAAAGTAGCTTAATATTGAAGAAAAAATATATTTCATTAAATAAATCATACAAATAATTTTATCTTAAAGGTCAACTTGATTAAAATCACGCTAAATAACGCTCCGCTTTAAATACGAAATCATTTCTGAGCCAATCATCGGCGAGCTTTCATAATTTTGAAAGCGATGTGATTTCTTTAATTTTCTTATAACAGGGCCAATACTGAGTAAGCAATTTTTACGATTTCGAGGACAAGCATTGCGTTGTCCGTATAGCCGACAGGTAAACTGGCAAAACAATCTTGCCCATTAAAATTGACTCTATTATTAAAAGTTCTTTTTTTTTAAATTACTTCAAACATTTTTCTCAACAAAAATCAACAATTTGCTTAAGCACAGATAACGGTACTTTGATACTTCTAATACCTATATAAAAACTATAAATTTTTTTTATAGTTTGATTGCATGGCTTTCTTTGGAAATCCGAATTAGTCATCAGCTTTAGTCAGATTGTCTTAAAGGTCAACATCTAATGTTTTCTAAAAAAAAAAAAACAGGGCCATCTACACTATGCACGCGAATGACACATGCTAAATATTAAGCTAACGTTTACGAGGATTCAGACAAATTAATGAGTCAAAATATCTAAACAAAATGACAGATGTACACAAATACATATTTCCATTTATTTTAAAGAGGACTGATAGGAACTGGTGCATGTCAAATATCTCACATAACACATAAACACTAGTGAAGAACGTACAGAAAATTAACTTAAACATTTCTGCAAGTAATTGCAGATCCAGTTTTATATTTCTGACATAATTTAAGTCGATAATTTATAATGATGATGAATAACTCTTTTCTTGATCTTGTTATTTTTTATACTTTGTTTAAGTACATTTGTTTCTTTTAAGTAATTTTATGCAATCTTTGTTAGATATGTCATAAGATTTGCTCATACTTGTCAGCAATACTTCTCGGCTAACTGTAACACTTTACACCACACAATATCTGAATGACTATAAATTGTATGTATACAAAAATATGTTATGTTATGTTTGTTATGTAATGCTATGTTATGTTATGTTATGTTATTTCGGTCTAACCTACTCTAAGAGATTAAACATGTAAACAAATAACATTTTTATACACTGTAAGTACTGTAAGTATACAAAGATTTCACTCTCTGATTTTGTTTCCATCTAAAACCACATGGTAGAACTATTTTCAATCCGTATTAAATATGAGATTATTATGAATAAACGTCGAGAAGTTTTGATTGAGAAGAACGCTTGTTTGAACTATTTGACTCGTATGCAACTGAATTGCAATTATAAAAGGCAATAGACATAAAACAAATAGATAAAAATATCAAAATATTCAAAGTGTTATCTAAACAATTCAGATAACAAACAGGAAATCGCTCTAATGCATTTTATTAATGGCATTCATTTTACAAAATAACAAAGCGACATATTTCTTCACAACAATGTGGTAATTACTTGGCTTAGCCATATACAGGTGTAGCAAAATTATATTAATCACGAGATTCCAAATGAAACAAGAAATGTCTGAGGAGCATATATCCCTCCTAACGACAACCAATCAGTTATGTTACCAACGACAATATCAGAACAAAACATTTCTTTATCAAAGACAAGTTATATATAGATTATCTAATTTATGCAACCAACATATGAGTATTCTTTGAAACTATAATATATTTAACCTGATCAACAATCAAATCAGTAGACTGTACGCCATCTATCTGTGATTATTTATCGTTTTGGTTAAGGTTACTATAGCAACCGTGTCCTTGACCTCGTAAGTCATCTCCAGGTCATGATCAACATGAAGATTATAGGCCGTATCGTTTCTTAGTTCGTCAAGACTTTATTGATCTAGTCAAAGGGACAAGTTTTCTCAATCAACATTAAGTGTTCTCAGTTATTGAACGGACAAGTTTTGCATGGTCAAGGTCACAGTCAACTTGACCTACTGATCTGTAGATCAATAGGGATCGTTTACAGGTCATGAATAAAATCTCCAATAAATATGAAGACTGTAAAAAACGGAATCCCTAAAGAACGCCCGAAATTGCAAAATACAAAAGGGTGCGGGCTCGGTTTTATTGAGCCTGTTCATGGACGGAAGTGGTAAATGAAAGCTACCATGTACTTTCTATAGCACCGGCTTCCGCAGAATTCGACATTTAACATAAAATGGTGACATTTTGAAATAAAGAAACATCCGCAGATCTGTTAATACAGGAATACTCATGGGAATTTCAATGTGTCAAAACAAGGTCGACAAAACCTTGAAATGAAAATGCAATGGACGAAAAATGGAATGTTTGTAAGAGAGAGTCAGAGGTTATGAAGCCTATATATCACGGACAAGCTCAAGCTGTTTAAAAGCAGGCAATATATAATAATAATAATAATAATAATAATAATAACAATAACAATAATAATAATAACAATAATAACAATTATAGTAATAATAATAATCATAATAACAATAAGGGTGATTAAATAGTATTCAAGTATGAATACTTGAAACTTATTGATGGCTTAATCTTTTCTCTTTTTTTGTGGATACGCCAAGAAAAAATATATGCTACATCAAATAGTATTACATCTACCGATCTGTGGTCGAATTAAAAAAGTATGGGACGCTGTTTTAGTAAAGAAAAGTCTGTTTTCAAAACGAGGGTAAAGCAAATGGGCTTGTTTTACCGCTTTCCTAGAAACTGCTTCAAAGTTCTAGGATCTAATATCAAAATAAACTCATTAAGCTTTCTTGGTAATAACATTTATTCCCGAAATAACACCTAGACATGTAACAAATACATTGAACTGCAGAAGTATGTCGGGAAAATAGAAAACTGAATCAAAACCGGTCGGCGATAAATGTTTTGAACTTTTTATATACAATGCTTCCTCGAAAGTGATCGATACAATTGCGATATTTGAGGTTTTATTTACGAACTGTTGAACCTGAAACAGCACGGAACTCAATAAGGGACATCGTCTATAAATGAAATTTTCAGAAACTCTCAACTCTCGAAAGTACGTTCAGGAAAACGTTTTCACTGTTAATGAACTTTATAAAAATTGAAATTACTAAATAACATCAACATTTTAAGGTAACGTGCAACTTTAACTGATAAAGAAAAATCCACACACTTGTGCTCCTCAATTATTTTATTAGATCAGCAACGATATCCAACTTAGTGCCAGGGAAGAAAAGTAAGCGGCCTTAACTATGGCCGCTTAACAATGGCAGATTCACAACTTGATCAATGCCTAACTTTCACTGCAACTCAAAAATGCCAAGAACGTATACCTCTCCTGGAGAACGCTTATCGGTTCTACGGTTTTCCTTTGTGCGATTGTCTCCCTTTGTTTTGAGTTGTTCTCGATCAATTAACAATTTCAGTAATCTTAAATGTGATAATATATTTTTCCAGTGGTGAATGAAAAAAAAGACTGTCATGACCAAATAAATCTCTCTCTTTTGTCTGTTTCTTTCTATAAACAACAATATAAATATAATAATGTTCATGTATAATTAAGATTTAATAATAAAAATTCCTAAACTGCCTGTCTACTTTATTGACGGTCTTTTTTTTTTAATTGAATAAACATTAATAGCTTGACCACCCAAAAAATAAGTATATTCACATTTTATTCTTTTTTCTTTTAAAAAGTAATTTTGGGAATTTAAAACAAAAAATTTTTTTTTAAACCCATTTGAAGGAATATTTTTAATTCCCATTTTTCAAGACAGGGAAAAGCCCTTGGTTTCATAATCTAGATACCTGTACATTTCCCCTTAGCACAGTCACTTCATTTCATAAACCCCAATAAAAATAAAAACTTTCTTTCGTAATTTTTTTGTTTTTTCCTCCCACTTCAAACCCCAACTTCCCCGCCAAAAACTTTGAAAAAAAACCCCGCGATCTTTCCCCGGAAAACCCCGGAACACCCCATTTCCCAGGGGGCCGACATCGATTGGGAACCCCCCTTTAAAAAAAAGGGTTCTGGTCATTTGATGTAAAACATGAAAAAAACAAAAAAAGAACGGGTCTGCTTAAAGGGGGCGGAACTTTTTGGTTTGCGCCCCCCCCCAACCCCCTCCCCTTTTTTAACAGGACATCAAACCACCCTTTACATTTTTTTTTCCAACAATCATTTTCTTTTCCCCGGGGATGGAGGGCCTTTTTGGGAAAAATTCTCATAGAAAAAAGGAACCATACACCCCTTGAAAATGCCGGGGAAAATTTGGACGGGATTATGCCCCAAATATAACAGCCCCTTTAAAACTGAAACTAGCTTTTTTGGTTTATAACAAACTTTTTGCGGGGAAAAGGTTGGGATAGCGTTTGAATTAACGGTGTTTCAAAAACCCCTCCAACTAAAAAATTAAATTTCTTTTTTTGCGGGGCTTTCGGGAAAAAAACCCTTTTTTAATTTTACTATTTTGTTGAAAAATTTTCATCGAAAAAACCCTAATTTTCCCTCTTCGACTTTTTCAATTTTCGCCACCCAAAACGCAAAACCTTGTCGGAAACCCTTTTTTTTTTTTAAATAAAAGCCCCTTTAATTTTTTTGCCTGTTACATTTTGGAAAATTTCGCAAGACTATTTGGGGACTTTTAATTTGTTTTTTTTAAACCCTTTCATCCCCAAACCCTTCCTTTTTTTTATTTTTTTAGCCCAAACTCCTAAATAGGAAAAACCCCCAATTTTCTTTGGCATCCTGCATGAAATTTTCAAAAACGGTTTTTCCCTTCTTTTAGTTTTTAAAAAAAAAATTTCTTCATAAAACCCCTTTAACATAAAAAATCAAAACTGCGTGCCCTATTGTAAATTTTTCATTAAAAAAATTCAAACCCAAATCATTTTTTAAATTTTTATAATTTTATAGGGCAAAAGATTTTAAATTAAATTTTGCAGAGGAAATTTTTTGTGCTTTTTCTAAAGTTTTTGTGAAAGAAAAAAATTTAATAGGGTTTCCCATGCACTTAGAGGAGACGGGGCGCTTTTAAACTTTTGGCACAAATTTTCGGCAGAGCGGGAGTTTTAAATTTAAAAAGCATAAATCTTTGTTAATTTTGTCAGGGGGGAAAAAAAAAAAAATTGCACAAAAATTCGATGAAAGGGATCGGGGCCGGGTACATTTGGGGATTTTAAAAGCTGGAGCCTCTTCAACGGTGAGTGGCGGTTTCATAAAAATTTTTTTTTAAAATACGAAAAGTATTTTTAAAAAGAAAATTTAAAATTTTTTAATTTTCAAAAATTTCATTCCCCAAAAATAAAATAAAAGTGGGGAATTATTTTTATTATTTTTTTTTAAATATATAACGAAAATTCCGGGGGGTGATCTTTTAAATTTTTTGGCCCAGTGTTATTTTATTATATAAAGGTTGTTATTAAATTTCGCAACTTTTATTTCAATAAAACATTTATCGTAAATTCGGAACACCCAACTTTTCCTTCCATGAATCTTTTTTTGAACGCTTTTAAAAACGAAACTTTTTTTTATACAAAGCTGAACAGAAAAATCCCCATCTTTTTTAGTGGATAAAATTTTTTTAATTTTTCCCTTCCCATAAATTTTAAATTTTTTTTTCCCAAAACAGACTTCACAAGAAGGAAAAAAAAGAAGCAAACAGACGAAATTTTTTGGGAAATAAATTAGAAAAAAAAAAAATTTTGGGGAAAACCAAAAAAAAAAATGAAATGAAAAAAAAGAAAAAACCCACAAAAAAAAAAACCAGCAATACTTTACCCTTTAAAAGCCCCAATTTTTAATTTTTAACAAAATTTAAACATTTTCAAAAAAAAAAACAAAAAAAATTTAAAAAAATTAAAAACCCAAAAAATCTCCGAAAAAATTTTTCTAAAAACCCCCGGCTCAACCCCGCCCCAAAACACACGTGAAAACCTTTTCATAATTAGTTCTTTCAGCTTTTTCAAAACCTTCGTGGATAAATCAAAAATCCCCCTGAAAAAAAAAAATTTTAAAAGGGTTTTAAAAAATGTTAAACTTTGGCTCAGTTTTTAAAAAAAAAAAAACCCCCATAAAACTTACTTAATTTTTGCTTTATTTTAAAAAAATCCCGGTTGATAACAGAACTTTTAAAGGAAAACCCAATTTAGGGTTTTAATTTTTTCTTTTGGGGGGTTTTTGGGGCCCTCCTATAATTTTTTAAGGGAAATTTTTTTTTTCCTTTTAACCAAAACCCGGGGGACAAATTTTTGCCCAGCCCCAGTAAAGTCATTCTCGGCTTCTATACTTTTAACAGCCGGTAGCTTATTTTTTTTTAAAATTCATTTAAATTAAAAGGGAGCTTTTTTTTAATTTAAACCCGGGCCAAAATAATTTTACAAATTTCATTAATTTAAAATTAAAAAAAAACTTTTATTTGGGTCAAATTTTTTTTTTAATTTTAACCCTTAACTGGGCAAAAGGGTTTTAACAATTTGCCCGGGCCAAACATTACAAAAGGGGGGCTAAGGGTCACTTAAAAAACCCGGGCTTTAGAACCAAAAGAACACCTATTTTTTGGGAAAAATTAATTTAAGCAAAAATGGGGGTTAAGACCGTTTTTTCCCAAAGTCTATAAAAAAATTTGTTTTTGTTTTTTTTTAAAAAAACAGAAAAAAATTTAGCGACCCTTTTTGTATTTTTAAAAATAAACCAATGCGAAATCAAATTAAAAGGGTTTCCACCCGAAAATTGCTTACCCCTTAATATAGGCCCAATTTTGATCCCTTTGGTAAAAGGGGGAAAAGCGGGGGTTTTTTTGGACCTTTGGGAAATTTTTGTGGGGACAACAAAATTCATAAAGATGGGGACGCCGGGGCCTTGTTAAAGGGCGAAAAATTTAGACTTTTTTTGGGTTTCCCCAAATTGATACAAAAGTTTGTCTTATTTTTTGTTTCCAAATTGTTATTTGGGCTAATTTTTCTTTTTTTTATAAGAACTAAAAAAAAACGAAAAATTCCCCGTCTCAGAAGTTACAAATTTTTTAAATAAAAATTTTGGGGAAACAATTACCCCCAAAGATGGGGAATTTAAAATTTTAACAAAAAAAATTGGGGAAAAGTTTTTAAAGGGGCAACGAAAAATTTTAATGCAAAATTAAACCATACTTATAAAAAGTAAAAAAAACCCAAATTAGTGGGGCGGGAAACGGTTTTCCAAAATTTAGGTTTCAAGCCCTAATCCAGCCCGCACTTTGGGTCTCATCCCCACCCTTTCCAAAAGGTTGCCTTAACCATAAATGCCACGTCGGGGCCCGGGGGAAAAAATTAAACAAATTTTTAATATGGTTGTATAGTATTCATTGGGAAGTTTTTTCTCACATAAGAATTTTCCGCCCAGCGCCCCCCATTCGCCCATTTTTCCAAATTCTTTATACACTTTTTATTTTAACTAGTAAAGGATTGAAAATTCCCTTTAACAAAATTTGAATCTTTACTTTCTTAGATTAACTTTTTAAACATGTATTCCCGGGGAAATTAAATACCGGATGTGTCATAGTTTAATAATTGCCCACTAAAACTTTGAAAAAATTTTTCAAAGAAATATATAAAAATAACTTACATACAAAATAACAAACCCTTTTTCCGCCCTCCCTCATAAAACTTTTTTGGTCCTTCATTCGATAAGCGGGAAAAAATTCGGGAACCCAAAAATGTCCCCCTTGGTCCACCGGTCATTCTGTTTTCGAATAAAAAAAAATTTTTCCTTATTTTTTTAAAAATTTCTATCGCACCAACGATTTCAAACTTGAAATCCCAACGTACGGGAAAATTAAATTTAAATAAATCGGGCAGTCCTGGCCAAAACAGGCTGTCTTTAATCAGACCCATAAAAATATTTATAAAAATATTTTCAAAATTTAAAATTTTGATCAAAAAAATCAAAGTTTTTGCGTAGAAAAAAAGTTTTTTTTTCTAAAACCCTTTTTTTTAAAACCCTTTTAAATTTTAAACGCAAAATTTTTACTGAAAGTTTTTTAGTTTTTTCATGTTTTTTTTTTATAACAAAGTTGAAACGTTTCGAAAAATTTAAAAAAAACTCTCCCCATGTTTGGAAACTAAATGAAAGGGATCCGGTTTAACGCTCCTTTTTAACCAGGGGGTTAAATTTGGGTTGGAGCCAACCGACACTGTCCGCCCCATATGACCTAACATTGTTAAATCCAGGAAGCGGAATCAAACTTGAGTGATAAGTGTACGTTTAAGGAACTTGTCTAACTTTTGAGCTATATACCCATGGTAAAATATAATTCGACTGGCTTTAAGGATGGACAAACAAAATGAATGTAAATACATGTATTAGCTTTTACCTAGTATAATTTTACTCGTTTTACTTATGTGCGCACACGGACCCGTTCATCTTTATTTATGGCTCGGAAATGAATATGACTTTTCCTCAGAGGAAAAGGCATACATTTCCTTAATCAAACACAAATTGATTTAGAACAATTAAGATACTTATCTTTTAGAGATAGTAGCCGTGGATGAACTCATAATAGTAGCAAAACGTAATCACAATGACAAATTGTCTTCTTACAAAATACTAAACCCCTGTAAATTGACTGACCAAAGGGGCATCTGAGGCTCAGTGGATAAGGCCGTTGACTTTACACCATTTGCCTCTCAATATTATAGGTTCACTTTGACCTCATGTGAGGAAGCATCCAGTAAGCTTATGGAACATCGTTGGTTCTACTTCAGTGTCCATTAGTGCCTGAAATAATGCACGGAGGGGCACCTGAGTTCTTCTTCAACCAGTCCAGTCGCAAATGACCTTTCTGGTGTTGGTGTGACGTGAATCGCATTCAATAGAAAAACTTATGACCAAGAAGCAAAAAATTGGTCCAGCTTTATGTTAAATGAGTACCGTTTTGGGAATTGTAAATGAAAACCAGGTATAAAAAGCTTTGGAAATAAAATTAAGGTGCCTAAAAAGTCTCAATCATTTTATAGGATATAATAATATAATCAATATATCACCACATAGTCTCATACCGATGGAAGCACACCGGTTTACATGTACAGTTTGTATAATTATCATCATTGTCACCATTGTTATTAGTTTTGTGATTGTAGTCAAAATTCACATCAACATCTTCATTGATGTCATTGTAATAATTGTCATATTCTTCGTGATTGTAGTCAAAATTCACAGCATCATCATCAGAATCATCATCATTGATATAATTGTAATAATTGTCAAATCATTCGCGATCGTAGTCGAAATTCTTATCATCATCGTTATTATCATAATCATTATCATCATCACCAACCGCCATTTTGTAAAATAAATAGTACCTTTTATTAATTGTTTCCATTACGTGTTTTCTTAGATATTCGATTGATATACTAAACACTTGAAGGGCAGACATCAGACGTCCTTTGTCGTCTGGGATCATAACGTCTCTCGTTAAATGATCACCCTATAAAAGAGAAACAGTGACAAATAATTTCTGGCATATTATACATTGTATGATTTGTTGCAAGAATTATTATAACAAACGAGCCCAATTTGAGTGCTGCCCATTTTTGTCTTACAGGACAAGTATCATAACTTATTCAACAAAATAATGCACATGATATTACTTCCATCCCCATCGACAATCTATAAATATAATAATATAATATAATAATCTAAATTACTACCAGAAAACTGGACCTCCAGAAATTGTCTAATTATAATGCCTCAGTCACAAATAACAAGCGGCTGCCGGGCGGCGTCTGTTTCTAAAAAAATCGCAATATCGAACGGCGTTCGTCCAGCGAAGTGACAATCGGATGGCAGCAGCTGAAAATTTTGCTCATCGAGCGGGCTCCGTCCAGTTTTAATTACAACTTTAACGCTAACGTCCTCCGGACGATAATTGTTGAGGTCAGTGAGTTAAAAACCTCATCGCAAGGACACCGGGCGGTACCCGGGCGATTTGTTTTGGATCGGGCGATTGTTTTTGATACTAAAAAGCACCGTCCGATATAAAAGGCACCCTGGTGGACATCGCCCTGGCACCGACCGGCGCGCAAATATATACACCATTTGGTGAGCGTTATGACCCAATACCCGTACAATTTATGTACAGACACAAGGCGGTCCTCGTTTTGCAATCCGGCGACCGGGTGGCTTGAGTTTGCTGTTTTTGCCTCAAAAAATGGATTTGTGAATTCCTTTGGATTTCACATTGTGCAAGAACGTCTACACGTATTATTCTTAAAGGCAAAATACAATTGTTGCAGCATATGACGAGGGTCCGCACATAGATGACTGTAGGAGGATTATCTATGCCTCTAGTAATTGCTTTCTTTGCTGGCATATTGACAACTGGCTGATTTATAAAAGAATAGCCTTTACTGCCAGGCGCCCGCGGCGACCGTCCGATCTATTTATGAACCTTACAGGCGCCGTCCGGACATCGGGCGACATCCGCCCTAACCTTTCAAGGCGACCGTTTCATTCATGACCACGCAAGGTATACGATTTTAAATCTAAATCGTGACGCGAGATCATCAAAACCGCTGATGCTGTAAAAATGGTTAAATCGGGTAGCGCCTGTTTTATTTGTGACCTTTTTAAGCATAAGAGTCGGCATGTTTTATAACTTTAAGCTTTTACTTTAAACCTTACACCGCTTGTACACAATTTAGATTAAAGATATAGCCCAACTGCTTAAGACCTTTTACACAAAGTACTTAAGTTTAAAATGAAGATCAAAATTATTTTTATGTATGTTATGTTGCAGAAAATAGTTAGCTAATCTATATCTACGATCCGGCTAGGTTTCTAGATAATCGACATGGTTCTTTTCTGTAATATATTTTTCAAAATGACGGAAGTGACGTGAACAATAAATCACGGTACTTAAACCATAAAAAAAATTATGCCTCTTATTATGTCAACAATAGAAAGTCATGTACTAATAGAAATCTTCGAAATTCTTTAAAAGATTTAAACATTTAAAAAAATAACGCCTTCTTATTACCCAGATACTGACTGAATGCGAACAGTGAAGACCATGATCTTACGGCATTATCGTGGTCTCCATTGGCAGCATTGATAGATTGAGTTGTCGCCATTAAATTAGGGTTTGTCAGTCTCAAACATTTTAAAATAAGGTGCAAATAAAGGTTACCTAGGTAAGTCTGTATATTTCGTCTTCAACAACAAAACCGCACCAGTATGAGTTCAATTCTCATCTGGGAGACTGACTTCATATCTTTTAAATGTGCGAGTTCAGTCAAGTGCGATGAGTTGCATGTGCAATCTTTCTTCTTACTAAAATATCTGTGTTTTAACACCCAATCGATACAGCAAAACAATCTCAAACCATGAATAATAAATCAAGACCCTACGTATGCTTACTCACCTTGTATAGAAGCAATTTGAATCGCCGGTAGTAGTAATAATTCTTTTGGTCTTCGTCTGCTACTTTTTCAGAATATTGTTCTTCAGCCTCGTAACCAAAGGCAACGAAATGTTTCTTATTGTTAAGAAGAAGAATGGTAGGTGTTTTCAACGACATGAGTCCGGCAGAGCCGGCCACCCAACTCGTATTTGCTGCCATTTTCGTCGGGTCTACTTCATAGTCATGATTAAAGGAATATGCGTATCCAGAAAATGTTGTCCCGAAGTGGATGGCCGCCACAAGTACTTTTCCACTTTTACTGATCCTTTCTCGTCCATGGCTTCCTTTCGTTGCCATGCCTCCATAGCCTCCTGTTCCCATGATTTTACAGCTGTTAAGTATTTACCACTTATCTAATGAGCTAAACAGGAATATAATAAATGATAACAAAAATAGACGTAATTCAAAATGCATTTTCTGTATTATTCATATCAGAAATTAAGAACTTAGATTAAAGCGAAAGTTTCAACAAATGCATACCGTTAAGTCACTTTACGTAAGGCGAAAACGAAAGTAGGCGATACATAAATGTCCATATAAGTAACACAAAAATTCTACACTAACAACCTGTACAAGTCGAGATTAAAAACTATATAACAGTAGCTACACATCGTGCTAATTTACACAAAATTAACCTACTTAAGGTTATATTTATTCAAAAACGTCGAGATCAATAGGATCTTTCAATAATAGTCAGCAGTTTATGAATGTATATATTGTCTTCAAAAATGTTAACGATTATTTTTTGTTCGTTAGTTTTGTCTGTGTTATCAACGAACTGTTTTTAAATTTTTCTTCATCTTTTTATTTTAACTGGAAAAACAGAATACACTCATATTTTTATATTTTTGTAAAAAGTATAACTAAGATAGCACATGTTATAGAATAATGTATTTGCTATACATTGTTTATCTAATTATTATATCTGGCGATGTTGAATTAACACCGGGACCAATCGTTAATAAAGAAAACTGCATTTCCATTTTTCATCAAAATATTAGACGCATAAAAATAAACTCGATTATATAAAAGAATTTTTTAGATATGGATATTTTTTGTTTTACTGAAACTAAGCTAGATGTAAATTTTTCAGACAGCAATTTACAACTTTCGGGTTTTTAAGGAATACCGTTAGGGCCATCGTCGCTAGACTTTCTAAACCAGAGGGCGACAATGCGACAGTGCGATAATATGATGACGACAATACGACAGTGCGATGACGACAGTGCGATAGTACGATGACGACAGTGCGACAATGCGATGACGACAATACGATAATGCGACAATGCAATAATGCGATGGTGACAATGCGATGGCGACATTGCGATAACGCGATGACGACAGTGCGATAATGCGATGGCGACAATACGATAGTGCGATCGTACTATCGTACTGTCGCCATCGCACTATCGCATTGTCGTCATCGCACTATCGCGCTGTCGCATTATCGCATTGTCGTTATCGCACTGTCGCCATCGCACTGTTGTATTGTCGACATCGCGTTATCGCATTGTCGACTATCACCTTCCGGTTGACAATTATAACCTGCTGACGGTATAGAATATGGGAATATAATTTTACTTCTGTCAATAGATTTTTTTTTCTCCCTGTTTTTTTTTTGTTTTCGTTCCTTTTTTGTTTGTTTTTGTTTCTTTTTTTACACTGAAAACGTCTAAATAAAATTATAAATTAATAAAAAAAAGTAACATTTTATATCAGAAGATATGGGACAGATATTGCCAAAATCGATACTTTAATTGAATTAAATTCTTAGATAGGGGAAATACTTATATAAAATACACGAAAATGTAATAAATTGTGTGGAACTTTAAAACAAGTCGAAAGATTTCAGATGAAAATGATGTTATATTGACATTTAAAGCTGCATGCCTCCAGATGACCCAAAATATTTCAAGAAAATTAGACTTGGAAAAACCATACTAAAACTTTGAGAAAAGTGAAAAAATTAAAGATTCAAGTGATAATTTATATCTTATGTGCAATTAATGACTGTATTTTGTAGTATTTATCACCATAATTCTACTGCGTTACTAAAGCAGTAGGGGCTATTTATGCATATTTTGACCTCTTTTTGGTAATTTACGTGGATTTTTAGTGCCGATTGTAATGTGTCAAGTACTTTCTTTGATCATTTCACAATATTTTACCTTTAAATACATTTTCAAAATTTTCATATAAATTAGGATGAATCTGGAGGCGTGCTGCTTTGGTCAGTAGTTCATAGAGGATATTCAAGTTTTTTTCTATAAATACAGGATTTATTTTTATCGAGTGGTATGAAAATAAATATTTCATGAGTTGCGCTATTATTATATACATGTACTTTTTTCTATTTTTGACATTACTGATACAATTTGATAGTCTTAGCCTTAAATTTTGTATATTGGCTTAATCTAGAAGAAAGTAGTCCGGCAAGACACAAGTGAAAATACGGAAAATATGTTTCACTGCAGTCAAGAACAAATTTTACAGTGTAAATGAAAAAACGAATTTCATTTCAGTTTTCTTTATAATTCTAAATATAGTTCATAATAAATCTAACTGGTCGGCTTTGTTTAATATAAAAAATACTGCTATTTCTATTATATTTTTGATTGGTCATCAGTGGCTTTATTGTTTTGTAGGATGTAGAATTTATTATATATACTAACAGTGTGAAACAATAAGAAATGTATGTTAAACTTAATTTTCTCTGTATATCTAATATAAGTGGTCAGCAATTTTCACTAAAAGTTTAACTGTAGGTCAGCAGATTCTTCTATATGTTTGACTGGTCTGCAGATTCTACTTACGTTTAAGTGGTCAGCAGTTTTTCGCATGACGTTGAATCTTCTGACCATATAGAATAAGAAGAAAATACAGCAAAAACTACACAAGCAATTTCTTTTATATTTTAGTTTCTCAGCAGAGGTTTTATTGGTTTGCGAGATGTAGAATCTATTATATTTACTAACATTATGCTGGCAAAATAACATATTTCTCTAGATATCTTATTGGTTAACTGTTTTCCCTGTAAGTTTTACTGGTTAAAATATTTTAATACTACATGTTTTACCTTTTACCTCATATAGACGTGTTTTCACGTATTTTCACCCTCCCTTTTGATGCATTAAATAGTGAAAACCATGCCCTGTTTCTGACATACATCGGGGTGCAAGAGAGGGAGAGCCCTCTTCTGCAGAGGGGTTTGAAGGGAGACTGCAGCCCCACTCAACTCCAAGAAAAATGTGGACTTGTGAGAGGCTCAAAATGGCATCAGGTCGATCATACGTTAACGTGTAACCAACGCTGAAAGCCCTTCAGTCTATCCCGACCCATCGGAAAGTTGCAGCTCTGATGGAAAAAATTAATACATAGTGATTTTGAAATGTCCCTCGTTGTCATGGTAACAGAAAATTAAGATACAATTGCTATGGCTCAGTAATCATTTGTGCCAAGTTTTATCAGTATTAAAGCATTTTTTTATAGTTTCATAGTTGATTGATTGATTGGGTACGTCACACCGACACAGTATAGGTAATATGGTGACATTCCAGCTTAACTGGTGGAGGTAGACCTCAGGTGCCCTTCCGTGCATTATTTCGGGCACAGACGGGCACCTGAGTAGAACCACCGACGATATTGTTTCATAGCAATTTGGGGTTTTCAATGAAAACAGCCATTTTTCACAAAATGCTTATGCTGTAATGGGTTAACTGGTCAGCAGATTCTACTATACATGTGTACCTAAAGCACCGTACGTTAAGTCTTCTGACCATATATTATAAGAAGAAAATATGACATAAACCATAAACCAATTTTTAACATTTCAAAATGAATTAGTACTTCACTGCAAACATCATTTTCCTCTGTTCATAGGCAGTTTCTCAATGTTGAGCTCAAATCACTTTGGATACATATAAAACAAGAGGACACAGAAATCTAGTATATCTTTAATGTTTTTTAGTTTTTTTTTAATCATATTTATTAACTATCTTTCAGAAATATAAAAGCGCTATGTTCAACAAACACCAAAAATGGCTCCATCTTAGATATTGATAACAAGGGTGCCATAGTCACAAAATACGCCCGTTTACGAAAGCTTTAGATGGAGATGGGGGCATTATGGATAAGTGTTATCTAGCAAGCAAATTTTTATTCTTGGCACTGTGTTATTAAATGAACCTTAAAACAAATCAGTAGGGAAGATATGCACAGGATGTGTGACCTTGACCTTGGTCGCAGGGACCTGAATTTTATGCACGGCACTCAGCCTCACAATGATGAACATTTGTGCCAAATTATATTGAAATCCCTCTATGCATGTAGAAGTTTTGCTCCAGACAAGCGTTTTTCTATGAGCTCTAACTGTGACCTTCACCTTTGACCTAGAGACTTGGTTCATGTGCAGGGCACTACGTCTCATGGTGGTGAACAATTCTATAAAGTAACATTAAAATTCCTCCATGCATGTCGAAAATATGCTCCGGACAACTTCTGGATATTTAATCATCTCCAGTGACCTTGACCTTGCAAATATTAACCTAAATTAAATGTGTCACACCTGTAGTCATGATAGTTACCATTTGTGCTACAATCCATCAATAAATGATGACTAAATGGTCCACATACACATCTTCAAATTTTTATCTGAACTTTGACCTCTGTGTAACCTTGACTTTGGTCGCAGGGATCTGAATTTTGCGTGCGACACTCAGCCTCACAATGGTGAACATTTGTGCCAAGTTATATTGAAATCCCCCTATGAACGTAGAAGTTTTGCTCCGGACAAGCGTTTTTCAATGTGCTCTAAGTGTGACCTTGACCTTTGACCTGGAGACCTGGATCATGCATGGAGCAATACATATCATGGTGGTGAACATTTCCATTAAGTATTATAAAAATTCTTCCATACATGTAGGAGATATGCTCCAGACAAAATCTGGATATTTCACCATCTTTAGTGACCTTGACCTTGCATATATTGACCTAAAGTACATGTGTCACAGCCGTAGTCATGATAATGACCATTTGTGTTACAATCCCTCAATAAATGATGATTAAATTGTCCCTATACACATCTTCATATTTTTATCTAAACTTTGACCTCTATGTGTGACCTTGACCTTGGCTGCAGGGACCTGAATTTTGTGCGCGACACTCCGCCTCACAATGGTGAATATTTGTGCCAAGTTATATTGAAATCCCTCTATGCATGTGGAAGTTTTGCTCCGGACAAGCGTTTTTCAATGAGCTCTAAGTGTGACCTTGACCTTTGACCTAGAGACCTAGTTCATGTGCGTGACATGGCTTCTCATAATGGTGAACATTTCTATGAAATTTCATTAAAATCCCTCCATGCGTGTAGGAGATATGCACCGGACAAAATCTGGATATTTCATCATCTTTAGTGACCTTGACCTTGTATATATTGACCTAAATTATATGTATCACAGCCATAGTCTTGATAATGACCATTTGTGTTACAATCCCTCAATAAATGATGACTAAATGGTCCATATACACATCTTCATATTTTTATCTGAACTTTGACCTCTATGTGTGACCTTGACCTTGGTCGCAAGGACCTGAATCTTGCGCGCGACACTCCGCCTCACAATGGTGAACATTTGTGCCAAGTAATATTGAAATCCCTCTATACATGTGGAAGTTTTGCTCCGGACAAGCATTTTTCAATGAGCTCTAAGTGTGACCTTGACCTTTGACCTAGAGACCTGGTTCATGTGCGCGACACTGCTCCTTATAGTGGTGATCATTTCTATGAAGTTTCATTAAAATCCCTCCATACATGTAGGAGATATGCTCCGGACAAAATTGGACGCCGCCCGCCCGCCCGCCAGGGGCGTTCCCATAATACGTCCCGTTTTTCAAACGGGCGTATAAAAACCTAAAGGAGCGTCAATTTGATAGGTAGTTGGATATTCGAATAACCAACTAACTACTAGCTGGTAGTTGGTTATTCTTAATCCCCCACTACCTGTTGACCACTTATGTTAGATATATAGAAAAAATTATGTGTTGACGTAAATTTCTAATTACATGTACATGTATCTTTATTTACGATGTTAGTAATATATTTAATTATACATCTTACAAAACAATAAAACCACTGATGACGATCTATGAATATAATTTGTTTGTCTTCTTAATACAAGTAATAAACAGTGATTTTAACTTTCTTTTTTTTTTCATCTTTTAAATGTCAACAAAAGATCATTTCCATCTGAAATATTTCTATTGCATTGTTTATAAAAGTTTCACACAATTAATTGTATAACTCTTTCAGTATTTATATATAAAATGTTTCTTATTATTAATTTATAAGTTATTTAAACATTTTAGTATACAGAAAAGAAACAAACAAAAAAAATAATAAAAAGGAAAAGAAAAAACAAGAAGAAAGAGATTTATTGACAAAAGTAAAATTATCCGTCAGCTTATTCGCCAGCAGTTTAGAACCGTTCACCAGAAGGCAATAGTCGACAATGCGATAACGCGATGACGACAGTGCGACAGTGCGATGACGACAATGCGACAGTGCGATAACACTATCGATCTGTCGTCATCGTACTATCGCGTTCTCGCATTGTCATTATCGCACTGTCGCATTGTCATCATCGCACTGTCGCATTGTCGTCATCGCACTGTCGCATTGTCGTCATCGCACTGTCGCACTATCGCATTATCGCCCTCTGTATTTTAACGTAAAACCACGATGGCCCTAACGGTATTCCGTAGAATTTGACCATGCTGGAGGTTTGCTGACTAAGACGACTATTTAACATAGAATATCTTCTTTTGATCGACTTCAAAGATAAAAATCAATCTAACCTATTATGCACAATATACAGTCCTTCCCACTATAAGGTTGACTTTTGGGATAAATTAAATAATTGTATAGAAATAGCGTAAGAACAAAGCCAGCGTTTAATAATTGTACGGGGTATAAATGAAGATCAAATTGATACAACAAATCATAAAATAAATATTTTTTTTTCCAGTAAATAATATGATTAACAGTAGCGAAAACCTTATTGTTTGGTTTTATGAACCTGTCAATTACATACTGATTACACGGTCGATGCACACAGTATATTAATCTTCGGTAGATTTTCGGTCAGTTCCGTGAGATGTACGCTGTACGATGGAATTTAATTTAATTTTTATCTATAAACTAAGTGCACTCAGCGTTATAGCGCAATAGGGTAAAGCACGAGTTTATAATCTAACTCGTGTTTTAAGTTCGAGACCGCGTCGGTCCATGTTTTTTTCTTCTTATTAATACTTTCAACATTATTGAAGTTATATATGATTATTTTATATTGTTTGATTTGTTTTATTATGTTTTACTTAATTTTGTTATGTCTATACTCATTTAAATAACATGTTTAAGAATTCATTTTAAAAAATAAAACGGTTTAAAATCAATAAATGTATTTTCAATGTCGTAAAACACACTACAAATATGTTCCTTTAAAATATACTGCAAAAATAAAGAAAGAGTATTAGTGGCAACAGTAAGGATCGAACCACATACCTCTCAATTATCAGCGTTCTCTTTACCGACTGTGCTATCGTGAATTAACGAAAACCTTCACATTAAGCTGATGTGACTTTCAATCCATGACTTATATACTCCACATTAATTCTCGTAAACTACACAGACCAAACCAAAGTGGAATCGAATATTTAAATGAGTCCTGTTATGTATTCATAATTGACAGGTCAATAAAATCAGACTATACACGAATTACTCCAAATACGCAAACACTGCTCGATCCAATTACCATAAAAAATAATATCCATGCTTTTGACTCTGGCGTTTTCGAAACTGTTAGCAAAATTAGCGACCATTTAGAAACATGTATTTATTTATCGGTAGAGTTTGATTCAAACAAACCTTTTAAAAGAAAAATTTGGAATTATAAAAAAGCTGACTTTGTAAAATTAAATTCATTGATAAGAAGTACAGACTAGTCCTTTATTCAAAGCAGTAAGCGTGCAGTTTATTTACGGGCAAATTCTTATATCTAGCGAAACAATGCATTCCATCATATTATGCACTATGATAAACCTTGGTTTAACAGTAGTATACGAAAAAGTTTAAGACAAAGAGAAAGGCTCTTTCAAAAGCATTAAATAGTAATAAAGCTTCTGATTGGGTAAAATATAAGGACTCTCGAAATCAAATAAAAAAAATGCTAAAGAGATATTTCATAATAATTTAGAATTTTCATTGCATTATATGAGCAGTTCTTATCCTCGTGAATACTGCAAAATAGTTAAAATGCTAGTAAAAGATAATACGAATGAAAATGTCTCCTCTTAAAAATTGTAACAACACTTTCTCCTTATCTGATATAGATAAGGCAAATACTTTAAACGAGTTTTTTAGTTCAATATCATGTGTTGATGATACATATATAAAACTTCCACTATTTACTTTTAAAACTAATTCACGTCTTGAAGATTTTATAATTAATAAACAAGAAATTAAGGATACTTTATTGAATCTTTTCACCAATCAAGCTTCCGGTCCAGATGAAATTAGCCATAAATTGTTAAAGGAAACATCGGAATCTTTGCGGGCTCAACTTTGTTTACTTTTTAATCTCTCATTAAATGGAGGAATATATCCCGATTTCTTTGATAAACTGTGTTGGAGAAGTGATGGAACGTATTATATTTAAACATATGTATAACTATTTTCATAATAATTCATTACTATTTCAAACTCAATCTGGTTTTTTGCCAGGTCACACAACTGTTCATCAGCTTATTGATATTTATAATCAAATTTGCAAAGCTTTTGACAACAAAAAAATAACATGTAATATATTTAGCGATATTTCAAAAGCGTTTGATCGAGTTTGGCATAAAGGTCTTATCTTCAATTTAAAACAGTATGGAATTCTATGAAACTTTATTTCATGGTTAAACAACTATCTTTATAATAGGTCTCAGAAAGTGTTTGTGTCTTCCTCTTTCTCTAATACTACATTACTTGGAGGAGTCCCCAAGGGATCCGTCCTTGGTCCTTTTTTATTTTTAATCTATGTTAATGGCATTGCCGAATCCCTTCTAAGTGTAACTAAACTTTTTGCCGACGACAGTTCGTTGGCAGTCTCATCTAAAGATGTCTCGTATATGGAAGAAATTCTAAATAAAGACATTATCACAATTACATCATGGTCTAAACAGTGGCTTGTTAATTTTAATCCAGCAGAGGTCATGTTCTTTTCATTTTGTAATCGAAATAAACCGAATCGTTTTTTCAGCTTAAGTATGTAGACCACCATAATCATTTAGGGGTAACATTCAGTCAAGGTGGGTCATGGCCAGAACATATATCTATTATAGTAGTAGAAGATTTACCTTATTTTGTTTATACATGTACTATATTTATTTTCATATTGAGTTCATTAAAATACTGCTGTAAATCAAGGTTTGGTGCGTTTATTCTAGTGGCAAATTAATAATGGCATATATTTTTTTTCCATTTGATATCATTAAGTCATTTTTGATTTTCTTTGTTTTTTTCCAGCTTAAGCGATTTCTTTATTACCAGTTAAAATACATGAAACTAATATCGCTTATCATATAAATATCTCAGAATTTCTAAAAACCACAGTTACTAACTATGTTACCATTAAGCCAACAAGATAGACCTTTAGGGGAGGACCCTAGACAATGTTGGTATAACTTTTGGTCCAACCTTTTTGTATGTCCATTATATTTATGTTTAAGATAATGATGTTAGATTGTGTAAATTTATCATGCACAAAATTTATATTAAACTAAACCGAGATAAAATGTATGCCTTTTACTCAACGTTAAATCAGCAAATTAGTGTATACAGTTTCAACGATAGAAATGTGTGACGTCACTGTTTTTAAATACAAATTATACTTAAAATATGATCTGTAAACACTAATGTCCGTGACAAGAAATTTCATAATTAATTAAATACACATGTATTTCTTAGTTCAGAAGAGTCCTTCAGAGTATTAACAAAATGGTGGTATTGACGGTATTTGTTTCTAAAGAGCATTCGTCGCGAAAGTAAGAGAATGTACATGGTCGGATATCTTGGTATGTGAGTGAGTGAGTGAATGAGTGAGTGAGTGAGTGAATGATTGAGTGAATAAATGAGTGAGTGATTGTATGAATTGGTAAGTGAGTGAATGAGTGAGTGAATTGGTAAGTGAGTTAGTGAGCGAATGAATGAGTGAATGAATTGGTGAGTGAGTGAGTGAATTGGTAAGTGAGTGAGTGATTGAATGAATTGGTGAGTGAGTGAGTGAATTGTTAAGTGAGTGAGTGAATGAATGAGTGAATGAATTAGTGAGTGAGTGAATTGGTAAGTGAGTGAGTGGGTGAATGAGTAAATGAATTGGTGAGTGAGTGAATGAATGAATTGGTGAGTGAATGAGTATGTGAATTAATGAGTGAGTAAATAAATGTGTGAGACATTGAGTGAGTGTGTGAATTGGTAAGTGCGTGAGTGAATGAATGAGTGAATGAATTGGTGAGTGAATGAGTAAGTGAATTGGTGAGTGAGTGAATGAATGAGTGAATGAATTGGTGAGTGAGTGAATTGGTAAGTGAGTGAATGAATGAATGTGTGAGTGAGTGAATGATTGAGTGAATGAGCGAGTGAGTGAATGAATTGATGAGTGAGTGAATGAGCGACTGAGTGAGTAAGTGATTGAGTGAGTGAATGAGTGAATTGGTAAGTGAGTGAATGAATTGGTGAATGAGTGAGTGAATGAATTGGTGAGTGAGTGAGTGAGTGAAATGTTATAATGACGGCGTTTATGTCTTAATTGAGCTTATACACGAAAAACGTTTTTGGTTTTGTTGTTAATATAGTTCAAAATCTAGAGAATATGCCAATTTGAACGTTAAATCTAAATTCAACCATTGCCCTTGTCGATGAAAATATATTGCTGGGACTCATTAATAAATAATTATTGCCTCAAAGGTCAAGCTGCACATTTTTTATTTTCAAAGTCTAACAATTCGAGAAGTTTATCGGTATTGTTGAAATTTCAGTCAGGGTTGAATTTTGGTTTCATGTGACGTCCAGTAAAAGTATTTACATGTCTACGACGGATTTACATTAACGCCCAAAACAAAACCATCCGAATTCCTCAGCATAATTTACATAAATTTGCTTCTAAAAATTTATATATGTATGTTTGATCTTATGGTTAGGCTTTCTTTCAAAATGCCAGAAGAAATTAATACACGTAGTGATGATGATAATGATGATGATGATGACGACGACGAAGATAATAATAATAATAATAAATGATAATAAAAATGACGATCATGATGAATAAGAAGAAGATGAAAAAATAACTCGACATGATGATGCAATGATACGGGTGAGATTTCTCAACTGTTTCGTCGTCTCAATGAAAACGTATGTGTACAAGATATCATTCACATTGAGCTGTTCACAAATTAATCTAGTCAGAGATACTAAAGGGTTTGAATGTTACATTAAAGATGATCATTGTGTTAAAATGGCCTGCCTAATGGTTAGAAAAAAACAACATTTTTTCGAAATAGTTCCTTGTTGCAATTATACATTTGTTAGAAAATGAAGTGAAAAATGAAATAATAATATTATAATAATAAATATTGCTAAGAGATAAGATTTTTTTTCTAATAAATAATAAATGAACACATGAAAAATATATGGATGTGTGATGGAACTTGTTCTTCATCTTATGTTGTATATCTTAGAAATAAATACTAAGTTAAAGAAAACATTAGATGTTTAAAACGGAATATTATTTCTGTTTTAATGGACAAGTCTTTTCCGGGATTATTCACAAAAGGCATCAACATTTCCCTCCGCAATTTTACAAGCATTTCTTCAGATATTCAACCGAAAGTACAAAGACAAGATAATTATCAATTAATTCGTCACTCTCGGATAATATACAGGAATGGCATTGATTGATTTCTTAAATTGTGTTAACATAGTCACAAACAGTCCAACAGATATTTGATTTTTGATTTGATTTAAATATATTCTATTGCCAAAAATAAAACATAAACATACATGTAGATAGTTACAATACAATGACATGACATATTTGGCAAAAGGGTTGACCCACAAGTTCTCTCAACATTAGCAACGGGTCTTCCCTGAAAGATTATTGAATATATATAAGACTATGGAAAGCCATGGCTGTCTGATATTGTCCTTTATCAATTTATGTAACCATTTGGATAATATATAAGTTCACTTCGACTATACATGAATTGAAACACCTTCTTATTTAACCGGAATCCATTATATTTATCCACAGTTACAATATATGAAACCATACCGTCAGTGTATGAAACCTCGTTAGCAATACATTTGTATATTATAACATTTTGTATATGATTCCAATTCTTCAATATAGGGTACCAAAGTAGCCATGTATAATTTCAATATATAAGTTGATTATCACATTATATGAAACCATATCTTCAGTGTATGAAACCGAGTTAGCAATATATAAGTTGATTTTCTTAATATATGATACCAATTATTCAATATATGGAACCAAAGTAGCAATGCATGGAACCAGGTGTCCTTACATGAAAGCGAATTCGGAAATTGAAAACAGGGTACTAATGAAGACAATGCTTTCAAAATCATAAAGAGAAACAAAAGCTTATGAAAATTGTCCCTAAAGATATATTTGGCCGGTAGTCCTTCTGTTGAATTTTGGATTTTTAAATTTGGAGTGTATATAATATTTATCATTATAGATGCAGATTGCCCACATTTTAATGAATTCGTGATACCGTCGACAGATTAAAATCCAGTTATTAAACTTTACTGAATATATCATCCTGAAATATATGCTTGTTTTCATAATGGGTGCAGTTGTTTACCCAGATATATTTCTACAAGTTTGAACAGTTATGGGTCAAGTTTATCCAGATATATTTCTATGGAACTACTATAGATGCCAATTACCTAGATATGTTTAAAAAATACCAAACTGGCTCTCCGATTTGTCTTTGATTGGTTCCCTTCCTTCGTTTTCAAGAAGAAATTTAATAACTCAAAAAATGCGATAATATTCTTCCTGTCGAGAAATAAACAAAGACGGTTATGAAAAAATCTCTCTTTTGTCTGTTTCTTTGTATAAACAATAATATAAATATAATCATGTTCATGTATAATAATGATTGAATAGTAAAAACAATCCTAAATTACCTGTCTACTTTATTGACGGTCATTTTGTTTTCTTATCTCAATGAGACATTAACAGCTTGACCTTTGAAAAAAGTAGATTCACATTTGTTATTTTTTGTTATTTTTGAAAATTTGATATTATTTCAAATTAAAACATGAATTTTTTTAAACTTCAAGAATGTGTTATTACAATTTTTCAAGACATCAAAAGTCATTGGTTTTCATAAACTAGATACCTTTACATCTTTACATTAGCACGAGTCACTTGCATTTTCATCACTCATTAAGAAGTCAAACTTTGCTTTCGTAAGTTTATTTGTCTTTTCCTCCCTGGCTTCTACAACCACTTCCGTCCCGCCAAATATAATTTGAACAAACACACCGCGATCTTTCCCGCCAGAAAGATCCGGAACGTCCACTTCCAGTTGGCCGACATACGTACATCCGACATCCGTCACATAAAGTGGTTCTTCGTCAGTCGATGTATACACATCAAAAACTAAAGATATCTGGTCCGCTTCAAGGGGCGTGTAACGTTGTTTGGATTGCGCCTCCCCCACAACGAGCTCCTGACCCTTTTTAACATGGACATCAAACACATCCTTACATTTTATTTTTCCATCAATCGTTACTTTCTTGTTCGCCGGATGGACGCCATTTTGGAAATCTCGATAGACAAGGATACCATACGAGCACCTTGCAATGCGCGAGACAATTGTCACAGGATTATGTCCAAATATTACAGCCCCTTTCAAGACTGCTAAACCAGCTTCTTCTGGTATAATAAGTCTCTTGTCAGGAAAATTGGTTCGGATAGCGTCTTGAAGTAACGGCGATTCTGAAAACCCTCCAACTAAAAGAATCGAACTCGTGTTTTTGCTGGCTTTCTGTTTAAAAATCTCTTTTACATGCTTTACTATGTTGTTGCAAGATTCATCGAACCATGACCTAAATATTCCTGTTTCGACTCTCACTGTGTTGCCAACCAACGTTACCTTGTCGTCATACTTTTTCTTTGTTTTGATATAGTCTTTAAGATTTTTGCCTGTTACATCTTTGAAAATTTCAGCAAGACTAGGTGGGACTTTAATTGTCTCTTTTGACCTTTCATCACCAACTCCCTTTCCTTTTATCCCTCTCTTCTTAGTCTCAAACGCTCGAAATAGTTCAACCCAATCTTCTTTGGCCTCCTGCATGAACTTGTCGAAAACGGATTTGTCCTTCTGTGTATCGGTATCTATAATAAACAAGAGGGCCATGATGGCCCTGAGGTCGCTCACCTGTATATAGGCCCCCCAAACCCCCACACCCCCCCTCCCCAACGTTGCAGGACCAATTTAACCCAAGGGCTTTTATTTGCACAAACTTGGTAGACACCCATAAGAAGATGTTTCATGCTAAACATCTAAGCTCTAGCTCATTGGGCTTTTTAAAAGAAGTTTTTTTTAAAGTTTTTACTATACACATATAGTTAAAAACAATGACACCCCTTGGTCCGGGCCAGTTTTGACCCCAGGGCTTTTATTTGAACAAACTTTGTAGACACTTACTAGAAGATGTTTCATGCTTAATATCTAAACTCTAGCTATTTGGGTTTTTTCAAAGAAGATTTAAAGTTTTTGCTAAACACATATAAAGAAAATCAATGACCCCCGGGGCGGGGCCAATTTTGACCCCAGGTCTTTTATTTGAACAAACTTTGTAGACACTCACTAAAAGATGTTTCATGCTTAATATCTTAACTCTCGCTATTTGGGTTTTTTCAAAGAAGATTTTTAAGTTTTTGCTATACACATTTAAGGAAAATCAATGACCCCCGGGGCAGTGCCAATTTTGACCCCAGGGCTTTTATTTGAACAAACTTGGTAGACACCTATTAGAACATGTTTGATGCTCAATATCTTAGCCATAGCTCTTTGAGTTCTTTAAAAGAAGATTTTTTTAGGTTTTTACTACAGTAGAACTTCGGTAAGTCGAAGTTGGAGGGACTTGCGTAAAAACTTCGACACATCGGGACTTCGACTCATGAATCGTTCTGAATTCCATGACAAAATTTCAATCTGTGACTAGCCCTAATTATAAGATATATAACGTAACCTATTTCATGTTTTCTTTCATTTATTAATCTGATATTTTACTTTATGCAATGATAAATATGACATGTTAATTACTTTTTCACGGCTTATGATTTGAACTACCTGTTGACGTATACAATGAAGTTACAAAAGGCGTAACAATTCGAAAGGGCAATAACTTAACCAGCTTATAGTAAATATTAAAGCGTGTGATTAACACGCGACACCGGGTCACAAAGTATGTTTGTTCTTACTGTTTACATGTACTTTCAAATACCGCTACGGCAATTAAATTAGTAACTATTAAAGCATTTTTTCACACATTTAAATGCATTCAAAGGTTGTTTGAACACTTGGCTGTGTAATTAACACGTGTCACTTAAGTTGATCGGAAATCGTCTTCGCGGCAAGAAAAGGTGTGAAAAATGTCTCGAGATAGAAGGTATCAAAATAATCGAAGGACTTCGACTTATTTGTGGTAAATTGTACTAGATTTATTCTATACGGACCATGAAAAAACTTCGACACATCGAAAAATTCGACACATAAAATCTCGACTCATAAATAGGTTTTTATATGGAATATATAAGAGAAAAAATCGGGACTTTCATTTTACTTCGACACATCGAGAAAATCGACTAATCGAAGTTCGACTCATAGAAGTTCTACTGTATATGCATATAGGGAAAATCAATGACCCCCCGGGGCGGGGCCAAGTTTTACCCCAGGACTTTTATTTGAACAAACTTGGCAGACACCCATTAGAAGATGTTTCATGCTAAATATCTTAGCTCTAGCTCTTTCGGTTCTTTAAAAGAAGATTTTTTAAGTTTATACTATATGCATAGGGAAATCAATGACCCCCTGGGGCGGGGCCAATTTTGACCCCAGGGCTTTTATTTGAACAAACTTGGTAAACACTCACTAGAAGATGTTTCATGCCAAATATCTAAGCTCTAGCTCTTTGGGTTTTTTCAAAGAAGATTTTTTAAGTTTTTGCTATACACATATAAGGAAAATCAATGATCCACGGGGCGGGCCAATTTTGACCCAGGGCTTTTATTTGAACAAACTTGGTAGACACCTATTAGAACATGTTTCATGCTAAATATCTTAGCTCTAGCTCTTTGGGTTCTTTAAAAGAAGAATTTTTTAAGTTTTTACTATATGCATATAGGGAAAATCAATGACCCCCGGGGCGGGGCCAATTTTGACCCCAGGGCTTTTATTTGAACAAACTTGGTACACACTCACTAGAAGATGTTTCATGCCAAATATCTAAGCTCTAGCTCTTATGGTTTTTTAAAAGAAGATATTTTAAGTTTTTTCTTTCGGTTGCCATGGCAACCAGAGTTCTGCATGGAATTAAATTCTTTGAACAATTTTTAAAGGTGACCACCAAAGGAACATTCCTGTGAAGTTTGGATGAAATTGGCTTAGTGGTTTATGAGGAGATGTCATTTAAAGTAAAAGTTTATGGACGGACGGACGCCGGACGGACGACGGACGGACGCCGGACGAAAAGCGATCACAAAAGCTCACCCTGTCACTTTGTGACAGGTGAGCTAAAAAAGGCTTTCTTCATCAACACTTTTAACATACAAAAATTATAACTGTTTGTGACTTATATTGTATATATATATATATATATATATGTATATATTAAATATAATGTTGCTTATATCATATGGTCTGAAACTATTATTTCAATCAATACAATGTACTGCGTATGAATTCGGAAACATTCCCATCTCTTTCCTTCAATGAATCTATTTTGAATGCATTAAAATTGAAACTTGTTCTTACACAAAGCTGAACAGATATATCCCCATCTTGTTTAGTTGAGATAGAATGTTTTTAATGTTTTCCCCTTGCCATTGAATTAAATTTGTTATTTTCCATACAGATCTTCACAAGAAGTGAAAAAATAAGGAAGCAACAGACGTATTATTTTGAAATAACATTAGTAAACAAAAAATTTGGGAACAGACACAGATAAAAGAATGAAATAGGTTAAAAGTAAAAACACAATAAAAATACATGAAGCAATACATTCAGCCCTTTAAATGCACCAATGTTTAATTTTTAACATAACACTTAACATCTTCACAAAAAAAAATCAAACAAAATTAATAAAATTTTATACCAACAATGCTCCGCAAAAATTTCTCAAACGCCGCATCAACACCCGCTCCACTACACGTGCCAACGCTTGCATAATTTAGTTCTTTCAGTTTACTATCTTCTACAACTTCGTGGATGATTATATCAACAGTTCTACCTGAAATAACAAATTAAGAATGGTTAGAAAATGTTGATTACGTTGACTACTGGGATCCTTCATATTCACCGGACAATCATTTTACCGGACAAAATCTATTCCTGTCAAATAAGGCTGCATTTTTTGCTTCGATTCAAAAATCATCCGGTCTGAATCGTACACACACTTTCTATTTATAAGTAAATAACAACAAAACCACTCTCAGGTAAATATTGTTGATTCAGTTTTTTATTTACTAACATACCCTTTTGTTTACTAGTTATTTCATGACCTAGCCATGCGGGGGAATAATCTGTTTCTGCGCATCCCCGAATATTGAGGCCCTAAATGGGCTATTTTAGATAGGTTTTACTTTTAATTCTTCTTAATGTTATCCCAGGAGACAATCTTAACATACTTTAATGATAAAAGTAATTTTGAATTAAGTTCAAACAATCTTTCGTTGTTGTCTTTTACAAAGAAATTAAAATCAGGTTACGGCCATGGGAGGAAACTCTACATGGAATGTAAATAAAATAGATTTTATGGCTTTTGCAACATGCTGCAAGATGACCAAAAGTAAACTGTATGACAAAGAACAGAATTCCATTTGAATATTAAAATGTTTCATACATTTAAGGATCATGAAGAATCAATACGTTAACTAAGTTAATAGTGTTACTAGTGTTAATTTCAATTACACCTTATATATTTGCCTCTTTGTAACAGGCATGACTGTCGTGTCTATTTCTAGTGACAGACTGGGTCTTTCCAATATCTAAACCTTGCAATTCAAAAGTCTTAGTGTCCTTGCTGATGTTTTAAAGTTAAATTTCAGTTCACGACTTCGAAAAATTTTGAAACACAATGTCCGGTAAATTGTGTTGTGTTTTCTCTGTAATGCCCTACTGTAAAGACACATTTATACGGTCAAATGTTTAATTTCATGTTTGATAAAGTAATATCTACATATAATAAGAACCCAAAATTATTTGGGTAAAATTCCATTCTTTTTATTATTTTAATTAAAAGTTACAGCGAAAAAACATCATATTTTGTCCGTTATATGTAGGATTCCAGTACAGTATTTATAAACAAGAACTGTCGGAGGACAGTAACGCTCGACTATTCGAAAATTTGTCACAAGGGTGTTTCATGAGTATAATAATGCTTACCTATATGAATACATAAAATTGTCCGAAAAGGTCCAAACCCTTCAAGTTTCAATACATTCCCTTCAGTAGTTATGGAGATACAAGCTTACACACAAAAACTTAACAAAGAATTTATGAATCAAAAAAGGGGCATAATTATGCAAAAAAGTAAATCAGAGTTATGGGACTTGTGTCAATCATCTTAGATAATCACAGAGACAAAGTGTGTGGAGTTTCAATCCATTCCCTTCAGTAGTTATGGAGATACCAGCTTACACGCAAAAACTTAACCAAGAATTTTTAAGTCGAAAAAGGGGCATAATTATGTAAAAAAGCAAATCAGAGTTATGGGACTTGTGCCAATCTTCTTAGATAATCACAGAGAACAAGTGTGTGAAGTTTCTGCGAATAGTCGAGCTAAAAATGAAAACTTTCATAAAATTTACTTAATTTTTGCATAATCTTAAAATACCAGTGTGATAACAGAAACATTAAAAGCAAAAACATTTATGGTTTACATTCTCGTTTTGGGTTATTGGCCCTCCTATAACCTGCTTAAACGGAAATTAATTTGCCTAAGACACCAGTATGGGACATAATTCATAATTGTTTTGTCCCAGCATCGGTATAGTTATTCGTGCAGTCTGCCAAGACAGGTATACATTGTATACTGTTTGTAAATCCCTTAAAATTAAAATGGACTGTTCTTTATTTTAAGCCCACATATTTATTAAACAAGATATGTTTGTAAAACATGTATGCCCCCTATCAGCAGCCAATTAGTCATGTGACAAGGTTATTATGCATGACTTCTGACCCAGTGATCAAACAATTAATAAGGGTAATCAAGTATCTACTGGTCATGACCTTGACCTTTGACCCCTTGACCCAAAACTCAATAGGGGTCATCTGCTGGTCACGATCAAACATCATACAAAGTTTGAAGTTCCTAGGCCTAAGCGTTTTAGTTAATTGATCAGAAACTGTTTTTACCTACAAGGTCAATGTGACCTTGACCTTTGACCCCTTGACCCCAAAATCAATAAGGATCATCTGCTGGTCATGACCAATCACCATGCCAAGTTTGAAGTTCCTAGGCCTAAGGGTTCTTTTATTATTGATCGGAAACTGTTTTAACATACAAGGTCAATTTGACCTTGACCTTTGACCCCAAAATCAATAGGGGTCATCTGCTGGTCATGACCAATCACCATGCCAAGTTTGAAGTTCCTAGGCTGAAGCGTTCTTTAGTTATTGATCAGAAACCGTTTTTACTTACAAGGTCAATGTGACCTTGACCTTTGACCCCTTGGTCCCAAAATCAATAGGGGTAATCTGCTGGTCATGACAAATCACCATACCAAGTTTGAAGTTCCTAGGCCTAAGCATTCTTAAGTTATTGATCAGAAACCGTTTTTACTTACAAGGTCAATGTGACCTTGACCTTTGACCCCTTGACCCAAAACTCAATAGGGGTCATCTGCTGGTCACGACCAATCATCATACAAAATTTGAAGTTCCTAGGCCTAAGCATTTTTAGTTAATTGATCGGAAACCGTTTTTACCTACAAGGTCAATGTGACCTTGACCTTTGACCCCTTGACCCCAAAATCAATAGGTCATCTGCTGGTCATGACCAATCACCATACTAAGTTTGAAGTTCCTAGGCCTAAGGGTTCTTAAGTTATTGATCGGAAAGCATTTTTACCTACAAGGTCAATGTGACCTTGCCCTTTGACCCCTTAACCCCAAAATCAATAGGGGTCATCTGCTGGTCATGATCAATCACCATACCAAGTTTGAAGTTCCTAGGCCTAAGGGTTCTTAAGTTATTGATCGGAAACCGTTTTTACCTACGAGGTCAATGTGACCTTGACCTTTGACCCCTTGACCCCAAAATCAATAGGGGTCATCTACTGATCATGACCAATCACAATATCAAGTTTGAAGTTCCTAGGCCTAAGGGTTCTTTCGTTATTGATCGGAAACCATTTTTACCTACAAGGTCAATGTGACCTTGACCTTTGACCCCTTAACCCCAAAATCAATAGGGGTCATCTGCTGGTCATAACCAATCACCATACCAAGTTTGAAGTTCCTAGGCCTAAGGGTTCTTTTGTTATTGATCGGAAACTGTTTTTACCCAAGAGGTCAATGTGACCTTGACCTTTGACCCCTTGACCCCAAAATCAATAGGGGTCATCTACTGATCATGACCAATCACCATACCAAGTTTGAAGTTCCTAGGCCTTAAGGTTCTTTAGTTATTGATCGGAAACCGTTTTTGCTTACAAGGTCAATGTGACCTTGACCTTTGACCCCTTGACCCCAAAATCAATAGGGGTCATCTACTGGTCATGACCAATCACCATACCAAGTTTGAAGTTCCTAGGCCTAAGGGTTCTTTAGTTATCACTCGGAAACCATTTGGTCTACGGACCGACGGACCGACAGACCGACGGACCGACAAGTGCAAAGCAATATACCCCCTTTTCTTCGAAATGGGGGCATAATTAAATGTGATCAAACGTTAATTTATCTCGATAGCATTTGTTTCTACGTTTAACCTTTTTACTGTGCAGGAAGCGTTAACAAGTTGACTGTGCCAACAGTACTGTATAGGGGCGGACTTATTGGTTGCAAGTTCAACAACCGTGCATTACTTAACCAGGAGAAGCAGCTAGTTCTTTGGAGTGTTATTAATTAATTAAGCATCAAAATGGCGGTTTAGGACTCGATTGTTTCAAAGTCTCATTCAAAATACTTGTTACTGCTTTTATTTTGGATAACAGGAATCAAACTAGCGACCGCTGATTTGTAGTCTTACTATCAGACCAATGCTGTAAATGTTTGAATTACAAGCTTCAATCCGACAATTTTTCTTACCTCCTACATATACGACCATGTATCGAGTCCCTTTGGTAAAAGGTGAAATCGTCGGTGTTTTTGTTTCGGATCCTCCATGAATTTTGTCGACCGGCAGCAGATACATACAGAACAGGGACGCAGCCTCTGGTTCAAGGGCGATAATTAGACTTTCTTTGGCGATTCCCGCCTAAATTGATACAGAACAGCTTGTCGTTATTTTATTGATTCATAATTGTTACTTGGCTAATTGTTCTTTTTTTGTATAAGTAACTAAATAAACGTAATAATTCCGTCTCAGAATGTTATGCATTCAGATTTCTTAATACAATTTTGGAACAATTATGCCCAAAGATGAGTGAATAAAATCTTAGGACAATAAATGTGGAAATGTATATTCAAGGGCATACGACAATTTACATGCTAATGTAAACCATACTATAGAAAATGTATGAAATAAACCGAGTAGTAGATCTGCGGAACGGTATTCCAAAGGATTATGGTTCAAGACCTATTCAAGTCGCACATTGTCTCAGCCAGAGTCATTGCAAAAGGTTGTCTGTAACCTTCAGATGCTCAGTGCTGGCTGTGCCCGTAAGGATTTAAATCAAATTTTAATATCGTTCTATAGTATGTCATAGTAGAGTACTGTTCTCACATAAGAATAATCCGACAGCGCCAGGTTCATTTTGCACACTTTTTTCATTCTGTTACACACATTTCAGGTACCAGTATGTTGATTGTTAGTGCCTTATACATACTTGAATCATTATATTTCTTAGGTTAACATTATACATGTACTCCCATGGATGTGTCATATGGTTATATAATTGCACCAGCTGAGACATGACAAATTTCTAATAGTATATATGATAATACACTTACATACAAAAGAAGACTAACCTTTTCTGCAGCCTCCCTCATAAACTGTTTGGCTCCGTCATTCGATATAGCAGGGACAGTCAGAACCCAGCGAATGTCATCTGTTACTAAACCGTCCATTCTGTTCAAACTTGAGTGATAAGTATATGTTAAAGGAATTTTTTAGCTATATACCTACGGTAAAATATAATTTGACTGGCTTTAAGGTTGAACAAATAAAATGAATGTAAATATTAGCTTTTTCCTAGTATAATTTTACTAGTTTTACTCATGTGCGCACATGGACCCGTTCATCGTCATTTATGGCTCGGAAATGAATATGACTTTTCTTTAGAGGAAAAGGCACACATGTCCTTAATCAAACAGAAATTGATTATGAACAATTAAGATACTTATCTTGAAGAGATAGTAGCTGTGGATGAACTCATAATAGTAGCAAAACGTAAACAAAATGGTAAAATGTCTTCCATACAAAATACTAAGCCCCTGTAAATTGACTGAACAAAGGGCCATCCGAGGTCCAGTGGTTAAGGCTGTTGACTTTAAACCACTTGCCTCTCAATATTTTAGGTTCTTATTACGCCAGGACTTTAACCTCATGTGAGGGAGCATCCAGTAAGCTTATGGAACATCGTTGGTTCTACTCCACTCTCCAGTCGTGCCTGAAATAATGCACGGAGGGGCACCCGAGTTATTCAACCAGTCCAGTCGCAAATGACCTTTCCGGTGTTGGTGTGACGTGAATCGCATTCAATATCAAACTAATGACCAAGAAGCAAAATTGGTCCAGCTTTATGTTAAATGAATACCGTTTTGGGAATTGTAAAAGAAAACCATTTATAAAAAGCTTTGGAAATAACATTTCATTACGCTGCCTTTGACAAGGGGGTTAATCCATGCGCACGCATCCTTAAAGTTCTGATACCGCGAACACTTCATCGGCCGGTATTTCGAAGAAAAACGAGTGGTGTGAAGAAATCAGAAAAGGTATGAATTTAATTTGTTTTGCAAAGAAGATGTCCTAACTTCTAGTTTTTATATACAAAATGTCTTGAAGTAACTCTTTCCTGTTTTGTCAGTATTTCGCGTTGAATGCGATTTTGATTCTGGATAGTGCGTACACCCGGCGTTGAAATGTTACAGAAAATGAGCAAATATCGATTAAACTGGCCGTTTTAAACGGCTGGAAGTTATTCTGTTGTAGAATCCTTTTCAAAAATATATTTTCAACCTTCGTTCCAATTCATTTGTATTAAAAAAAGTATTTAAACGCACTATTTAAAGAAAACAGAGATTATGATTATGCGTACACTCTAAAAAAAATCCAGATACTGCGTACACATAACCACGGATTTATATTACAGGGATCGGACACTCCCAGTTAACCCTATATATATGCTTAAATATCTTGTCGTGCACCCGATAAAGGTACATCGATCGATAATTTACCGGCGCGAAGCGTAAATGCCCGTTCGCAACGGATACCTACTTTACAAAATACCATATAGCTTTTTCATTTATTATCCGATTTTGGAAATTTAAAGTTTATTTTGAAAAAAAATACTTGGTTAATTCAAATATCTTATTTATTTTTAAAGGTACAGTTTATCTGTCCGCAACGACGGTTAAAAAATTAACTTGACGAAATCCGCGGTAAATTTACATTTTTTTATATAAAAAGCAGGTATTTGAAATTTATTATTACGGTACCATAATACTTTCAGTTTCAAAACAAAAAAGAAGCCGATGTAAGTTATTCACAGATGATCAAAGATGCATTATTCAAGATTTGTTGGGTTATGTAGTCAAATTTATTAACGCACAATTGTTTTACGGGTAATGTATTGCGGCCTTTACACGTGAAGAAAATTTATTCATTTTTTAGTACAAAATATTGCCGAGATTGTCAATATTGCCATATTCATAGAATATTTAAATTTCATTCATCATTTATATCATTATTATTTTTTGTAAATCTGTTTTCAAATGACGGTGCAGTGAAGTAGACAATCATCGTAACAGTAAAGTTCTCTTGTGTGGCTGTCTCGATTCCGGCCTTTTTAATGTCACTCGTATATTTTAATCCGTGACATAACTAAGCATTTGATAGAAAGTACATTTTATTCGAAGCAGTCAAAGGCTTACAAAATGATAAAGCGGATTGCATGGGTGTTCTATTTGAAGAATTGTTTAAAATCTACATCCTAGAAAATGTTTAGAATTAACATTTAGGCGTCATCTTGCCGATGTCGTGCCTCATGCTGTCTGAGAAATTTAAAGATTCACTGGCAAAGAATTCACCACAAAATCGACACACATTCATTTTCTGAAATAAGATATAAATTTGACTGTAAGAAGTAATTTATTTTGAAATGTAGAGTATAAAACATTATCAAGATAGACAATTATTCACCAGGTTTTAAATAAATACCTAAACAAATTGCATAAATATAAATAATTCTTCAAATGGGACACCCATGCAATCCGCTTTATCATTTTATAAACCTTAGACTGCTTCGAATAAAATGTACTTTCTATCAAATGCTTAGTTATGTGTACGCAGTATCTGGATTTTTTAGAGTGTACGCAATATCATAATATTTTTTTTCTTTAAATAGTGCCTTTAAATACTTTTAAAGAACAAATGAATTGGAACGAAGGTTGAAAATATATTTTTGAAAAGGATGCTACAACAGAATAACTTCCAGCCGTTTAAAACGGCCAGTTTAATCGATATTTGCTCATTTTCTGTAACATTTCAACGCTGGGTGTACGCACTATCCAGAATCAAAATCGCATTCAACGCGAAATACTGACAAAACAGGAAAGAGTTACTTCAAGACATTTTGTATATAACAAGAGCTGTCTGTAGGACAGCACGCTCGTCTATTCTAAGTGCTTGATAGTAAAAGAGCCTTTATATTGTTTAATTTTTTAAGTTCACAAAAAGGCTAATTTTTTTTTATAAATTCATGTTATAGGCCTAAGAGAGAGTCTAATTATACAGTATTGGCTTGACTATTTGGAAGGTAATGTCACAAGGGTGTTTTATTGAGTATAATAATACTAATTACCTATGAATAAATAAATTTGACAGAAAAGGTACAAAGGCTTGTTATTAAGATGTTTTATCAAGTAAAATCACTGCTTTTATTATTATGAATGCATAAAATTTTCCCGAAAAAGGCACAAACCCTTCAGTAGTTATTGAGATAACAACTTACAAGAAAACTTAACCATGAATTTCTAAGTTGAAAAAGGGGAGAAAAATCAGCCTAAATGCAAGATAGAATTATGGATCTTTGTCAGTGACCTACAATTATGACCCTAAATGCACATGTGAAGTTTTTAATGAATATCTTTAATAGTTATTGAGATATGTAAAAAACTTGCATGTAAACATTAACCAAGAGGACTAAGTAGAAAAGGGGATATGAATCAGCCTTAATGCAAGATAGAGTTATGGAACTTGGTCAGTGACATACAATTATGACCCTCCAATTATGACCCTAAGTGCATGTGTAAAGTTTCAAGTAAATATCTTTGAAGACCTTTAATCTTTAACCAAAATTTCTAAGTTTCAAAGGGGCGAATAATTCTGCAAATATTGCAGGCAGAGTTATGCAATTTTGCAAACTGATGTACATTGTTACTATAAAAAAGTATTTTAAATTTCAATTGAATATCTCAAGCAATAATTGAGATATTTGACTTTACAAAAAAACTTTAACCAAAATTTCTAAGTTCCAAAGGGGCATACTTCTGTTAATATTGTAGGCAGAGTTATCCAACTTGTCAATCTGATGGGCCTTGTTACTATAAATAAGTATTGTAAGTTTCAATTAAATATCTCAAGCAATAATTGAGATATTTGACTTTACAAAAAACTTTAACCAAAATTTCTAAGTTAAAAAGGGGCATAATTCTGTCAATATTGTAGGCAGAGTTATCTAACTTGTCAATCTGATGTACCTTGTTACTATAAATAAGTATTGTAAGTTTCAATTGAATATCTCAAGCATTGATTGAGATATTTGACTTTACAAAAAACTTTAACCAAAATTTCTAAGTTAAAAAGGGGCATACATCTGTCAATATTGTAGGCAGAGTTATCCAACTTGTCAATCTGATGGGCCTTGTTACTATAAATAAGTATTATAAGTTTCAATTGAATATCTCAAGTAATAATTGAGATATTTGACTTTACAAAAAACTTTAACCAACGCAGACGCCGACGCGGACGCTGACGCCAACGCCGGGGCGACTACAATAGCTCTCATATTCTTCGAATAGTCGAGCTAAAAACTAGAAGTTAGGACATCTTCTTTGCAAAACAAATTAAATTCATACCTTTTCTGATTTCTTCACAACACTCGTTTTTCTTCGAAATACCGGCCGATGAAGTGTTAGCAATATCAGAACTTTAAGGATGCGCGCGCATGGATTAACCCCCTTGTTGATGCTTGTTTAAAAGTCTCAATCATTTTATAGGATATAATTATCCAATTAATATATCACCACATAGTCTCATACCGATGGAAGGTCAAATATCATCCACACCGGTTTACATGTACAGTTTGTATAATTATCATCATTGTCATCATTCATTGATATTAGTTTTGTGATTGTAGTCAAAATTCACAGCATCATCTTCATTGATATCATTGTAATAATTGTCATATTCTTTGTGATTGTATTCAAAATTCACAGCATCATCTTCATTGATATCATTGTAATAATTGTCATATTCTTCGTGATTGTATTCAAAATTCACAGCATCATCATGATCACATTGTAGTAATTGTCATATTATTCGTGATCGTTGTCAAAATTCTTATCATCATCCTTATTATCATAATCATCATCATCATCACCAACCGCATTTATCTAAAATAAATATTACCTTTTATTAAGTGTTTCCTCTAAGTGTTTTCTGAGATATTCGATTGATATACTAAACACTTGAAGGGCAGACATCAGACGTCCTTTGTCGTCTCCGATCATAACGTCTCTTGTTAAATGATCACCCTATAAAGTGACAAATAATTCATGGCATATTTTATGATTTATTGCAAGAATTATTATAACAAACGAGCCCAATTTGAGTGTTGCCCATTTTTGTCTTACTGTTACAGGACAAGTATTATAACTTATTCAACAAAATAATGCACATAATATTACTTTCTTCCCCATCGACAATCTATAAATATCTAAATTAGTACCAGAAAACTGAACCTCTAGAAATTGTCTAATTATAATGCCACAAATAACAAATGGCTGCCGGGCGGGGTCTGTTTCTGAAAAAAAAATCAAAATCTCGGCCCGCGTTCGTCCAGCGGCAGTGACAATCGGACAGCAGCTGAAAATTTTGCAAATCGAGCGGGCTCCGTCCAGTTTTAAGTAGAACTTAACGCTAACGGCCTCCAGACGATAATTGTTGAGGGCAGTGAGTGAAAGGACACCGGGCGGTACCCGGGCGATTTTATTTTTGATCGGGCGATTATTTTTGATACTAAAAAAGCACCGTCCGATTTAAAAGGTACCCTGGCGGACATCGCCCTGGCACCGGCCGGCGCGCAAATATATACATCATTTGGTGAGCGTTATTAACCTGATACCCGTACAATTTATGTACAGGCACAAGGCAGTCCTCGTTTTGCAATGCGGCGACCGGGTGGCTTGAGTTTGTTGTTTTTGCCTCAAAAATGTATTTGTGAATTCCTTTGGATTTAACATCGTGCAAGAACATCTACACGTATTTTTCTTAAAGGCATATACAATTGTTGCAGCATATGACGAGGGTCGGCACAGAGATGACCGTAGGAGGATTATCTATGCCTCTAGTAATTGCTTTCTTTGCTGACATATTGGCAACTGGCTGATTTATAAAATAATATCATAAAATGTTTAGAATTTACTGCGACCGTCCGATCCATTTATGAATCGCAAAGGAGCCGTCCGGACATCGGGCGACATCCGCCCTAACATTGGAAGGCGACCGTTTCATTCGTGACCACGCAAGATATAAGATTTTAAATCGTCAGGCATCCGCGAGATCATCAAAATCGCTGATGCTGTAAAAATGGTTAAATCGGACTGCGCCTGCTTTATTTGTGACCCTTTTACGCATAAGACTCGGCACGTTTTATAACTTTAAGCTTTTACTTTAGACCTTACACCGCTTGATCTAAATTTTGGATTAAAGATATAGCCCAACTGCTAAAGACCTTTTAGACAAAGTACTTAAGTTTGAAATGAAGATCAAAATTATTTTTATGTATGTTATTTTGCAGAAAATAGTTAACTAATCTATAGCCATGATCCCGCTAGGTTTCTAGATAATCGATCCTTTTATGTTATATATATTTCAAAATGACGGATGTGACGTGAACAATAAATTACGCTACTTAAACCATAAAAAACAAAGAATTTACCTCTTATTATGTCAACAATAGACAGATCATGAAAAAAATCATGCCTCAACAGAAATCTTCGAAATTCTTTAAAAGATTTAAACATTTAAGAAAAAAAACGCCTTCTTATTACCTATGCCAAGAAGAGGAGGTAATAGCTATAGGTGAGCATGAGGGTATTGATAACAATACCCTGTAGGCAGTCAAAAGGTGTGACTTTAAGGGAATGACTAGTTCATCAACAAATGTTTGATATTAAGGAAACAAGAGCTGTCGGTAGGACAGCAACGCTCGACTATTCTTAGTGCTTGATAGTAAAAAAAATGCCTGATACAGTTACCTCCTCCTGTTTACAGGTTGGGGTAATGATGGTGAACAAGTGTGCAAAGTTTCAAAGCCATATGTCAATGGACTTTGAAAATATTTGAACTATTACAAAAACTTTAACGTAAATTCTAAGTCGAAAAAGGGGCATAATTCTGTCAAAATGCTTGATAGAGTTACCTCCTACCGTTTACAGATTGGGGTCATGATGTTGAACAAGTGTGCAAAGTTTCAAAGCCATATGTCAATGGACTTTGAAAATATTTGAACTATTACAAAAACTTTAACGTAAATTCTAAGTCGAAAAAGGGGCATAATTCTGTCAAAATGCTTGATACAGTTACCTCCTCCTGTCTACAGGTTGGGGTCATGATGGTGAACAAGTGTGCAAAGTTTCAAAGCCATATGTCAATGGACTTTGAAAATATTTGAACTATTACAAAAACTTTAACATAAATTCTAAGTGGAAAAAGGGGCATAATTCTGTCAAAATGCTTGATAGAGTTACCTCCTCCTGTCTACAGGTTGGGGTCATGATGGTGAACAAGTGTGCAAAGTTTCAAAGCCATATGTCAATGGACTTTGAAAATATTTGAACTATTACAAAAACTTTAACATAAATTCTAAGTCGAAAAAGGGGCATAATTCTGTCAAAATGCTTGATAGAGTTACCTCCTCCTGTCTACAGGTTGGGGTCATGATGGTGAACAAGTGTGCAAAGTTTCAAAGCCATATGTCAATGGACTTTGAAAATATTTGAACTATTACAAAAACTTTAACATAAGTGGTTACGCCGACGCCGACGCTCGGGTGACTGCAATAGCTCTACTTATTCTTATCGAATAGTCGAGCTAAAAAGTAAACAAAATCATCTTACTGGTCATTAAAGCTTCTTATTAAATTTTGCAATATCTAAAGTAAGGGTTCTGGGTTACAACTCATGTAAACGGTAAAAGAATGATTAATTTTCTGTATTGACGGAAGACATTCAAGAAGACGTATGTAAAGCTTAGCGGCAGCTTTTTAGCTCACCTGATCTGGCTCAGGGTGGCCTTTTACGATCGTTGAATGTCCATCGTCCGTCCACGTTTAGTTGGTTAACACTCTAGTGGTCATATTTTTGCCTCATTTGTCGTCTACCTTGGTAAGGATTTTTGTCTAACTAATTGCATGGACGCGTTTGGACAATGGCCAATGGCCATTTTGGATTAAAAACTAGGTAACAGAGGCTTTAAATAGAAAAACTTTGTTAACTCCAGTGGCTTTTGTTTTCCTCCAAATATCCTGGAAATTAGTCAGAAAGGTTGTTTTGGTGATTTGTAGGTTCACCAAGTTCGAATATTGGTCACCTGGGGTCAAAAACTAGGTCACACAGCCAAAATATCACTCGAGGTGCAACTGTTTTGAACCAAATATCCTGGAAATTGGTCAGAGAAATGGTTTCATGTTTTCTAGGTCACATTTGAATATGGGTTACCCGGGGTCAAAAAAATCTAAGTCAAACAGTCTTATATAGAAAACCTTGTTAACACTTTAGAGGCTTCTTTTTTATGGTGATATCCTGGAAATTTGTAAGAAAGATTACTTTTGTCAAGTGCAAAGAATGATGTGTTGCAATCTTTCTTCTTACTAAAATATCTGTGTTTCAACACCCAACCAATATAACAAAACAGACTCAAACCATGAATAAACCAAGACCCTACGTGAGCCTACTCACCTTGTATAGAAGCATTTTGAATCGCCGGTAGTAGTAATAATCATTTTGGCCTTCCTCTGCTACTATTTCAGAATATCGTTCTTCAGCCTCGTAACCAAAGGCAACGAAATGTTTCTTATTGTCAAGAAGAAGAATGGTAGGTGTTTTCAACGAAATGCGTGTGAAAGAGCCTGTCTTCCAAACCTGATTTATTGTTACTTTCGTCGGGTCTATTTCATAGTCATGATTAAAGGAAAAAGCGTATCCAGAAAATGTTGTCCCAAAGTTGATAGCCGCCACAAGAACTTTTCCACTTTTACTCTTCTTTTCTCGTCCATTTCTTCCTTTCGTTGCCATGCCTCCATAGCCTCCTTCCGTTCCCATGATTTTACAGCTGTTAAGTGTTTACCACTTATCTAATGAGCTAAACAGGAATATAATAAATAATAACAAAAATAGACGTAATTCAAAATGCATTTTCTGTACTAATCATATCAGAAATTAAGAACTTAGATTAAAGAGAGAGTTTCAACAAATGCATACCGCTAAGTCATTTTACGTAAGACGAAAACGAAAGTAGGCGATAAATAAATGTCCATATAAGTAACACAAAAATTCTACACTATATAAATGTCCATATAAGTAACACAAAAATTCTACACTAACAACCTGTACAAGTGTGGCAGGACTGGTCTATACGGTTTAGCATACAAATAACACTCTGCTTCAATCAAATATTTATTCACGGTTTTGTACATCAAATTGACATTCTATAGGATCTCTTATATTTATGGTTCTGAAAATATATAAAAATACATATATGAACAGAAAATATATATTATCAATTCAGTTCATCATATTATTAATTATTACATATATTATTATTATTTACATAAAACATATGCAGCTCAGTGGTCCCTTTAATCATAATTAAACCATATTCATTTATCAAAAATATAACTTCTGTTATCAAAAATATAAATTACATAACTTACACACGTCCCTATCATACATAACTAAACAAATTACACAGGTTACTCACCAAACTTAAGGAGTCTGTAAACCTTTATATTTATCTTCCTTTCACACATATCTTTCTTCTCCAATACTAAAACCACGGATTTATATTACTAAATATAAATCCGTGCTAAAACTGATGCTGTTAAACAGGAACAAATTAGATATTAAGTATTATGCATTTAAAGATTTGAGATCCGAAACTAGTTGTATTAGTTAAATTAGAAGAAGAATAAGAAGTTCGGTCATTGAAAATGCCATCTCAAAATGTCAAACATTTACAAGGTATAAATCTAAATAAAAAGCCAAAATAAGTGAACAATAAAATACAGGAATGATTTAGCAATACAGCATAATATATTTTATTGAAGAAATTATCCTTTACTTAAACATTTAACTACATTTAAAGATAAATATCTAACCCACGCCAAAAAGACCGCCTTTTCCTCACGCTGACCAAATTCCCGCTCTACCTCCAAGTAGAAGAGTATTCAGCATTAATAAAAATTAGCGCAAAGATACGAAAACATCAGAAAGTGATAAATAACAAAAAGATGTATTTCGGACCCTACTACACACTTCCCCTGTCTGTGAAATGACGTCCCGTCATTTACTTCCTTAAAGCTTAAGTAAAAATACAAAGACAAAAAATATCCTGTACAAGAGAAAACATATTTGTTCAAAGCCGCTATTCACAAAGTCTGTATGACAGATAATGTTCTCTTCAGTTCTTATCATAAAATACAACAATATCATAAGGACAATTTAAACTGCATGTTTGAAAAGACAAAAATATATATAAAATATTACATTCACCTTCCCTGCTAGCAAAAATTGTGTCCCACAATTTCAGTACTTGATAAACAAAATTACTTGATTATGAATCTCAAGAAAATACAAAAAATGAACAAAAATGAAATAATATACAAAAATATGAATGATACATATGAATGAAAATTCAATTTCACCAAAATGTATTTAAAAATAGGTTCAAAAATGCTGTACTGATAAACATGTTTAAAAAAATATCTATCTTCTCTTAGCATTTGAATCAAGTTTCAAAGAAAGAAACAAAAAATAAGCATTCTTACATTAATACTTATTGTCACATGATAAAATTTAAAGTAATGTACAATATTCATAAATGACCTATTACTGCATTATAGACTGTATAATTTTATGTGTTAAATCAGGTGGTAGTTTGTCGAACAATCCTGAAGACACTAAGTTGTTTATAATAGAAACCTTTGCTTCTGCAAAACTATCTGTCTGTTGATAAAGATGATATTCCTTAGTCCATTCAGGTTTCTTTCTTGATCTTGATGATCGTCTCGACATTGGTTCACTCTCTTCTGAAACATCAGTATTGTTTTCTGGTACAATTCTGTCTTCTAAAGTTGAAGTTTCATTGACAGTATCTTCGACAAAAGGTTCTATACTAATCTCGTCTGTATGTTTTAACTCTGGGTCAATCTCTTCTGAAACATCAGTTCTGTTTTCTATTGTATCCCTTGCTTCTTCTATAGGTGAAGTTTCTTTCACAGTTTCTCTGACAATAGGTTCTGTATTAACGTCATCTGCATAGGTAGTTTCTTCATTGATTATATCTTCCTTATCTTTCTCCTTATCATCAACCATAGGATTAGGCTTAAGGGCGTCCCCTTTATTGTACGTTAGTGATACATACTCTTCTGAATCCGTGACGTCACTTTCACTTCTATGTATATTCTTTCTTTGCTTTCTATACTCTTTTTTTCCTAGTACAACCGGCCGATTTTTAATGCATATCACCTCCATCGTGAAATGAAGTCTTCTTTTCCAATACTTTTGTAGAAACCAATTTCTTATCACTTTTCCTTTTTTCATTAACTTCCTCTTTAGAACTGTTGTAAACATTCCCTACTGGAAGTAAATGATTTCTATGTAATTTCCTAACTATTCCAGATGTTGATCTCACTTCATAAACAGGGATATCCATGTTTGGATGTTCAATAACTTGATATGTCTCAGAGTCAAACTTATCCGCTATTTTGTGTCTTCCATCAAATGCCAAAGTTTTAACTAATACAATATCACCAACTTCCAACTTCGAAGCTTTTGCTTTTCTGTCGTAGAATTCTTTCTGTCGGGTCTTTGCCTGTTCAGAAAATTTGTTGACAATATCTTGTGTTTCTTTCAATCTATGCTTAAGTTCCTGAAGATATTCTTTTGTTGATCTATTGTTGGTTTCTATTTCAGTGTCAAATAAAGAATCAATTGGCAATTTAGGTGCTCGACCAAACATCAGCTCGAACGGCGATATTTTCGTAGTTTCATGAATGGTGCAATTATAGGCATAAACGAGGGATGGTATATACTTTTTCCAATCTTTTTTCTGTTCTGGTTCCAAAGTTCCAAGCATATTGAGCAATGTTCGGTTATATCGTTCAGAAGAACCATTTCCCATAGCATGGTATGGTGTAGTCCGAGATTTCTTGATTCCCATGATTTTACACAATTCCTGAATGATTTCCGATTCGAAATTGGCACCCTGATCCGAATGTACTCTTGTTGGTATCCCATAATGGACTATGAAGTTGTTGTATATTGCCTCAGCTGTTGTTTTTGCTGTTTGATTTTTGCATGGAATGGCTAATGCATACTTTGTAAAATGATCGGTGATGACAAGAATATTTTCAATTCCTCCTTTTGATGGTTCTAATGATAGAAAATCTGTTGTCACAAGTTCTAATGGATATGTTGAAATAATGTTTACTAATGGTGCTTTGATGTTTACTGATGATTTTCTTTTTATACATCTGTCACATTGATTTATCCATTTTTCTACGTCTGATGATATGTTTGGCCAATAAAATCTTGATCTAAGTAGAGATGTAGTTCTGTCACGTCCTGGGTGTCCAACATCATTATGAAGTCCACGTAATACTTGTTCTTTATATATCTCTGGCAAAATAAGTTGTTTAATTTCTTTCTCACCATCTTGAATAACTCTATATAGAATTCCCCTGATAATTCTCAATTGTTTAAAATGTCTTTTCATGATATGGTCCTCTTTTTTATATACAAACTTCTTGTCTGGTAATTGTTTGTCTAATATCGATCTATACCAAGTTCCTAAAATCTTGTCTTCTCGTTGTGCTTTCCTTATCTCTCTTGTTTCAATCTGTGCAAAAGGTTCTCCTTGACATTCAGTTACATCTACAATATTGATTGAGCAGGATGGAATAACCTCTATGAGTGACTGTGTCTGTGTTGAACATATAGCCTTAATGGTGCTATCTTCTAAAATGATTTGTCTGTCGTCGTCAGTTGTTATATTTCCATGTGGATATCTCGACATCCCGTCTGCATCTGCATTTTTAAGACCACTTCTATAAATCAAATCAAAGTTGTACGCTCCTAGTGCTGAAGCCCACCTTTGCCCGGTGGCATCAAGTTTCGCTGATGATAAGACATATGTTAATGGGTTGTTGTCGGTGTAAACTGTAAACTTGTTGTTGAGAAGATAATCTGAGAATTTTTCAGTTATAGCCCACTTCAAAGCAAGGAATTCCAATTTGAAAGCTGAATAGTTCTTCTCGGATCTGGAGAGGCTTCTACTTGCAAACGCTATTACTCTTTTCTTGTCGTCCTGTAGCTGATAAATGATAGCTCCAAGCCCGTACGTACTCGCATCGGTGTGTACTTCAAAAGGTTTTGAAAAGTCAGGGTATGCTAATACAGGAGGGTTTGTCAATTTGTTTTTAATGTCTTCAAAAGTCTTTTGTTGTTCTTCTCCCCAAATCCATGGCTTCTGTTCTTTATGTTTCAGTTTCTTCCTAGTTGAAGTTGGTGGTAATAAATCTGATAATGGTCTTGTTAATCTGGAAAATCCTTTGAAAAATCTTCTATAATATCCAGCAAATGAGAGGAAAGATCTCAATTCATCTGCGTTGTTTGGTGTAGGCCAATCTCTGACTTTGTTGATTTTGTCTGGGTCTGTTTCTATTCCCTCTTCGGTGACAACATGTCCTAAGAATTTTACTCGTTTCTTTAAGAAGTAACACTTGTCTGCAGATAGTTTCAAGTTGCATTCATGAAGTCTTTGAAGAACCAAATCTAATCTTTCAAGGTGTTGTTCAAAACTGTTGGAAAATATGATTAAATCATCTAGGTAAATGATACAGATTTTTAAGTTATAGTCGCCCAAACATTCCTCCATTAAACGTTGGTAGGTGGCTGGTGAATTACTAAGTCCAAAAGGCATACGGATCCAGTCAAAAAATCCAATGGCTCCGACTGTAAATGCTGTTCTTTCCTTGTGTTCTTCCTCAATTTCAACCTGGTGGTATCCTGACTTCATGTCTATAGTGCTGAACCATGATGCTCCATTAAGAACGTCAAAAATTTCTTCAATTCTTGGAAGTGCATATGCATCTTTCACCGATTTATTGTTAAGCATTCTATAGTCGACACATAATCTCAGCTTTCCGTTCTTCTTTCTAACAAGTACAACGTTTGAAGCGTAAGGTGACTTTGATTTTCTAATAAGTCCACATGCTAATAACTGTTCAATGTGTTGCCGTACTTCATCTACCATTCCTGGCGGTATTCGCCTGTGTCTCTGTTTAAATGGTCTTTCATCAATCAGATCTATTCTATGTTTCACTTTGTCACAATATCCTATGTCGGCATCATTCTTTGAGAAAATGTCTTTATGTTTTTCTAGTAATTCTCTAACTTTTATATCTTGTTGTGGAGTTAATGATGATTCTATTGTAACATCTTTGAATATGTTTTTTAAGTCAGGTTCATGCTCGATACGATCATAAACACTTTCATCAATTGTTACTGGTTGAATTTCACAAATGATAGATCTTGGGTTTATGTGCACAGTGTCAGTTGTCAAATTTGATAAGTTCACTAAGAATTCTCCATTATGTTTATATCTATAGTTTGTAATTGTAGGAGTTACATCAATAAAGTCTGGAAGTGAAGATAACTCTGATTGTTGTATAATTGCACATGTTGGGTTGTATTCTATCTCTTTGTCTAGATATCCTCTAACATCGATGCTTTGATTTGGACCTAATGTAATTCTGTTTGATTCTGCAGATCGTACAACAGCTAACTTATCCTTGTTTCGACGTAGTTCTCTTTCACGCAAAGTAATACATCTCAAAGCTAAATACCAAGGTGTTTTCAATGAAGCCTTTTGAAGAAAGTTTGTACCATATGTATCCATACAGTAAGTAGTTAATTCTTTTAAGATGTTTGTTCCCAGAAGTATAGGTATCTTTGTATTGTAAGGCGTCTCAGGTACAATGAGAAAAATACATGGTTGATCTTCTAATTCTGGTATGCCATCTGTAGAAAGATCAGTTTCTATGTATCCAAAGTAAGGAAGTTCTTTCCCATCTGCACATTCTATCTTCAGAAGATTTTTTACTGGCTGAAGCTTTATATCTGACAAGTAGGTTTGATAAAATCTTTGACTAATAGTTGAAATGCATGATCCAGTGTCTAATAAGGCTGTAGAATTGACGTTGTTTATCCTAACATTACACTCATTGGAAGAACCAATTAATTCTGGACCGTTCTTGTCGATACTTGTGCCTCTATCAGGTCCTGTCATAGAAGCACTTATAAGTTTTCCTGACAGTTTCTGGCAATATGTCCTTCTTTATTACACCTATAGCATCTAAACACATTAGAAGGGTTTACTGCTCTATATGCTGGTCGGAAGTTGTGAGTTCCCAAAGGTCTAGTTGGTCGATATGGAGTACGGCCTCTATTTTGCGGAGTTCCTCGAGTAAAATGTCCTCTTTGTTGACCTCTGTAAGTTCCTCTATATTGATAAAATGGATATTTTTGTTGTTGGATGAATTGTTGTTGCAAAAGTTGTTGTGTTTGTTGATCTCTATCTTGTTCTATGTTTTGAATTCTGGTGTTCATCTCCTTTAAAAGATCCTTAAGTTCTCCTATTTCTGACTTACTTTCAGTTGTTGATTGACATTTAGTTGTTGTTGTTTTCAATTTATCTTTTGATGATACCGTTTCATTTTCAATTTTTCTCACTTCTATCTTAAAATCGTCATAATCTTTTGCAAGTTCAAATTTCAAGTTTGTCATTTGTTTTAATGGTTGTTTCATACCTTGATACACTACACTCTTAAGAATTGTTTGTTGTGATGGTTTTAATGCCTTCAGTTCAATGGCTCGTGTGAAAAGTTCCTCGACTCTAGCACAATATTTTCCAAATGATTCTCCTTCTCCTTGTTCACACGCATAAAATTTCTTAAGCACTGTTTCTATTGAATCGATTTGTCCGTAAGTACAATGAAATTGATGGAGTACTTCACTAATGTTTGCTTTGGTCCCAAGTCTGCGTAAAATGTCAGCTGCTTCACCTCTCACTGATCTTCTTATGGCTAATAATAAAGTTTCCTCTGGGTAAATTTTTTCTTCTACTAAACACTGTATTTCATATTTCCAGGTACTGTAATTAACATCACCTTTATTTTCTTCCCCAAAAAATGTTGAAATTCTAGGAAACGATCTTTTATCTCCGTGTAAAGGATGTGTTAAAGTTTCATATTTATGCATGTAATCCTCAAATTCTTCTTTTGATGAAACTCCTTCTGGTTTAATTCCAAGAGTACGAATGGCTCCTATAAGTTTTAATTCTTCATTAGAAATGTCTTCTTTAGTTGCCGGTGTTGCCATTTTTTACTTTTTTAACAACCTTTCAAGAATCTATAAAATCCAGTGACAATCTGATGTGGATGAGAATTTAACTTAAGTTGATATCCTCCAAATTTAAGCACTAAACACTTTTTCAAAGTTGAAATAAAATATTTGAAAATTTAACAATTACAATATATTTATCTATAAATTCTGATCACTCATTAATGTGCATAACAACCTTAATAGTTGTAAAACCTTAATGGGTCATCAAAGATTTAAAGATGTACAATGATTGTATGTATGTTTTTAATTACAACAATGTTACCTTAAATATCTGTATCTGTATTTGAACTTCAATCCTTCCAAATCTAGATGAACAAAATTTATGATGGAACGGTACCCAAATTTATGAAATTAACAAATAATTCAAATGTAATAAGTACCTTTAAAAAAAATTTATTTAATAAACAATTTTCTTTAATGGTAAATTCACCTTAAATAAAATGTGAATGTGTAGAACCACCTTAACTTTATTACATATAATATGTAGAACCACCTTAAACTAAATTATGTAGAAGTAGAACCACCTTAATTTTCTGAACTGAAGAGAACTACCTTAACTTCAAGACAAGATTGCATTTGTAAAAAATGCCATGCCACCGCATTTTAAATACAACACTAAATAGTAATGTAGGAACTCATTTTTTTTTTGTTTCTATACAGATTGCCATAATGCTTAGATCACTTACCTACCTGTTATTATCAGAATAGTACCTTCAGACAATAGGATTTTTAATTTTTTTACTTTATGACATAGTGACTGAAAATCAATGATCCCCAGGGCGGGGCCAATTTTTTGACCCCAGGGCTTTAATTTGAATAATCTTGCTAGAGGTTCAACTACACAATGTTTCATGCAAAATATCTAACCTCTAAGCCCTTTGTCAATTTAGAGAAGATGATTTTTTTTTAAGTTTTTACTATTATACATATGAGGAAAATCTATGACCCCCGGGGACGGGGCTAATTTTGACACTAGAGGCAAAATTTGAACAACTTTTGGTAGAACTACCTATAGATGATAACATATAACAAATATTAAAGCTTTCTAAGGCTTGTACCTTCAGACAATAAGATTTTTTGATTTTTTACTTTTATGTACATATTGAAAATCAATGACCCCCGGGGCGGGGCCAATTTTAACCCTAGGGCTTATAATGTGTTACAATCTTGCTAAAGGTTCACTATACAATGTTTCATGCAAAATATCTAACCTCTAGCCTTTGTGAATTTAGAGAAGATGATTTTTTAAAGTTTTTACTATATACATAACCTATGACCCCCGGGGTGGGACTGACTTTGACACTAGAGGCAAAAAATTTGAACAACTTTGGTAGAGTACCTATAGATAATAACACATACCCAAATATCAAACCTCTAAGCCTGGGTACCTGCACACAAGAAGGTATTTTAAGTTTTTACTATATGTACATATAGTGGAAAATCAAAGACCCCCGGGGCAGGGCCGATTTGGACCCCAGGGGCTATAATTTGAACAATCTTGGTAGAGGTCTACCAGACAATGCCTTATGCAAAAATATCTTAAGCTCTAGGCCTTTTGGGTCTTTACAAGAAGATTTTTTTAAAATTATTCTTATAATTCCTTTTGGTTGCCATGGCAAACCAGATTTCTGCATGGAATGAAATTCTTTGAAAACAACTTTGGGAAGCCCTTCACCCAAGGATCAATCCTGCCAAGTTTGGTTTAAATTGGACTAGTGGTTTTTCACAAGAAGATTTTTTAAGTTCACTATATAATCTATATAACACACACACACACACACAAACAAACACACAGGTGAATCGCTATATGCCACCGCATCGCAGATGCTGCGGTGGCATAAAAAGAAGTGGGATATGTCACCTTAATCAGATATGTTATATAAATAACCTCAATTAAGTGAATAAAAGATGAACTTCCTTAATGCGAACAAGTGGGAAAGATTACCTTAACAAAGATTATGATGGATGAAAAACCTTAACCAAAGTGTACAATGGATGACACACCTTAAACTGGCAGTGTCACCTTAAAGATTACTCACACTCTAGTATCAAATTAATACATTTTAAATAACAAGAGAAACAATTTCTGAAACTGAAATAAGAGTAATTAAAAAAATAAACAATTTTAATCCATCTTAAATGATTTTGTTACAGGATAAAAATCCCCTAAACAATGTACTGTACCTAGTTGTTTTTGTTTTTTTTAAACAATCACCAAAAAAATTTAATTAACTGGCTTGCTAAATCAGTCTTATAATTCAATTGATTTTTTTTTATTATAAACTACTTTTTTATATAAACAATGGCACTTTCAAAAGAAGTTTTAATTCAGAGAGAAAGAAAGTTTATAATGCAGAGTCCATCACCTTTGTTATGGAAGTGTTTAAGTGAAATATTCCTTTCGCACTTTCTTTACAATGACACACAATAATATTTGATGTTTTTTTGGTTTTTTTTATATATTACTTTAATCACTCAATATGATTTATTTATAAGAGATGAAAAATCAACTTGAATATCAGATCAATTAGAAGAAAAAAATAATTTTGAATTTAGAAAAACAAAAGAGTGATTAAAGTAAAATGCCTTAACTTCACTCACCACCTCAATGACAACTGAACAACTTTAAGGACCACTGGCTGTTTACCACTGACAAAACTTTTAACACAGTACACAATGACAGACGTATTACTCTAAATCACAGTCGATTCCATCCTTGCACCTGAATAAATAATATTTCATGAAAATTCTGATACACAAAAGTCTTGTAGATGAATATAACAGAATTAAACACTATAAAAATTTAAACAAGAGGGCCATGATGCCCTGAGGTCGCTCACCTGTATATAGCCCCCCCCCCCCCCCCCCCCCCCCCCCCCCCCCCCCGGGCCAATTTTACCCAAGGGCTTTTATTTCTTTATTTGGACAGACTTGGTAGACACCCATAAGAAGATGTTTCATGCTAAACATCTAAGTTCTAGCTCATTAGGTTTTTTAAGAGAAGATTTTTTAAAGTTTTTTCTATACACATATAGTTAAAAACAATGACACCCCTGGGGCAGGGCCAGTTTTGACCCCCGGGCTTTTATTTGAACAAACTTTGTAGATATTTACTAAAAGATGTTTCATGCTTAATATCTAAACTCTAGCTATTTGGGTTTTTTCAAAAAAGATTTTTAAGTTTTTGCCATACACATATAAGGAAAATCAATGACCCCCAGGGCGGGGCCAATTTTGACCCCAGGGCTTTTATTTGAACAAATTTGGTAGAAACCCATTAGAACATGTTTCATGCTAAATATCTTAGCTCTAGCTCTTTGGGTTCTTGAAAAGAAGATCTTTTAAGTTTTTACTATATGCATATAGGGAAAATCAATGACCCCCTGGGGCGGGGCCAATTTTGACCCCAAGTCTTTTATTTGAACAAACTTGGTAGACACTCACTAAAAGATGTTTCATGCCAAATATCTTAGCTCTAGCTCTTTGGGTTCTTGAAAAATAAGATTTTTAAAGTTTTTACTATATGCATATAGGGAAAATCTATGACCCCCTGGGGCGGGGACAATTTTGACCCCAGGGCTTTTATTTGAACGAACTTGGTAGACACTCACTAGAAGATGTTTCATGCCAAATATCTTAGCTCTAGCTCTTTGGGTTCTTTAAAAGAAGATTTTTTAAGATTTTACTATATGCATATAGGGAAAATCAATGACCCCCTGGGGCGGGGCCAATTTTGACCCCAAGGCTTTTATTTGAACAAACTTGGTAGACACTCACTAAAAGATGTTTCATGCCAAATATCTTAGCTCTAGCTCTTTGGGTTCTTGAAAAAGAAGATTTTTTAAGTTTTTACTATATGCATATAGGGAAAATCTATGACCCCCTGGGGCGGGGCCAATTTTGACCCCAGGGCTTTTATTTGAACAAACTTGGTAGACACTTACTAGAAGATGTTTCATGCCAAATATCTTAGCTCTAGCTCTTTGGGTTCTTTAAAAGAAGATTTTTTAAGTTTTTACTATATGCATATAGGGAAAATCAATGACCCCCTGGGGTGGGCCAATTTTGACCCCAGGGCTTTTATTTGAACAAACTTGGTAGACACTCACTAGAAGATGTTTCATGCCAAATATCTAAGCTCTAGCTCTTAGGGTTGTTTAAAAGAAGATATTTAAAGATTTTTCTTTCGGTTGCCAATGGCAACCAGAGTTCTGCATGTAATTAAATTCTTTGAACAATTTCTAAAGGTGACCACCAAAGGAACATTCCTGTGAAGTTTGGATGAAATTGGCTCAGTGGTTTATGAGGAGATGTCATTTAAAGCAAAAGTTTACGGACGGACGACGGACGAAAAGAGATCACAAAAGCTCACCCTGTCACTTGTGACAGGTGTAGCTAAAAATAAACAAGAGGGCCATGATGGCCCTGAGGTCGCTCACCTGTATATAGCCCCCCCCCCCCCCCCCCCGGCCCAATTTTTACCCAAGGGCTTTTATTTGTTTATTTGAACAGACTTGGTAGACACCCATAAGAAGATGTTTCATGCAAAACATCTAAGTTCTAGCTCATTGGGTTTTTTAAAAAGAAGATTTTTTAAGTTTTTACTATACACATAGAGTAAAAAACAATGACACCCCTCGGGCAGGGCCAGTTTTGACCCCTGGGCTTTTATTTGAACAAACTTTGTAGATATTTACTTAAAGATGTTTCATGCTTAATATCTAAACTCTAGTTATTTGGGTTTTTTCAAAGAAGATTTTTAAGTTTTTTGCTATGTATATAAGGAAAATCAATGACCCCGGGGCGGGCCAGTTTTGACCCCAGGGCTTTTATTTGAACATACTTGGTAGACACCCATTAGAACATGTCTCATGCTAAATATCTTAGCTCTAGCTCTTTGGGTTCTTTAAAAGAAGATTTTAAGTTTTTACTATATGCATATAAGGAAAATCAATGACCCCTGGGGAGGGGCCAATTTGGACCCCAGGGGTTTTATTTGAACAAACTTGGTAGACATTCACTAGAAGATGTTTCATGCCAAATATATAAGCTTTAGCTCTTACAGTTCTTTAAAAGAAGATTTTTTTTAAGTTTTTACTATATGCATATAGGGAAAATCAATGACCCCCTGGGGCGGGGCCAATTTTGACCCCAGGGCTTTTATTTGAACAAACTTAGTAGACATTTACAGAAGATGTTTTATGCCAAATATCTAAGCTCTAGCTCTTACAGTTCTTTAAAAAGAAGATTTTTTAAGTTTAAACTATATGCATATAGGGAAAATCAATTACCCCCCCAGGGCGGGGGCCAATTTTGACCCCAGGGCTTTTATTTGAACAAACTTGGTAGACATTCACTAGAAGATGTTTCATGCCAAATATCTAAGCTCTAGCTCTTTGGGTTCTTTAAAAGAAGATTTTTTAAGTTTTTACTTATGCATATAGGGAAAATCAATGACCCCTGGGGCGGGGCCAATTTTGACCCCAGGGCTTTTATTTGAACAAACTTGGTAGACATTCACTAGAAGATGTTTCATGCCAAATATCTAAGCTCTAGCTCTTACAGTTCTTTAAAGGAAGATTTTTTAAGTGTTTTACTATATGCATATAGGGAAAATCAATGACCCCCCCGGGGCGGGGCCAATTTTGACCCCAGGGCTTTTATTTGAACAAACTTGGTAGACACTCACTAGAAGATGTTCCATGCCAAAAATCTTAGCTCTAGCTCTTACAGTTTCTTTAAAAGAAGATCTTTTAAGTTTTTTACTATATGCATATAGGGAAAATCAATGACCCCCGGGGGCGGGGCCAATTTTGACCCCAGGGCTTTTATTTGAACAAACTTGGTAGACACTCATTAGAAGATGTTTCATGCCAAATATCTAAGCTCTAGCTCTTAGGGTTGTTTAAAAGAAGATATTTAAAGATTTTTCTTTTTCGGTTGCCATGGCAACCAGAGTTCTGCATGGAATTAAATTCTTTGAACAATTTTTAAAGGTGACCACCAAAGGAACATTCCTGTGAAGTTTGGATGAAATTGGCTCAGTGGTTTATGAGGAGATGTCATTTAAAGCAAAAGTTTACGGACGGACGACGGACGGACGACGGACGGACGGACGGACGGACGCCGGACGAAAAGCGATCACAAAAGCTCACCCTGTCACTTTGTGACAGGTGAGCTAAAAATCATAAAAATATTTTCACAAATGAAGTTCTGTTGTAGATTATTCTGAAATAGCACAGCGTGTGTTCTCGGAAGTAGAAATAATATTATTCTAATGGGTTGAAACTTTAAACAATCTGAATCTCCTTAATAAGTAATGTCATATCTTTGAAAGTGTAGAATCAATGTCTGAGTTGATTAATAATGTAGAAAATCTATGGCAATAAAACTGCTTGTCATATAAACTATATTATCAAGTGTATTAATACTTTGAACTAGTTGAAGATTATTTATCACAACTTCTCTTGATAAAAGCACCACTTAAAGCACCATATAATTTAAATAAACAAATATGGCGGGTAGAAATTATACACAGTTTTACACTTCTTCGATCACTTTTTTTCTACTTTCTTCTTGTAGTTATCCTCACTGGGGGCTCCATTTGTGGCAGGACTGGTCTATACGGTTTAGCATACAAATAAAATTCTGGTTCAATCAAATATTTATTCACGGTTTTGTACATCAAATTGACATTCTATAGGATCTCTTATATTTATGGTTCTGAAAATATATAAAAATACATATATGAACAGAAAATATATATTATCAATTCAATTCATCACGTTATTAATTATTACATATATTATTATTATTTACATAAAACATATGCAGCTCAGTGGTCCCTTTAATCATAATTCAACCATATTCATTTATCAAAAATATAAGATATGTTATCAAAAATACAAATTACATAACTTACACATGTCCCTATCATACATAACTAAACAAATTACACAGGTTACTCACCAAACTTAAGGAGTCTGTAAACCTTTATATTTATCTTCCTATCACACATATCTTTCTTCTCCAATACTAAAACTGATGCTGTTAAACAGGAACAAATTAGATACAGTTGTTTAGGCAGTAGCGGATAGCTAAGGTGATGTCTTTAATAATGATATTCAGAAAATCAAATTGATACCTTTCAGTAGTCAAACTACTTCCCTTTTTAAAATAACAATTTTTTAGCAGTATCTTTGACATTACATGTAGTACTCTTTGTTTATGTTCGGCATATAGGAGGCAGTACACAGTTTCGGCCATTTAGTTTCGAATTGGCCAGGGAGGGTCAAATTTACAAATAAGAGACAGTTTTGAAATTGAAGTGGATATTTGAGGTTCTAAATGTTTATAGTTACTATATTTCAAGTTTCAATGACTAGTATTGTGTTTCAGTTATTTAGTAAAATTGAATTTAGTGGCGTTGACCCTTGGTTTTTTGAGAGAGTACCTGTCGGATGCAAAAACGTGTGGTTTTTGGAGCTAGCCGGTGAATCAGCTCTTCAATTTAAAGGGTATGCAGAAGACTTAGAATAGTGAAAAAAGTAGGTGGATGGCACCCCGTTTGGATGATATTTTCAGATTGTGCATTGTTTAAGAAGGAAGAAACACTATAGCTTGTGATTTAATTTTTTGACGTTAATATATTGTTGTATTTGCGAATAGGGGTAATCCGCTTATTTTGTCGTTGATTTTCGCGACCAAAACAATGAAAAACACAGGGCTATGTGCCAGAAAACTAGAAGGTGGACATGTATTTTTAATTGTTTGCTGTGAGATACATATGTATATGTTAAATATGAAATACATTTATTTCAGGTGTGTGATTACAGACTTGTGTGTGAGGTTTTGATTGTGGCGCAGTCGGTTGTTTGCCGAGAAGCCTTGAAAACTGTGTATTGCCCCCATAGTTCAGTTAGTAGCGGATAGCTTTGGGGAGTATGGGATAGGTAGGTGAAGGTCAATGAGGGGGAATCTCAAAACGTACTAAATTTAGTATTCACAAAGTACATGTCACAGAAACATGTTTTGGAGTTACTGGAATGATAAATATTACATTTGATAGTAACCTTTCAAATTTTTCTACATGTAAACCAAGGATATATATTATATGGCACATGATTTTACAACAATGTTTATTCAGATCAATGATTGGCATTTTCTCTTAAAACAAATCGCAGACAAATCAAACAGAATCATATCAAACATCAGTTCTGGAGTTTTATGTCCATAACACTTCCTTCTGACATAATGGGAAGTGTGTCAGATAACATATGAACAGTGTCATCCAAATTATCAACAATAAGTGTTTAAAAAACAAGGTATAACAATGTCACCATATTTTTTATTTGAAATTGTCCAATGTGGAAAACTGGGAACTGGTTCACCTGTTGCAGTGACAAAGATTGATTTTTCCACCACTGTCAAGTACATTGCTCAAGCAACTTGCTAAAATCTTTGGTGCATGGCCAATAGGTAGCCCTGCAGGGCACTCGTTTGGCCATTTTTGGGGCCGAATATCGGCCCCATTCCCCTCTCAAAATCATATGCTTTTTTCCCCTATTTCAGAAGAAAATTCCCCTAAAAAAAAAAAATTGTAGTGTAAATGTTTGATATTTAACAAAAAAAGTGATGTTTTGATTTCATAAAAATAAAATATATTTCTGTTTAACTTTCAATGGATTGAAAACTAAAATACAGTTGTCAACAACGCTGTATGTTAAAACCGAAAATAGCAGGAACTGAGGAAGTGAGAAATGTACTAGGGAGGTAACTCTCGTAAAATTATTGACAAAATTAATGTGGCAGATAATCATCGTAGGAGTTTACCTTATATTCAATTTGTTTAGAGAAAAGACATACATTGTCATATTCTTCCAGTAAATAAACAAAACTATTTTAATTTCTGTCAGTTGTTGTTGGAAAAAACGTATTTCTCTTGCAGTTTTGTTCACAAATATTTTCGTACCAAATATTTTCATACCCAGTTTTACAGTTACAGACAATTTTATCTGAAATCGAAACCTTTTTTAGAAAAGGCATAAAACTTTCTTGTTTTTTTTATTTAATTCTTATTTCAATTCTCATTGTTTAAATTGAAAATTGTTTCAATTTAAAGAACAGGCAGAAATATGTAGAAAATAGATTAAGAACTGACCAGTGCAGATTGATGTCTGAGTCAGTCAAGTGCAATAAGAAAGCAATAAAGAAAACAATGAGATAGCCTATCTCAAGAAAAACTTCATGTCATATTTTTTATTTGTTAGGTCTATAGTAATAAATATACTAGCTATTGTAAGTAATGGTAGGAAATTGTGCCAAGAGTTAGTGTAAAACCTAAATTTAAAGAACTCATATTGGCTTAAAATTCCCCTTTTTGTCTTAAAATGACGCAAAATTCCCCTTCCTGGGGGTATGGGTACCTGTCCCCAAAAGTTGTCTAGTGCCCTGCCCTGCAATATCAGACAACATTAAGTTTCTTTGTTTATTTGTTATCAAAGTGTAGTAGAGCTGTCATTGATATCGACAATATCGATGTATCGTTGATATTTTTTTGCCGATCAATAATCGATACATATTTTAAAAAATCGATACTTTTGACTTATTAATTAAATTTCTAGAAATTATAAAATTCACTCAAAATATATACAGAAGCAGTTATTTATATCTAATGTTATGCTTTTGTTATATAGTGGAATTATTTCATAGCAATGGTGACAAAAAATATTGTCTGGAAAAAATCATGCAGTGGACAAGACACTGTACAGAACATGTCTTTGACTGAAATCATTGAAACAGGTATGAAAGTGAATGACTGACAGACAAGTGAGTATAGGATATTATCGATATATCGGTGTATCGTTGATTTTAGTCACTTGATATCGATATATCGTTGATATGCTTTGCACTGAATCAATGACAGCTCTAGACTTGTAGTTTGTCAAATGAGTTAATTCTGACATCAACACTTGGGCATCAATGTCTTAAATATTAGTGTATTCTCTGTCAATAATTAACCTAGTCTGTGGTTCAGTGACCAGCTATAGTTTTGAATTTCATACTATTAAATATTTATATATGTATCAATAGGAACATATAATCTTTTAAAAAATGAACATACTTTCTAAAAATTAGTAGAAAAGTAGAGAAGTACTTCTTTGTACCTCTGGCACTTTTAACACATTTGATGGTTTCTTCTTACAGGGTTTACCTATCATTGGATTTTTAAAATGAATATAAAAAATGATAAAAAAATTATGATATAAAACTATGGGTAATATAATTATAGATTTTTTTAAGAAATAACTATGGTAAACTATAATTATGTTCAAACTATTACATGTCACACTTGCATCATAAGTTGTTGACCAGATATTTATATATTTATTTACTTGTAAATAACTTTATTTACCGTATTGTTTCTATTTATAGCCCCCCTTCTAATAAGCGCCCCCCTGGGTGAAAAATGAAAAAAAAAATTCTTACCTGACTTGAAAATTTTAATATCCGAAGTGTATTTAAAAAAAAATAAACAGAAACAAGAACTGTCGGAGGACAGTAACGCTCGACTATTCGAAAATTTGTCACAAGGGTGTTTCATTGAGTATAATAATGCTTACCTATATGAATACATAAAATTGTACGAAAAGGTACAAACCCTTCAAGTTTCAATACAATCACAGAGAACAAGTGTGTGAAGTTTCAATCCATTCCCTTCAGTAGTTATGGAGATACCAGCTTACACACAAAAACTTAACCACGAATTTATGAATCAAAAAAGGGGAATAATTATGCGAAAAAGCAAATCAGAGTTATGGGACTTGTGCCAATCATCTTAAATAATCACAGAGATCAAGTGTGTGAAGTTTCAATCCATTCTCTTCAGTAGTTATGGAGATACCAGCTTACACGCAAAAACTTAACCAAGAATTTCTAAGTCGAACAAGGGGCATAATTATGTAAAAAAGCAAATCAGAGTTATGGGACTTGTGCCAATCATCTTAGATAATCACAGAGAACAAGTGTGTGAAGTTTCAATCCATTCCCTTCAGTAGTTATGGAGATACCAGCTTACATACAAAAACTTAACCAAGAATTTCTAAGTCAAAAAAGGGGCATTTTTATGTAAAAAAGCAAATCAGAGTTATGGGACTTATGCCAATCATCTAAGATTATCGCAGAGAACAAATGTGTGAAGTTTCAATCCATTCCCTTCAGTAGTTATGGAGATATCAGCTTACACGCAAAAACTTAACCAAGAATTTCTAAGTCAAAAAAGGGGCATAATTATGTAAAAAAGCAAATCAGAGTTATGGGACTTGTGCCAATCATCTAAGATAATCACAGAGAACAAGTGTGTGAAGTTTCAATCCATTCCCTTCAGTAGTTATGGAGATACCAGCTTACATACAAAAACTTAACCAAGAATTTCTAAGTCAAAAAAGGGGCATAATTATGTAAAAAAGCAAATCAGAGTTATGGGACTTGTGCCAATCATCTTAGATAATCACAGAGAACAAGTGTGTGAAGTTTCAATCCATTCCCTTCAGTCGTTATGGAGATACCAGCTTACATACAAAAACTTAACCAAGAATTTCTAAGTCGAAAAAGGGGCATAATTATGTAAAAAAGCAAATCAGAGTTATGGGACTTGTGCCAATCATCTTAGATAATCACAGAGAACAAGTGTGTGAAGTTTCAATCCATTCCCTTCAGTAGTTATGGAGATACCAGCTTACATACAAAAACTTAACCACAGGGACGCCGACGCCGACGCCGACAAATGGGTGACTGCATTAGCTCGATTATTCTACGAATAGTCGAGCTAAAAAACTAACTGTAGTAACTTCCAAGTAACATTCAACTTCCAGTTTGAATGCATTCATGTACGTTTTCTTAGAAGTGCAACCTTCCATTGTGTATTGATTAAATCATTAAATCAAGTTTTTTTACACACAGGTAAACTGATGTGTGTTACATCATAATTTCCCACCAGAGCAGGAAAAATCAATACTTGACAAAGTTTATCTCGGTCAGCGGACTACCGTATTGTCTACAATAATTTTGTGCTGCTTATTTATCGTATGTGAACAAGGGGTTTATAGGACGAAAATAGTTGGGAGATTTTTAGATATTTTTAAACTTAAAACTAATTTTCATTTTATGCAAATGTGCTTCTAATTAACGCCCCCCGTTTCCGTTTTTGCAACGCCCCGGGGGCGATAAATGGAAACAATACGGTATTTAAAAATTATTTATTCATTTATATATTGTATATAATTATATTTATTTATTTATTTTGTAACATCACAGTGATACATACAAGCAATGATAACTATAAAATATGTTGCAATTTAACAATATTTCCTAAGATCTGTATAGATGAATTAAAAAGTAAACTATATATTCTGAATAAATAAATTACAAAAATTTTGCAATAAACTTGAGCTGAGCATGTGAATTGTGTATAAAAAATGAAAGGACAAATTTCAATGAAAAAGGGGTCTGTTTTACATAAACATTAAAGCTATTATTAATCTTATAATCTAGTTGAAAGAAGAGTTTATAATAATGGTATATTCAAAGTATCAATACAACTGAGTTAAAATTATAAAAAGATAGAATAAATAATATTATAACATTAAAACTGGGATATTTTTTAGTTAAAAGTGTACCTTTAATCCACTTTTGACGGCGTTTTGACAGATAAAGTAAATTTTGAGACCACCCCCAAATGTAAAATCCGTTACTGACAGAAGCACTTGCTATTCATTTTCAATAATTTTTAGTGTCAGTACGTGTTATATCTGTAAAAGCTTTTGAAAAATTATAAACAAATGATTTTTACACCAAATCATGTCAATATTTCATTACTTTACTTGGTGTTGATCAATAGTTTTCTGTTTATTTCTTTTGGAAGCGCTTGTAAACAGTCTGACGGTGACAACATCCGGTTACTTCGTTCTGATTTTCTGACTACACGTGTATATTTAAAAGAAAATGAAATAAAAAAAACAATTAAAAAATATATAGAATTCTATACCTATCAATGAAATTTTCAGTGTCAGTTCTAGTCGGGCGCCGCCATTTACAATGTAACGCAATGATAATAGGCGGGGTATTCCGATAACGGAACAAATCTCAACTTTTCGGATAAATGATAATCGTCGAGTGTTCCGAGTGAAAACAGAAGCGGTGCATATAATACCGAATGACACTTTTAAAACGGAAAGAATGAAAGGAATTTTTAACGACTTCCCCGTTCATAGGCTTTGCCTAATTTCATATAATGTATTATGCATTTAAAGATTTGAGATCAGAAACTAGTTGTATTAGTTAAATTAGAAGAAGAATAAGAAGTTCGGTCATTGAAAATGCCATCTCAAAATGTCAAACATTTACAAGGTATAAATTTAAATAAAAAGCCAAAATAAGTGAACATTAAAATACAGGAATGATTTAGCAATACAGCATAATAGCGAGCTCGACGAGCTGGCCCAAAGGGCCTGCTCGCAAAGCGAGCTTTATGGTAACGCGAGTACCTGCTAAGTGATGGTTTTGAAAACTTTCGTCCGAAGTACCGAATTGGACACATCGCAACTTTTCGAAATTTAAAGATAACGATAAAAACTGAGGAATTCTGACTGAAAACGGATGTGTAGACTGGTCACCTGCACATGTCTATGGGAACCATAATTGGACAGGGAACCAGAATAACGGAAGCTGTGTATAAAATATCGAATGACAGTTTTAAAACGGAAAATGTAAAATGAAAATTGAAGACGCCATTTTGTTTGAAAAATCTGATAAATAAAAACAATTTTTTGTCAAATTTTGTTGTGAAAACTATCTACAATGAAAGAAAATGGTCTAACTAAGAAAATGAATCCGAACACCAATATCTTTTATTCGGTCGTTAACGCTGTACAGACGTTTAAAGTATTGTTTAAGTGACGTCACAATGTAGCGCCAAACAGCATGCGCAAAACAATCAAATCAAGTACGCTATTTTAATGTCGCAAACGTTTTAAGTTTTACATTTATTTCACTTTTGATAAACTTTATTTCGGTTGAAAAATTATAGAGTGAAAAAAAATTTAAAAAAAAACAAAGTTTTATCAACGTTTTAAAAACTCGTTATTCACAATCGCAACTACTCGGCCCTTTCCGTCAGTCTTCGGATAAGGACCTCGAACACATTAGTATGAATACACAGAACGGATGCGGTATTTCGGTCTAACCTATGCTAAGAAACTAAACATGAAAACAAATAATAATTTAATGCTGGGGGTTGTTTACAAGTTTATTTCCAAAATATGTAGTAAAAGGCCATCTAAAATAAGTAATATCATAGGTACAAAAGCAAATAATTCATTATTTATATATTTATTATTATGGTTGTAGAAACCGAAAGTACAAAAAACCAACCTGTTGACATTTCGTCGGATTTGTTTAAAATTGAACATCAGTGGGCATATTTTAATTACAAATTGTTGTCAGACATATTTTCAAGCAAAAGAGTACCGGAACAGGCATGTCAAATATATACATTCGTTTTACATTATCTTTGTTTCTGTTTACATCTGAAACCACGTGGTAGAACTACTTTCAATCCGTATTGTTTCCGAGGTTAATATTACAGATAAAGGGGGCAGGGGACCTAAAAATGAAAAATTTTGTATTTCAGTGTGACCAGAAACACAATTCCAAATATTTCAAAATCTGTTTCACAGGCAGATAACCAGCCGTGCGTTCATTACCGAAAACGTTCGCCATATGATATAATTCCCACCGCGAACTACTTGTTGAACGATTCGTCCGCGTCAAACTATTTCAAGATGGCGGACATTGACGATATAACAGCTTTACTGATAGACGAATTTACAAATGATGACTCATTTGAACAAGCCATCCGTAACCAGAACATAATTACTGATGTTCCACTCACTATTGCTAGTAGATATTCATTAGTATTGATTTTCTATCGAAGTACGAACGCAAGGTCGTTGATAAATACTTTTAATGTAAACATTGTCATATATTTTCGCGGTGTTGAAGTATATGAATCTCATATAAATTTTTTTATAGACTTTGTCCTGTTGTATTAGGAGACATTGTACAACATATATTTATAGATGCAAATAGATAAACAGTCAAGATAAGAATACACCAACTGCGAGTTCCTGACTGTTATATTTTAGCCATCAAAAACAGCCACTACCTCCTATTAAAAAATTATCTAGCACTAGCAGTTAAATGAATTCAATAGAGTATTGTTTGTTGAATAAATTTAGATAATTTTTATTTTCAATATGAACAAGATTGCATTTGAGAAAAATGCTATGCCACCGCATTAATACAACACTAAATAGTAGTGTCAGAACAGATTTTCTTTGTTTCTATACAATTTTGAAGATTGTCATAATGCATAGATCCCTGACCTATCTAATTCTTATTATCAGATTAGTGGTTAAATCTGTTGTTAACTCAATAAAAGATCAGAGTAGGAATATATCAATGCACTTGAGTCTAGTGAATTTGGTGGTGAAGGTCATATTTCACACAGCCTAAATTTCATGACTAAATCAAAGGACAACATAGTAAGACACTTTGTCAAAATCTAGGTCAGCTGAAATCAAAGTTCACTTAACATCTTAATCTGTACACATGGTTCAAATTTCATAGCTGTACATCAAAGGACAAGAAAGTAGGTCACATTATCAAAATCTAGTTCACCTGATATCAAAGTTCAATTTTACAACTAAAACTGTGCACATGGTCAAAATTTCATTGCTGTACATCAAAGGACAAGAAAGTAGGTCACTGTCCCCTTGGGCAAGGCAAAATTTTGGACCCAAGGGTTTAATTCAAAACAATCTTGATACAGGTCCACCAAACAACATTTCAAGTCAAATATCTAAGCTGTAGTTTTCTCCTATTCAGAAAAGATTTGTTTTATTTTCTGTTTTTACTATGTGAACATAATGAGAATCACTGCCCCTGGGCAGGGCCAATTTTAACACTAGGGGCATAATTAAAACAACTTTAGTAGAGAACCCATAGAATATATTGTAGAGCAAACATCAAAGCTCTATGCCTTGTACCTTCAGACAAAAATATTTCTCTTTTTTTTTTTTACTATATGTACATAGTGAAAATCAATGACTCCTGGGGGTGGGGCCAATTTTGACCCCTGGGCTATAATGTGTACAATCTTGCTAGAGGTTCACTACATAATGTTTCATGCCAAATATCTTAACTCTAGCCTTTGTAAATTTAGAGAAGATGATTTTTTAAGTTTTTACTATATACATATAAGGAAAACCTATGGCCCATGGGGCGGGGCTAATTTTGACACAAGAGGCAAAATTTGAACAACTTTGGTAGAGTACCTATAGATGATATCATTTAACAAATATTCAAGCTCTAAGCCTTGTACCTTAAGACAAATAGATTTTTTTACTTTTTACTATATGTATATATTGAAAATCAATGACCCCGGGGCAGGGGCAATTTTGACCCCAGGGCTATAATTTGAACAACCTTGCTAGAAGTTCACTTCACAATGTTTCATGCAAAATATCTAACCTCTAGCATTTGCTAGAAGAAATTTTTTTACTATAAAGTTTTTACTATATACATATAAGGAAAACCAATGACCCCCGGGGCAGGGACGATTTTGACCCCAGGGCTATAATTTGAACAATCTGAGTAGAGGTCTACCAGACAATGCCTTATGCAAAATATCTAAGCTCTAGGTCTTTTGGGTCTTTACAAGAAGGTATTTTAAGTTTTTACTATATGTACATATAGTGAAAATCAATGACCCCCGGGACGGGGCCGATTTTGACCCCAGGGCTATTATTTGAACAATCTTGGTAAGGGTCTATCAGACAATGCCTTATGCAAAATATCTAAGCTCTAGGCCTTTTGGGTCTTTACAAGAAGTTATTTTAAGTTTTTACTATATGTACATATAGTGAAAATCAATGACCCCGGGGCGGGGCCGATTTTGACCCCAGGGTTATAATTTGAACAATCTTGGTAGTGGTCTACCAGACAATGCCTTATGCAAAATATCTAAGCTCTAGGCCTTTTGGGTCTTTACAAGAAGATTTTTTAAATTTATTCTTATAATTCCTATTGGTTGCCATGGCAACCAGATTTCTGCATGGAATGAAATTCTTTGAACAACTTTGGAAGCCCTTCACCCAAGGATCAATCCTGCCAAGTTTGGTTGAAATTGGACAAGTGGTTTTTCACAAGAAGATTTTTTAAGTTCACTATATAATCTATATAACACACACACACACAAACAAACACACACACAGGTGAATCGCTATATGCCACCGCATCGCAGATGCTGCGGTGGCATAAAAATGCTTATTATTATAGCCCGCTGAGATTTATCTCCTCTCTTTATTTCACTAAATATACAATGGAATTTATTTAACTTTTGCTCAGGTCTTTCTGAATTAGCAGTGGAGAGAGAGGATTCAGCAAGAATTGAGGGGTATGTGGAGGAAATTATTCCCCTGTATTCAAGCATTGACTTCAAGTCACACTTCCATATGAATCGGAGCACCTTTGAGGTAAATATATTATTATTATATGTATGTATATGTTAATAAATTTATATATAAGTAATTTGAGATTGTCCCTGTTATTTGTCCGAGGGCAGTGGTACTGGCCCAAGGCCGAACGACTGATAAGAGGGCAAATAACAGGGCCAATATCAAATCATTTATCTATTGACATTTTTATTAAATAAGTACATGTACTTATAATATTTCACATTTAATTCTCGCACGGTGCATATCCATATCGGTACCCTCTTTGCGAAATCTGCTGAAACGGTACCCAATTTGCACATGCACAGGTCATTCTCTGCTAAAAACAAACCAGCGATGGATAACATCCAGTAAAATTTCATTGTAATAAGGAAAGGAGGTATGACACTTAGAAAAAATGTATACCACGGAACACTAGTATATTTAATTTATGTGCTGATTTGTCATGCAGTGTTTCTGCCAGAGCGCGTTTTTGGCGCACTATTTTCAGCCATGACGCAATGAAATTTAGTTAGTGCGTATTTTGTGACGCAAGAATTTCACCGTCGCTGATTTCAACACAAGTCAGATATACAGACTATAAACCGTCAATTCAGTATAAAAATGTAGGAATGTTTACTGTGGGCTCCACTATAATTTTAATGAGAAATGAAATTTACCGGGTCCGTGGTCCGGCATTTAGCCAATTTCAACTAGTTAATAAACGCGTGCATTTATACATTACTGCATATATTGAAAGCGCCCAGACAAAATTATTTATTTTGTTGTCGTCATATTCTGCGAACGAATAACTGTCTGCTGGAAAATGCAGTCTGCGTATATGTTAGTGTTCATCTGTGCTGTTCTACAGAAATTAGAAACTTCGAAGGGAGCGATAGCGACAGGAGAATGTTTCTAATTTCTGTAAAACAGCTAAGGATGAACACTAACATATTTAGTGTCAAGCTTTATTTGGCCCTTGATTATGTCACTAGGCGGTACTATGAAGCACTATGAAAAATAGAAGGCGACTATTGAACGAATTTCAATATAGTATCGACTTTCTTTCTTCTATTAAAATTAACACACATAATTTTTAAGAAATACAGCGTTATTATTGGATGACAAATAATCCAAAAAAGCAGAGATTGACCAATTTCTTCACGAAAAATATACAAAATATTGTAAATAAAACTTATAAAGTGTTACCTGTTTTTTTTTTTTACATTTTTGTTAAATTTATTGGCATGACCCTTATGAATTTGAAATGACCCCTAAAATATCATACAGGGGGTCATAAAAGACCCTCAGAAAATCAGAGCTGGCAGAAACACTGGTCATGTACCCATTTTTCATGTACTGCAACTCATAATAAGCTACAAAAAATAGACATGTCTTGCCTCGTCCATCACCTCGACATACTTTTCGGGCTGCAATGAACCTGTGGCTTGATTATTTATGCATCATACATATTTAATATGTTCATTTACATATCATCTTCGGACAACTTTAGGACAGTATATTGTCAAAAATAAATGTAAAATTCATAAAAACACCCTACTTTCGGTTTTCCAGCGGCACAGGCTACCTCTCTTCATTTGAATATTTATATCACAGGTACCCTCTCATTTTTTTAACACATACATACCCTCAAAGCACGACATATGCTTTTATTTGCGTTAATGTTTAAGTATGTATTAGTTACATAAAAATAAGAAATATGACACTTAACGATTAACGCAAATAAAAAACATATTTCGTGCCTTGAGGGTACCTATGTCTTATTCTCAATTGATAGGGTCATTATTTTATTGTAGCTAATTCATATTGTTACTGTATTCAATTTATTTTTCAGGAACTTTGCACAAAAATGGCTCCATTAATGATCAGAGAGAGGGCACTAACTGTAGAGAAAAAGCTTCTAGCAACACTGTGGATCCTGGCAAATCCAGAGAGTTATAGAAGTGTTGCTGATAGATTTGGAGTGAGTAAAGGTACAAACAATTATCTATAAATATTAATGAGATCCTTTTTATTGTTTTTGATACCACACGGCTCACATTTTGTTTTGTCCCCTCAGAAATCAAGATGAGATTGGCAATTTTATTCTGCTATAAATAGTAAAGTTTGTAGTTCAGTATTGCCATCTCCATGCACAGCCTGTTTTTTTTTATCTTGACCATTACCAGACATTGTTTTTTGATCTTGACCATTACCAGACATTGTTAATCCTTAAATGGCTTTTTAAGATACTTGTTTTTATAAGACAAATTGACAAGTACATGCTTCAGATTCACTGGCAAGTCAGGTTTATTATTTTAGCTTTAAAAAGAGATATAAGTCTCCACTCTGGACACCATGTTGCTAGTGATATAAAGAGAAGATATGGTTTTGACCATAGTAGGGTTCAAAGTCAAGATAACTTTGTTGAGAGATAGGAACTTGAAAATGCTTTGCCCGAGACATAGATCTGTGAATAAACAACAGTCTTTGTTTTGTTTCAGGTACATTACATCTCATAGTAATATCTTCTTGTCACTCTCTGACTGAGTTGATGGAAGAATTTATCTATTTTCCTACAACAAGATCTGAGATGGCAGCCATTGCAGACGGCTTCAAACAGCGTTGTGGAATGCCAGGGGTTGTCGGAGCTGTAGATGGGACTCATATCCCCATACCAGCTCCTAGGTCTGTTCATCGGGCATCATTTATAAACAGAAAAGGCCACTCAAGTATGATTCTACAGCTTGTATGTGACAGTAAGTTGAGGTTTTTAGATGTATATACAGGGTGACCTGGGTCAGTTCATGATGCCAGAGTATTCAGAAATAGCCCTATAGCCTCCAGGATTGAAGACTTACCAGACGAATTTCATCTTCTTGGTGATTCAGCATACCCTATCAGCAAGGGTATGATGGTTCCATTTCGGGATAATGGCCACCTAGACAATGTTCAGAAGAAATTCAATTCATGTCATTCTTCTACAAGAGTAGATGTGGAAAGAGCTATAGGGCTTTTGAAGTGCAAATTCAGACGACTGAAACATCTCGAGATGCATCTTGAACAAGAAATTCCAACAGTGATTGTAAGTTGTTGTATTTTACATAACTTCATTTTGAAGTTTGAGACTGTTGACTTTGATGATTTACTTTCTTCCGACAATGATACAGCAACAGACGTTCAGTTAGATGGAGGACAACAGCAGGGAAGTATAGCTGGAGAGGATAAGAGAATGGCCATAGCCTTATCACTGTAGTTTGCTTCTAGTATAATGGTACTTGTGTATATGCCTAATGACAAAATTGTTACTACCACGCAAATCTTACAGGACATTTATTTGATTAGCATGTGACAAAATACTGAAACAGTTTTCTTCAGAATAAAATTAGTGTTCTAGATACTCTAGTCAGAATGTTAATTTACCACTGGTATTTTTTGAGTACCGGCATCATGACTTTGTTTCATTTGTACTTTTTACCTGCTGATAAAGTGGGGTATGGTGGGTAATTTAGCGATGACAGTTAAACTTCTAGTTTAAGAATGAAAATAGAAATGATCAATGTGATACTTTATTTATGAGATTGTTTGTACTTTTGTTTATTATTTCCTATAATTTGAGTAATAGATTTTGAACTACAAGTTTGTACTGTTGTTTTCATTTTTTTGTTGATGGTCATTCTGTCCAACTAACCTAACAATTTTCCAATGTGTTATTAAATAACAACACAAGTCTAAATGAATATCAATTTCACACTGACATTTCTTTAAAGTCTGATGGTTGTTAAAGGCTTTAGGGTTATAATGGTATAGTATGATAAACTACATAAGTTGAGAAATATTCAAATTATATATTTGGCTGAAGATTGTCATGGTTGCCCGATTTTATATATAAATAAATGTAAAGATTTTGCATAAAGTTTAACCAAGTCGGACGAATATAAATTAACCATTGCAAGTTTTCACAGCTACGTCATTGTTTTACAATGTTCCCAAATCCATGATAATATTCAATGGACATACAGCCTTTACCACATTTTTAGGTTTCAACATTTTCTTGTCCACCTGACAAACTAATGCCTGCTGAAGTGACTTCAAAATAGGCACAAATGAATATTATATCAAGACAATGAGTTAAACAGGCCTGTTTAAAAAGCTTGCAACTATGAATAGCTCTTGGCATTTACAAAACAAGTTACCATCATTATCCATGTGAAAAAGGGGCATAACTCCTTAATTACCGATTATGTATATCACTTACCATATAGATGTGCTTTGTCCCCATTATTTCTTACATAGTGTACAATAAAGTATTTGCAAAATGCAGAAGACAGTCTAGCGAATAAAATAGCTCAACAGATTCTTTGAAATAGGTGAGCCAAATATGGCTAATACTCAGCAATAGCATGTGATAATTTTCAGGGTATTCATGGACTTGGGTCCAGAATGATAAAAATTGGCTCATCATCAACAACATGTGTCACCATCACCTGTCACCACCACTACATAACACCACTTGTCACCATCTCAACGTGCCACCATCACATGACACCACGTGTTACCATCACATGACACCATGTGTTACCACATTTCACCACCTCCTGATACCACATGTCACTTCCATCACATGTCAAATGACACTACGTGACACCACATTTCACCACCACCTGACACTAAGTGTCACCACCATCACATGTCACCACCAAGTAACACCACCTTGTGTCACCACCACTTGACACCACGTTTCACCACCACCTGACACCATATGTCACCACCATCACATGTCACCACCATGTGACAGCACCACATGACACCACAACTTAACGCCATGTGTCACCACCATCACATATCACCACCACCATGTGTTACCACAATCACATGTCACAACCATGTGACACCACAATCATGTCACCAACACATGTCACCACCAAGTAACAACACCTTGTGTCACCACCACTTGACACCACGTTTCACCACAACCTGACACCATATGTCACCACCATCACATGTCACCACCATGTGACAGCACCACATGACACCACAACTTAACGCCATGTGTCACCAACCATCACATGTCACCACCACCATGTGTTACCACCATCACATGTCACAACCATGTGACACCACCATCACATGTCACCATCATCACATGTCACCACCACATGACACAACTTAACACCATGTGTCACCACCACATGACAACAATGTGTCACCATCACACCACCACTACGTGACAGCACCGCATGACACCACATGACACCACCTTCATGTGTAACCTCCACCACCACATGTCACCACCATGTGACACCACAATCATTTCACCACCACATGACACCACATGTTACCAATTACACCAACACGTGTTACAACATGACATCACATATCACCACCATCACATGTCAACACAATGTGACACCACAACCATTTCACCACCATCACATGACACCTCTTGTTACCAAATAACACCAACATGTGACACCACTATCACATGTCACCACCACCATGTGTTACCACCACCACATGCGACACCACAATCATGTCACCATCACATGACACCACGTGTTACAACATGACACCACAATCACATGTCACCACCACCTGACACAACAACTTAACACCATTTGTCAACACCACATGACACCACCACATGTCGACACTATGTGACACAACAATCATGTCTCCACCACATGACACCAGGTATTACCAAATTACACCAACACGTGTCTCCCACATCACATGTCACCACCAAGTGACACTACATGAAAGCACCACATGACACCACATCATGACCACCTCTTGTTACCAAATTACACCAACACGTGACACCACCACGTGTCACCACATCATGACACCACCACCATTACGTGTCACTTTGTGTCACCACCATGTTTTACTACATGTCGCCACCAAGTGTATCTATTTATAGAATTTTCTATTATAGAATTGCGTGTTTCTTAATTTAAATATTTAAAGATTTTGTTCAAACATTTGTCTGCTTTTAGAGAAAGTAAAAAGTCAAGCATTACCCCGCAATGGTGGTTCTTGTTTTTTGTAAGGATGAGGCACTTGTAAGACATAGAATTAAATAAAGTGTTACCCTCTTCAAATAGCAATCCTCCTATGAAGTTTAAATATTGTGGGCCAAATGGAACTGAAGTTATTCTCCGAAACTATTTTAAGGTAATAGTGACCTTGAACTTTGACCTTGTGACCCCAAAATCAATACGGGTGTTCTACCCAATACAGACAATCATCCTATGAAGTTTGAACACTGGGCCAAATGGAACTAAAGCTATGATATGGAAACTGTTTTCAGTTTTAAAGTTATAATGACCTTGACCTTGAGACCCAAAATCTATAGGGGACTCTTCCATCCAATATGGACAATCATCCTATGATGTTTGAACACTGTTGGCCAAATGGAACTTTAGTTATCTTCTGGAAACTGTTTGTTGTTTTAGGTAATAGTGACTGACCTTGTGACCCAAAATCATTAAAGGTCTTCTACCCAATATGGACAATCATCCTATGAAGTTTGAATACTGTGGGCCAAATGGAACTTAAGTTATGCTCCGGAAACCAAACTGCTAACGGGCAGACGCCAGGGGGTATAACATAATATGCCCGAAATTCCTTCGGGCATATAATAACCACCAAACAGTCCTAGACAATCATAAGGGAGCTAAATTATAACAACTTAAAACTTTACTACTAAATTTTAATGAAAAAGAAACAACAGAGAACAAACACTGTACAAACATGATAAGCAGTAAATAGATCTCTACAATATATCATTAATTTTAAAGCAGCAAGCCTCTAGACTCCTGTCAATTTTCATCAAAATTAATCGCACATTACATGCAAAATATAACTTGGATAAGTGTGTTAACCTTTCTTAATTTTTTTTTCCAAAATTGTTTTTATTGGAGTATTTTGGCTCACCTTGAGGCGTGCAGCTTTAGAAAAAAGTTGTGAACGATAGTTAAAAGTGTAAAAAAAAAATCTATATTCAATTAGACACAGTGTAAGTTAAAGTATTAACATATTTACAGACAAAATTTTAAATATATCTCTACAATATATCATTAATTTTAAAGCAGCAAGCCTCTAGACTCCTGTCAATTTTCATCAAAATTAACCGCACATTACATGCAAAATATAACTTGGATAAGTGTTTTAATCTTTCTTATTTTTTTTTCCAAAATTGTTTTTATTGAAGTATTTTGGCTTACCTGGAGGCGTGCAGCTTTAAAAAAAAATTGTGAACGATAGTTTAAAAGAGTATAAAAAACAAGAGGGCCATGATGGCCCTGAGGTCGCTCACCTGTATATAGGCCCCCCACCCCCGGGCCAGTTTTTACCCAAGGGCTTTTATTTGTTTATTTGAACAGACTTGGTAGACACCCATAAGAAGATGTTTCATGCTAAACATCTAAGTTCTAGCTCATTGGCTTTTTTAAAAGAAGATTTTTAAAGTTTTTACTATACACATCTAGTTTTAAAACAATGTCACCCCTGGGGCAGGGCCAGTTTTGACCCCCGGCGTTTTATTTTAACAAACTTTGTAGATATTTACTTAAAAGATGTTTCATGCTTAATATCTAAACTCTAGCTATTTGGGTTTTTCATAAGAAGATTTTTTAAGTTTTGCTATACACATATAGGGAAAATCAATGACCCCCCCCCCCGGGCGGGCCAGTTTTGACCCCAGGGCTTTTATTTGAACAAACCTGGTAGACACCCATTAGAACATGTTTCATGCTAAATATCCTAGCTCTAGCTCTTTGAGTTCTTTAAAAGAAGATTTTTTAAGTTTTTACTATATGCATAAAGGGGAAAATCAATGACCCCCTGGGGCGGGGCCAGTTTTGACCCCAGAGCTTTTATTTGAACAAACTTGGTAGACACTCATTAGAAGATGTTTCATGCTAAATATCTTAGCTCTAGCTCTTTGGGTTCTTTAAAAGAAGATTTTTTAAGTTTTTACTATATGCATATAGGGAAAATCTATGACCCCCTGGGGCAGGGTCAATTTTGACCCCAGGGCTTTTATTTGAACAAACTTGGTAGACATTCACTAGAAGATGTTTCATGCCAAATATCTAAGCTCTAGCTCTTATGGTTCTTTAAAAGAAGATTTTTTAAGTTTTTACTATATGCATATAGGGAAAATCAATGACCCCCGGGGCTGGGCCAATTTTGACCCCAGGGCTTTAATTTGAACAAACTTGGTAGACACTCACTAGAAGATGTTTCATGCTTAATATCTTAGCTCTAGCTCTTTGGGTTCTTTAAAAGAAGATTTTTTAAGTTTTTACTATATGCATATAGGGAAAATCAATGACCCCCTGGGTCGGGGCCAATTTTGACCCCAGGGCTTTTATTTGAACAAACTTGGTAGACATTCACTAGAAGATGTTTCATGCCAAATATCTAAGCTCTAGCTCTTACGGTTCTTTAAAAGAAGATTTTTTAAGTTTTTACTATATGCATATAGGGAAAATCAATGACCCCCAGGGGCGGGGCCAATTTTGACCCCAGGGCTTTTATTTGAACAAACTTGGTAGACACTCACTAGAAGATGTTTCATGCCAAATATCTAAGCTCTAGCTCTTATGGTTTTTTTAAAAGAAGATATTTAAAGTTTTTTCTTTTGGTTGCCATGGCAACCAGAGTTCTGCATGGAATTAAATTCTTTGAACAATTTTTAAAGGTGACCACCAAAGGAACATTCCTGTGAAGTTTGGATGAAATTGGCTCAGTGGTTTATGAGGAGATGTCATTTAAAGCAAAAGTTTACGGACGGACGACGGACGGACGACGGACGGACGGACGCCGGACGAAAAGCGATCACAAAAGCTCACCCTGTCACTTTGTGACAGGTGAGCTAAAAAATAATCTATATTCTATTAGACACAGTGTAAGTTAAAGTATTAACATATTTACAGACAAAATTTTAAATATATGACAGGACAATGCTGAACATAAATTTCAGAAATGTCTAGTAAAAGTTGTTATAGTTCTCTTATGTTATATTTGACATAGAAAAAAGTAAAAAAAATTGTAACAAAGTTACCAATGTCCTCTTCCTTAGGGAAGTATTATATGATGCATAAAAATGTTAATCTCTGCCTTCACCTTAGTGTAGGCGAATGGTTATTGCACATGTCAGTGATTACACACCATCTCATTATTGTGAACATTTGTACAAGTATTTACAAAATAACAAGTTCTATGAAGAGGTTATAGACCAGACACAAAATGTACCATATAACTAATTTTTATTTTTCACTAAAGCCTCTACAAGAAGACTAAGAGTCTTATTTCTCTCCTCCGCTGCAGCAGCAATCCTTCTGTTTGTTTCCAGCATATCCTCGACTTGTCTGTTATGTTCTTCAACAAATGCCGAAAACCATGCTGGTGCCTCAGTGCTGCTGCGTCTCCTCTTCCTAGTTGGTTCACCTTCGGGGGTTGAAGGTTGTGTGGTCGGTGTTCCTGCCCGAACAGGTGGAGTAGGAGCTCTAGCAGGTGGAGTTGCAGTTCTTGCGGGTGGCGTAGCTGATTGACCAGTTCGACTTGGCTCTTTAGCCGGAATTGACATCCGATTTTCAACAGCTATTTCTGGCTGGCTTGTTCTATGAGGCAATGGTGGCTTGGATGTGACTATAAAAATATGAGAAAATGTATCCATCATTAAATAGTAAGATCATCAACACTGAAGTTAGTAATTGGAGAAAAAAAAATAGTTGTAATACACTCTTAATATCAAAAGCTTTTAACACAAACCAGTTAGTGCCTTTTACTTTTAACAGAGGCATTATAATTGCTTTTTTGGTCAAATTAATGTTACCTCAGACATGATCTTATATCATCAATACAGCAATGAATTTTGATTATTGCAGTCAAGATACATTTGTTTGTTACAATGCCAAGGTATTGTTGATACATGGTGATACATTTTTCTATCATCTTGGTTTAACTGTTTGAATAGTACTGTACTTGATTATTGTGTATTACTTTGACATATTTCTCCCAGTTTGAATTCTGAAGTTACCTTTTGATGAAGATATGACAGCTACAGGCCTTACAGACGGATCACCTGCCAACAGTTCATCCATTGCCTCAAAGAATTCCCATTTCCTCCTGCCTCGACCGCTCTTCTCGTTCGCATCCGCAATAGTTTTATACCTATTAATAAAATATTGATGCAATATTAACAACAGGATTCTTTAAGATGAATGTTATTAACTTCCTAAATTGTCATGATTAATAGTATATATTTATCCATTCTCAATAAGTAGCCTAGTTGGTGCTAAGTAGATAAAAGAACAGAAAGATAGTTAACAGCCTTAATCCATCACATCATTTTTGTCAAGTTAATTTCAAATTGTTCCATCACTGAGATTATGAGAGAGTCATTGTACAGGCAAGCCGTCACGTCTGACTTTGAGGTATGACATTTACTTTTGACCCAGTCAAACTGTTTTTGCGCATGACATGCCGTCTCATATTGAACATTTTTGCCAGGTAATTTGAAATTCCACCAACTAGTGGTAGACTTAAGGTGCGGACTAGCTGTTTGAAGATCTTTTTTGGCATATGACTCTTCAGTATCATAGTCATTTGTGGTGAGCTATTTGAAATTCTGCCAAGAATTGACAGAGTTACAGCCCGGACAAGCATATCCAGATGGACGCACATATATCAAACCGCCACTGAGACAGCTATGTCCCGTCCTCCGCAAGCAGGCTCACAAAAATCACCTTCAACTGTCTTAAGTAACAGGCCATTAAGGCTCAAAGTAATCATAACATGCAGATTAAAATAGACATTTGTAATTACCTGTACTTCAACGAGCGAAATTTCTTGTCGCACTGCAGGCCAGTAAATGAATAGCCTTTTTCCCTCATGCCTTCAGCAATCCTTTTCCAGACTTCAAAAGCCTTGAAAAGGGAGTTGCTGAACATCTGCTGGTGCTCAGAATACAAAGAGATCAGCAGAAGAACCTCCTCATGTCTCCAATTAACAGCTGAAATTATACAAATGAAATCAATCTTGTGAAACAGAGGATTTGATAACTTTTCCAAACAAGTCATATGATATCATCTGTCGTGAACCATCTTAAAACTACAATACAATTAAAAAATTACTATCCTGGGCAGTATGTACTTTAAGACAGACACACTTATGTAACAAGAATTTGTAATAGAGTTACCAACATCCCCTACCTCCGGGAAGTTTAACATGAAGCATTAATTGTGCTATTTCAAAAGATTGAGGTAAGGATCTTAGTACTTGCAGTCCAAAATCCCTTGATCTATGAAGATGTTAGGGATGGGACACAAAATGTACCATATAACAGACTCTGTTAAGCTTTGACCTCTAAGTGTGACCTTGGTCAAGAAGTTATGGACGGGACAAAAAAATGTACCATATAACAGACTCTGTTAAGCTTTGACCTGTAAGTGTGACCTTGACCTTTGAGGTGGGGCTGCAAGTGTTGCGCATGACACATCTGCTTCTTATATTGGCTATTTGTGCTAAGTATTTTCAAAATGCTTTGATCTATGAAAATGTTACGGACCAGAAACAATATATACCCTAGAACAGGCTAGAATAGTTAAACTTTGACCTCCAAGAGTGACCTTAACCTTAGATGTAGGTGACCAGTTGCTGCGCATGACACGTCGTCTTATCATTGTCAACAATTGTGGCAAGTATTTACACAATTGCTTCAAAATTAAGTAAGTTATGGACCAGACTCAACATATACCCTCAAATTCAATGTTGACCTTGAATGAGCTAGTGTGACATTGATCCTGGAGGTAGGGCCTGGTTGTTGCGCATGACACATCATCTTATTATAACAAACATTAGAAATTATTTCAAAGTCTTATCAATAATGACAAAGTTATGGACCGGACATGAAAGTGTGACGGACGGAGCGGACAGACCGAGCCTATTTCTATATCCCCCTTTTTTCTTCAAAAAGGCAGCCGACAATAATATGCAAGCTTATGTTTGCCTTAAACCGCTGTACACAGAGTTCATTTTATTCTGTATGTAACTGGACTCAATTTGAACCAATCCTTTACAATAAAAAAAGATAGTCATCTGGCTAGGTTCAGGTAGTCACTATTATTGGCCAACTGTATTTTATCTGGATATTTAATAAAATACCTACTGTCTGAGGTGTGGACATTAAAGTCAGGTTGTGTCACTCCTTTGTCCTGTTTTGGCGTGCTCACTGGACCTTAAATTAGACACAACAACAATCAGAAATATGAATTAAATGTGTAATCACTTTAAAAACAGTATTTAACAGGGAATCTATATTGAATTACCAATGATAAATGGCTGATTTTACTGCAGTAGTTATATAATCAAGCCTTCAGGAAAGAACCCTAGAATGCTCATTCAAGGAAGTATACACAAAAACTAAAACAGTATTTTTGCCTTTTGTAATTAATCTGTTTTACAAAACATTCTTTTCCTATCCTTTCCCTCATAATATAACCGGTATACACATTCTTAAACACTAAATGATGTCAAATCATTGTTCAAGCAATTCACTGTTCTTAATTCAGAAAACTTCAAATAAAACATTTGTTTTATCTTTGTTTAAAACAGAATAAAATACCTACTGTCAGAGGTGTGGACTTTTGTCACTCCTTTGTTCTGCTTTGGCGTGCTCACTGCACCTTAAAATAGACAGAACAACAATCAGAGATATGAAATAAGTGCTCATTCAAAAAAAAAAGTACACAAAAACAGACCCATTTTTTTGCCTTTGTTATTAATCTGTACATAGCTGGTATACACAATCAGGGTTACCAGCCCAATAGATAAATAAAATTCCCTGACATTTCCACGACTTCACTGACCGAATTAGGGTTTTCACTGAACAAAACTAAAGAACTTAAATGGCCTCTGCCTCCCTTACAGCCATCCAATCCACCGATAATTTTTTTGGTGTTTTTTTTTCCCAATTCTTTTAACAATATAGTATTACATTATATATGAATAAAACATGCTTTATACATCTGAACAAAGTTTGGTAGATTTGTGTTCAGTAAACTTTTAAACTATGCAAAATAAGCAAACAATTCTTACAAGATTTAACCAATACTTCAAAGATTATTGACAAAATTTATAATATATGTTTTAGCTAATGAAAGGGTAATAAAATATCACAAATATTACAAAAACTTGAATGATTAAACAACATATTCAAAAGCAAGTGATCATCTCAACTGAAGGCAGAAGCTAAAGAACATATTATATACTATGGACTAGGATTATCATCAAGGATAATACCTTATAATCCCATTATTTAAGATAATTACCTTCTGTCTGGTCCTTTAACTCGTTGTAATTCTTTATAATTTCATCTAACACAGATTGATCTGAAAGGATAACAAAAGAAAAAAAATTACCCAAAATTGCTTAAAAATTGTATTTCTTATGGACATATATACAACATGTTTCATGAATACAAATTTTCCAAGACGAATCCCAGGGTTCTTTTGGCTTTTTAAGGCCTTAAGTAGCTTACGCTTTTAGTCAAGCGTTCACACTTTTAGTCAAGTGTTCACACCATTGTGACGTTAGGGATAAAGCTGAACCCAACCCAATTGTGTGTTTTATGCAAGAAATTATTGAGGCAAAATTAACCAGGTATTTTAGCAATGTTTACAGTGTCATGAATGAAAATTTCCTTAATTTTTTCAACATAGTACACAAGGCTATTGATACAAATTAATTATATAAATATTTCTCCCATTCTTGTGAAAATGCTCTATTCTGTCCAAGAAGAAGTCATTTCCTTCCCTAATCCATAATTTAATAGACACCTATATTTAATTTTCAGAAGAATAAGAGAAATAATAACAGTAAAACTAATTTTTTTACTATGTCTGACATAAGCACACCTAGCACCATGTTGACAGTTTATAATCAAATTCAAATAGTTTCCACTGTACTTGCTATAATATGCAATCTGATATATTCTCGATATATTATCAATACAAAATATTTTATCAATGAGTCAAAGACAGCCCTACAGTTTTGGGCACTAAAAGATATGCTAACCACCTGTCTGCAAAACATAACTTACCTTACATCATAATCAGGGGAAAATACCTATGAAATACTTGGTTGCTAACCATAATGTAAGGGTGTTCGTTAGACTGATTACTCAACAGGCTGGTGAAAATGCACCATCAGGCTTATGACATAAAAATTATATTTCCAGAAAAATAATGAAGAGATTTCTTCTAAACTTTGTTTGTTTATTGAGCATAATGTATAACATCAGCAGATAGAAAAAATATTTGGTGACTGTCACTTTTGTGAGAGTTAGTTTGCCTTATTCATATTCATATAACACAATTTTCCAAACCTCCTAAAGGGTCATTGGCTCCTTGAATTTACTTTTCAATACACCAATTAACACTTTCCCCAACTAGCAGACGACCGACTATTCTTATCAGTAGGTTTTCGAGTAAAGATAACAAGTTATGTATCCCATTGTATAATTTGTATGTAAAATGGGCTGACTTATGGTAGGTTTAACAGTTAATTTAAATACTTTGGTGTCAAAAGATATCTAAAATTATATACTGTGACAAAGCTAAGATTCTAAGCTTTCCATTGATGTCATAATTTTTAAAACCGGACATTTAATCACAACAAACTAGCGGTTTAAAAATGGCTTAATTTGTATAATTTTAGCATAAGAGATACCAATTTTACTCCAAGGTAAGGGAAACAACTTGTATGTTTCCACTCGATATACCTTGGTTATTTACGTAGTTTATATGAAAAGTGTTTATGGGTGTATGGTCAAACGAAAAATTTCAAAGGAAAAACTTATCTAATCAGAAAAAAACTAATCACAGGTGTTATACTGAATGCTTATACATTATATAGAACTATTACAAACTTTTTTCAATATCCTGATATTCAAATATAATGTTAGCAAATGGGCAAAAAGTACCTTCTTCTTCTATAGCAGCTCTGTAGGTAGGAAGATCAACTGTAACTGTAGCAGTACTGCCATCAGGAAAAGATAAGGTCAAATTCCTTAAATAGCCTTCAGTGTCCATGTTGTTGCTGAAAAAAGTGAACAATAACACAATTCAGTGTCTTCCAGTGATCACTGTTTTAAAATGTATGCAGCAACTTTTCTAGAGTCAATTTTTTGTTGCAATTTTAACCTAAATCTGTATGTTTTTACATAACTCTAACAAATACCATGCAAGCAAGTGTGCTCAAACAATCCGTTTCTATTTCCGCCCGTATTTGTACGTTAATGGCTTTATTGTAAGCATAATATGATTTTAAATTCTAAAAACGAGGATAACAAATAATATTGACAATACTAACATCAATAATTGGGCAGATAAAAAAATGGCGTCTCTCAAAAATTCAACGAGAGTTTCTCATTTTCAGTTTTTTGGTATTTTTGCCAAGTATCTACCTTCAATTAATCATTAAACATTTTTACCACACAAACATTATACTTAGATATTGTCTTAATGCAAACATGTATACATAAATCATGTATTTACCACTTAAACCGTTAAAATAAAAAATAAAATCATTGAAGAATTTACCTGTCCGCCATTTTGGTTCGCCTCGCTAGCTATGTGTAAAAGACGTTTGCGATTGGCTAAAACGCTCGCGAACAACATTCCGTTCATTAACGCAAACTCTCGTATGGTTCGCGAGCGTTGGCGAACGTTTTCGGTAATGAACGCACGGCAGTTGCACAGCATTATTCAATGATATATGACATACATTGAAGAAAATAATAGTTTGCATGCATTGCTCATTCAAAAAATGACTGACAGCAATTTATATTTACCCCCACCCAGCAAAAATCACACCTAAAATGTACCAATATAGGCAATCTTCCTGAAGGTGCAGCATACTTCAGAATCCGCCCGATTCCTTTAAAAATATCAGTAACACGCAGTGCAAGCTATGGCATTTTCAGAAATGACAAATAAAGTGTCTGTCATACGTTTAGATTTTTCACAAAATTTATCTGAAATTTCTTACTTGTTTGGCGCCAACTGTCAAAGCTTGATTTTTAACTTTTTCACCTCCATTCGGAGAGTCAGAAATACATACAAAGCTACCAAAATGCTTAGTTTTGGGTAAAAACCCAAAAATATATCTCATTTCCTACACACAAACAAGAAAGAATTACAATGACAGAGAAATATCAGAAGTTATCAGTACCTTCAAAACACCATGTCTGAGTTATTAAAAAATTTGACCGGGGCCATCATTCGAATATGTCCCCTGCCCCCTAATAGCCGAGGCAGTTCCGAATGTCGTTATTCATTTAAGGGGGCAGGGGACATATTTGAATGATGGCCCCGGTCAAATTTTTTAATAACTCAGACATGGTGTTTTGAAGGTACTGATAACTTCTGATATTTCTCTGTCATTGTAATTCTTTCTTGTTTGTGTGTAGGAAATGAGATATATTTTTGGGTTTTTACCCGAAACTAAGCATTTTGGTGGCTTTGTATGTATTTCTGACTCTCCGAATGGAGGTGAAAAAGTTAAAAATCAAGCTTTGACAGTTGGCGCCAAACAAGTAAGAAATTTCAGATTAATTTTGTGAAAAATCTAAACGTATGACAGACACTTTATTTGTCATTTCTGAAAATGCCATAGCTTGCACTGCGTGTTACTGATATTTTTAAAGGAATCGGGCGGATTCTGGAGTATGCTGCACCTTCATGAAGATTGCCCATATTGGTATATTTTAGGTGTGATTTTGGCTGGGTGGGGGTAAATATAAATTGCTGTCAGTCATTTTTTGAAGGAGCAATGCATGCAAACTATTATTTTCTTCAATGTATGTCATATATCATTGAATAATGCTGTGCAACTGGTTATCTGCCCGTGAAACAGATTTTGAAATATTTGGAATTGTGTTTCTGGTCACACTGAAATACAAAATTTTTCATTTTTAGGTCCCCTGCCCCCTTAAGGAAATTTTCAAATTTATAAAATGTGTTGGAATTGACCCAAATGTGCCCATAAACATTCCTTCTACATTTGTTAGTCAAAATTTGAAGTGACTGGTAGGATTTATCAAGTTATGTAGAGTAAGTAGACTGTCAAGTCAAGGGAGGTAATAAAAATTTGGAATTTTGGCAAACACTGTACTTCACAGAATGTGCACATTTATCCAGATTTAACAGTTTTATATTGTGCAAATTGACATAATACTGCATAATTGAGCACTTTTAATTGTTACAAATGTATATAATGTCATATAAGTCAACAGTGGTATCTTTACTGCATTTTTAGGTGTATGCCAGAATAAATGGGGTCTGGTTTCCTGTAAAATTCATTTTGGGACATTAAATGTGGCTGTAATATTGTTTTTCTTGCTATAATCTCCTTCCAAAAGACTTTAAATACTCTGAAAATACTTTATGGTATTTAAATGAAGGTTGAATACAGAAAAATAACCATCTCACAGGTTCCTGGCACTTGATATTAAGTAAATCATATAACAGGCATGGTCATTGTACTAGTTACTTCCCCTGAAATAGGGTCTTTTTTAAATATTTGATTAAATACAAAGTAACAGCAGTATTCACTTTTCAAAGTTAACGTTTAATGCGAAATACTCCATATTTTAAGAAAATAAAAGGAAACGCTTTAATGCTGATCACATAAAAAATCTTAAGGGGGCAGGGGACATATTCGAATGATGGCCCCGGTCAAATTTTTTAATAACTCAGACATGGTGTTTTGAAGGTACTGATAACTTCTGATATTTCTCTGTCATTGTAATTCTTTCTTGTTTGTGTGTAGGAAATGAGATATATTTTTGGGTTTTTACCCGAAACTAAGCATTTTGGTGGCTTTGTATGTATTTCTGACTCTCCGAATGGAGGTGAAAAAGTTAAAAATCAAGCTTTGACAGTTGGCGCCAAACAAGTAAGAAATTTCAGATTAATTTTGTGAAAAATCTAAACGTATGACAGACACTTTATTTGTCATTTCTGAAAATGCCATAGCTTACACTGCGTGTTACTGATATTTTTAAAGGAATCGGGCGGATTCTGGAGTATGCTGCACCTTCATGAAGATTGCCCATATTGGTATATTTTAGGTGTGATTTTGGCTGGGTGGGGGTAAATATAAATTGCTGTCAGTCATTTTTTGAAGGAGCAATGCATGCAAACTATTATTTTCTTCAATGTATGTCATATATCATTGAATAATGCTGTGCAACTGGTTATCTGCCCGTGAAACAGATTTTGAAATATTTGGAATTGTGTTTCTGGTCACACTGAAATACAAAATTTTTCATTTTTAGGTCCCCTGCCCCCTAACGACAGGGGCGGAGCCATATTTAACACAGTACGTGTGACGTCAAACGCACTCGTCACTGCATTTCAGGGTTCCCGCTGTCGCTCGCCAATGGCGCCAAATGCGACAATATATTAATTCTGGCGCATGAAATCTTTAATTGGCGAATTTAACTGGCGCCAACGTAAGATAAAAGCATCCGACAACTAGTACACTTAAATGTCATAAGCGGCCGCGTCAATTACATAAGCGGCCCAAATGTGAAAGGTCACGCGCTATTAGTTTGTTTATCAAACTGTATAATCGGGTACCGTATAATCAATTATGTCATCAATTGTGTGACACTTCGGGAACATGTGAAGATGAAAGTGTCAATGTGTTAAATGGAACAATTTACGTCTTTCATTCTCTGACATGTGTGGTCAACAGGTGTTAGTAGCGAACAGAGAAGTGAAAGATCGTCCGTGATGTTGACAAACATTGAACTTTCGGTAAGTTGACTCGTCAACTGATTAAAAATAATTACAGTTTGAATATTAAATCGGATGACAATTAAAAGAATAATTTCACCAATGATTGATCTAAAGTCACTGTACTGCAATGTTAATATTTTCATATCTGAATGTAAAGTGCTGAAGTGTCTATTCACATGCAAACCCTATTAAAATAAACAATACTTTTCACAGTGTCTATTCTAGGACGCGCGATTGCGCGATTCTCGCTAGTATTTCACAGATCGCGCACAATTCAAAATCATGTGCGTGAAAATCGCGCATCTATAAAAAAAGTTAATAAAATCGTAAAACTTCCATCCCCACTATATTTGGTTGTTTTGTTTACATTTACATCTGAAACCGAAGGGAGGTAACTGTTAGCTAATTATAATAATTTAGTACCGTATGGTACTGGTTACGTGAGTTGACGGAAATTAACGGAATGTTCCGTACCAACGGGAACTAGTGTGCTCGATCTGACAGTTGGGCGCCATTTAAGTGTAGTAAATAATCAAGAAAAACGAGGCAATTCCTAGCTTGGCTACGATCTAGACGCGAAAGATAGGTCGATTGTTTGTATTGTCAATCCCTTTATAATCAATCGCGGCAGTTCTGTAATAATTTGTTTTCGTTTAAAAATTAAGGGGGGACAACTTCTGCTGCTTAAATAAATAACTCCTCAGTGTTAACTTAATGCAGACGATTTAACATTGGCAGTTTATTTTGGCACCCCTTGATTTTGAAAATCGCCCCCTTTTTTGAAATAGAGGGGGGAAAATCACCCCTATTTTTCAATTCCTAGAATAAACACTGCTTTTCATTGTTAAAAATACTAAGTATCTATTTTATTTTTTGTTTTCCTTGATTTTTAGATGAAGTCAATTTATAGTAATGTTGTTTTTTTTTATTTTGTATCTGTAGATCACCAGATTGTCGTGTAGAGACTGGGAAAGATCTTGGCTCAGTCCAGCCTGTGAGAAGAACTGCTATACTGGCAAAATGGTGGAAACAGGACCTTCTATGACTAACTTAACATGATGTTTTTGATTACATTTATGCCGTCATGTGTATTTATTTAAATGGAATTTGAAAACCACATATTAGTATGTCTATATTTTAAATAATAGACATGTGCAGCTGTAATAAAATGAAATATTATAAATATGTGTTTGTAATCATAATGATATATAACTGCTAGCATATCTTAGCAAAGATAGGCATGTCTCCCTTGCAGAATTATTGGCTCCAACTTTGGAGCCATTGGCTCCAACATTTTCTGATTGGCGAATTTGGTGGCGCAAACTAATTTTGACCCAGAGGGAACCCTGCATTTGAAATAGAAATGAGCGATTATTTCATACTATTTCACGTTAAATTTTAAAGAACATCGAGCTCGCTTTGAGGCTTTGCCTTTTTCATATTATATTTAATGTAAGAAATTATCCTTTACTTAAACATTTAACTACATTTAAAGATAAATATCTAACCCACGCCAAAACACGCCTTTCCTCACGCTGACCAAATTCCCGCTCTACCTCCAAGTAGAAGAGTATTCAACAATAATAAAAATTAGCGCAAAGATACGAAAACATCAGAAAGTAATAAATAACAAAAAGATGTATTTCGGACCCTACTACACAAGTCGAGATTAAAAACTATATAACAGTAACTACACATCGTGCTAATTTACTGTCCTAGGATGATAATTTGGTCTTAACGGTACATGGGAAAGTCCAAAAACGGGGTTATCTGGATTATTATCAGATATCGTTAAAGTAAATACTTATGTATTCTATATAGCATAATTCTTACTGTATAGTTTGTGTATTACCGTTATGGCTCTGCCGGTACATCGAAGTTATTGTAACATTTAATGTTTTGTACTCATACGTTCAAACCCCACGTAGTGCCATTATTTTTTATAACCACAATTTCTACTTCTTACTCTGTTTTTTTATAATTATTATTTATTTATTTTTCGTTTTCCTTTTTGTTTTCTTCTTATAATATTTATTTATAGTGTATATTTATTTTTTTATTTCTATTCTATTTTCTTTTTGTATGTTATGATCGGAATGTAATAAACTATTCAATCTCATATGTATGTATGTATATGAAAAAACCGGTCATACTTGTTTTCTTAACAATTGACTGTTCTGAAGTAAAAAAGTGTCTTACCAGTAGTCGAACTTCTGTCTGTACGGGTAAAACACATTACTGACACAGTTGCTCTACCTACTGCGCTAACAAGACATATGATAACATGTAGTTTTATTTCCTTTTTTATAGGTTGTGGCATTGATCTGCTTAACCTATTTTTCGCATTGTTATTGGTCTTTGTTATGTAAACAAAGGCTCAAGTTATCATCCTAGGACAGTACACAAAATTAATTTACCTAAGGTTATATTTATTCAAATACGGAACAAACTAAACCGAGATCAATAGGATCTTTCAATAATAGTCAGCAGTTTATGAATGTATATATTGTCTTCAACAATGTTAACGATTATCTTTTGTTCGTTAGTTTTGTATGTGTTATCAACGGAAAAACACCTCGAACTGTTTTTATATCTTCATCTTTTTATTTTAACTGGAAAAACAAAATACACTCATATTTTTATATTTTTGTAAAAAGTATAACTAAGATAGCACATGTGATAGAATAATGTATTTGCTATACATTGTTAACCTAATTATTATGTCTGGCGATGTTGAATTTACATCGGGACCAATCGTTAATAAAGAAAACTGCATTTCCATTTTTCATCAAAATATTAGAAGCATAAAAAATAAACTCGATTATATAAAAGAATTTTTCAGATATGGATACTTTTTGTTTTACTGAAACTAAGCTAGATGTAAACTTTTTAGACAGCAATTTACAATTTTCGGGTTTTTACGGAATACCGTTAGGGCCATCGTGGCTAGACTTTCTAATCCAGAGGGCGACAATGCGACAGTGCGTTAGTGCGATGATGACAATACGACAGTGCGATGACGACAGTGCGATAGTACGATGACGACAGTGCGACAATGCGATGACGACAATACGATAATGCGACAATGCGATAGTGCGATGGTGACAATGCGATAATGCGATGGCGCCAGTGCAATAACGTGATGACGACAGTGCGATAATGCAATGGCGACAATACGATAGTGCGATAATACTATCGCGTTGTCGCCATCGTACTATCGTACTGTCGCCATCGCACTATCGTATTGTTGTCATCGCACTGTCGCATTATCCCATTTTTTTGTTTTCATTCCTTTTTTGTTTGTTTTTGTTTATTTTTTTTGTATACTGAAAACGTCTAAATAAAATTATAAATTAATAAAAAAGTAACATTTTATATCAGAAGATATGGGACAGATATTGCCAAAATCGATACTTTAATTGAAATAAATTCTTAGATAGGGGAAATACTTATATAAAATACACGAAAATGTAATAAATTGTGTGGAACTTTAAAACAAGTCGAAAGATTTCAGATGAAAATGATATTATATTGACATTTAAAAGATGCAAACAATATTTAATTGGTCAGTAGTACATAGAGGATATTTGTTTGTTTCAGTGTAAGATCGAAAAATAGTTCACCGAGTGAACACCAGATGTAATATTTTCCACGAGTGGCGTAGCCACGAGTGAAAATATAATAGCTGGGGTTCACGAGTGAAATATTATTTGATCTTACATGTAAAACAAACAAATTTTCTGTTTATTTCATGATTTTTTAACGATTTTTACACCATTTTACTGATTTTTGCCGCGTAACGTCATGCTCTTATCTTCATGACGTCATCAAATAATGACGTCACAATGTTGAAGCAAAATATATTTCCATGATTATTTTTAGATTTTAGATGTTTTCAGCACAACGTTCGTAAATATTTACGAACTACAGTTATCACTTACATTTTTTATTATGATTGACTACATTTCCGCTGAAAAAAACATTCATTAATGATAAATATTTTATTTTTACGCCAAATATAGTTCGGCTACTGTGAAATTATATTTGGTAATCATTACTGTGAAATTATCAGAATATAATTAACCGTTATAATTCAGTAATCTACTGCAAAACATGTAATAAATAGTGGATATTCAAGTTTTTTCTATAAATACAGGATTTATTTTTATCGAGTGGTATGAAAATAAGATCATTTTCATCTGAAATATTTCTATTACATTGTATATTAAAGTTTTACACAATTTATTGTATAACTCTTTCAGTATTTATATATAAAATGTTTCTTATTATTAATTAATAAGTTTATTTAAACATTATTAGTATACAGAAAAGAAACAAACAAAAAAATAATAAAAAGGAAAAGAAAAAACAAGAAGAAAAAGATTTATTGACAAAAGTAAAATTATCCGTCAGCTTATTCGCCAGCAGTTTAGAACCGTCCACCAGAAGGCGATAGTCGACAATGCGATAACGAGATGACGACAGTGCGACAATGCGACAGTGCGATGAAGACAATACGATAGTGCTATAACGACAATGCGACAGTGCGATGGCGACAGTGTGATAACAATATCGATCTGTCGTCATCGTACTATCGAGTTATCGTATTGTCATCATCGCAGTGTCGCATTGTCGTCATCGCACTGTTTTATTGTCGTCATCGCACTGTCGCACTATCGCATTGTCACCCTCTGTATTTTAATGTAAAACCACGATGGCCCTAACGGTATTCCGTAGGTTTTGACCATGTCTATCGTGCCATTCTGGAGGTTTGCTTGTTTATGTTTCTTCTTTCACAAGACTAAGACGACTATTTAACATAGAATATCTCCTTTTTAAATCTATTTTGATCGACTTCAAAGATAAAAATCAATCTAACCTATTATGCACAATATACAGACCTTCCCACTATAAGGTTGACTTTAATGATAAATTAAATAATTGTAAAGAAATAGCGTAAGAACAAAGCCAGCGTTTAATAATTGTACGGGATATAAATGAAGATCAACTTGATACAACAAATCATAAAATAAAAGATTTTTTCAGTAAATAATATGATTAACAGTATCGAAAACCTTATTGTTTGGTTTTATTAACCTGTCAATTACATACTGATTACACGGTCGATGCACACAGTATATATTTATCTTCGGTAGATTTTCGGTCAGTTCCGTGAGATGTACGCTGTACGATGGAATTTAATTTAATTTGTATCTATAAACTAAAAGCACTCAGCGTTATAGCGCAATAGGGTAAAGCACGAGTTTATAATCTAACTGCCACACGTGTTTTTAAGTTCGAGACCGCGTTGGTCCATGTTTTTTTTCTTTTTAATACTTTCAACATTATTGAAGCTATATATGATTATTTCATATTGTTTGTTTTGTTTTATTATGCTTTACTTAATTTTGTTATATGTCTATACTCATTTAAATAACATGTTTAAGAATTCATTTTAAAAAATAAAACGGTTTAAAATCAATAAATGTATTTTCAATGCCGTAAAACACACTACAAATATGTTCCTTTAAAATATACTGCAAAAATAAAGAAAGAGTTTTAGTGGCAACAGTAAGGATCGAACCACATACCTCTCAATTATCAGCGTTCTCTTTACCGACTGTGCTATCGTGAATTAACGAAAACCTTCACATTAAGCTGTTGTGACTTTCAATCAATGACTTATATACTCCACATTAATTCTCGTAAACTACACAGACCAAACCAAAGTGGAATCGAATATTTAAATGAGTCCTGTAATGCATTCATAATTGACAGGTCAATAAAATCAGACTATACACGAATTACTCCATATACGCAAACACTGCTCGATCCAATTACCATAACAAATAATATCCATGCTTTCAGTGTGGCCATACCACGTGACATTGACGTCATTTTCGGCATCATTTCCAAGACAAATATTGCTCGATTCGGACAAGAAAATAGTCATAAATATTTTATTTCTGTACCAATTTCTTTGGGATATGCACCAGTCTACGGGGAAAAATATAAGCTTTCCACAGAATATTGGATAATCGTCAGTTTATAAGCCATTTTATCAAACACTTTGCATAACCTTGAAAATTGCTTGTATTAGAGCGGGCTTCAGTTGCAAGCTATTTCGTTTTCTGGCGTTATCTGGTCTTCGCCATGAATAAAAAGTCAGGTTTACATCAACCGGGAGTACGGAAGGCAAAACTCTACCTAAATATGTTCATATTTTTATAATGAATGACATAAATCTTACATTTTTCTTCAATTGTCAATTCTGGCACCAGTTCCAAGTCGAAAAAAAGGACTACAGTTTAAAGCAGATTTTAGAATCCGTTGCAAATGCGAAGCAACATGCCTACCGTTCTCTTTCTACAATTAAGTTTATCATTGTTGATCTTTCACAGAGAGATTGTGAAAAAACTGATTGTTCCTTAAAGCAATAACACTTATACTTGTATCGCAATAGTGCACGTCAAATCACTTAGATTTAGTCCTGTCGGAAAATAATATTTTGGTTTCGTTTTGAAGATGTTTTAAGTATTGCTCATCTTATCCTATGTAGTAACATGTGTTTTATTCTATTTCACAATGGCGAAATTGATAAGAAATATATGTGCTCTCAGTAAGAGAAAGAGTTAAAATTAAAAAAACACGTTTGTATGCTATGGAAAGGGTTACACTTTAACGCGAGTGTTGTAAAGCTAAAGGTATTTTTTCACTTTATTTTTGTCAAGAGTTACTGACAAACACTGACACTCGTGAATGTGACAAATAGGTTTTTCTGGCTTCAAAAGAGAGACTTTTAAAGGTTTATATTTTTTCTGGATTTGTCGTATAATAAATTTCTATAGAGTTTGATAAACGAAATCACAATTTGAACTTGGAACTTTGCCGTGTAAATCTGATAGTATTGTTACTTAGTTGCATTACTTATGATTCTCTATTTATCAAAAATACCCAAAATAGCCATGAATAATATTGAACGAGAATGGACGCCATGTGGAGTAAACAAAGTAGAAAATAGTAAACAGATAAATGATTTTACAAACCAATAGCCATTGATCACAGTCAAATTTTTTGAAAACAAAACATTCAAAAAGACGGAAATAACAATGATTATCAATAATTATATAAATATTTACATTAACATCTGTAATAGCAACATCGGCAAGATCTAAGACTAGGGTCCATATGACACTGATGCGTCCATTGAATAATTGATAGCTAACAATTGCGATTACATTTGAAGAGTATATTCAATCTTTATCCTTCAACTGTCAAATGACTTACTGCTTTATTTACATATCAGATAATTCACTTATTTAGTATATGCGTCATGTTTATCTTGTTTTAGATTTTAATGTGTGATCCGTTTTTAAATCGAAAATGCTACAAAATGCCAGTTGAGGACATCTGCAGGTCATGCCGCGTGTAATAATCCATGCATTTACAGCGAATGACCACATCGATAAGAAATAGTCCCAAATAGCCCTATCGTTTTTATTCAGTTGAAAGAGACATTATTGTTAAAAAGGTTCTACTCGATTTAAATGTTTTCAAACCATAAATATTCCGTTCCCTTCCTCTCTTTACAATGTATATTGGTGAGCTCTCTGATAAAGCATAATTAACTAAATTTGTCAGATATGCAGTTTATCAACAGAAATAAATGCAATTATAAAATAGATAGTATTTAATAGTGTTCTTAAGTTAACGAAGTTATATCCAGTTCACGAAAAACGTTTACCGTGGGTATGAAAACAGGATGTAAAAATATTTTTTATCAACGAGTGCCACTGTGTTAAAAAGCTAAATCTATCATACTAAAACATTGCTACAGGTTCTTTATATATACATGTATATGGTTATACGTATAAATAGCTCTTTTTTTGCTTTAAAATTGCCGTGTTGAGGCGTAACCCTTTTTCACAGAGATCCTGAATGTGCACGTTCATTGGACAGGCTAGCTAAGTCGATCAACATTTTCAATTTTGCCGTTTTGGGCGATATTTAGGGTTTCTGTTTTCTTTTTTCCACGTTTAGTATTGCTACATGACACAAATAGATTTTTCATAATCATTACCGTGAAAGAACAATGATTAAAGAGCAAATCAATTTCTTTACAAATACAGACAACAATTTTACGACTTTTAAAATCACTTATAGCGCAGCGAGTAAAAATCATTTAAATATTCATTTGTGTTTATGTAAATCGTAAAGTAAATAAAATGTTTTTCATGGTTAACATAATTATAGAAAGAGAACGGTAGGCATGTTGCTTCGCATTTGCAACGGATTCTAAAATCTGCTTTAAACTGTAGTCCTTTTTTTCGACTTGGAACTGGTGCCAGAATTGAAAATTGAAGAAAAATATAAGATTTATGTCATTCATAATAAAAATATGAACATATTAAGGTAGAGTTTTGCCTTCCGTACTCCCGGTTGATGTAAACCTGACTTTTTATTCATGGCGTAGACCAGATAACGCCAGAAAACGAAATAGCTTGCAACTGAAGCCCGCTCTGATACAAGCAACTTCCAAGGTTATGCAAAGTGTTTGATAAAACGTCTTATAAACGGACAAATATCCAATATTATGTGGAAAAATTATATTTTTCCCCGTAGACTGGTGCATATCCCAAATAAATTGGTACAGGAATAAAATATTTATGACTATTTTCTTGTCCGAATCGAGCAATATTTGTCTTGGAAATGATGCCGAAAATGACGTCAATGTCACGTGGTATGGCCACACTGGCTTTGACTCTGGCGTTTTCGAAACTGTTCGCGAAATTAGAGACCATTTAGGAACATATTTCTATTTATCCGGAGATCTTATTACCTTAATAAATTAATAAAACAAATGTAACCTTTAAACTGTCTTTAATATATTATTGTTATAAGTTTGGCATGTAGTATGGCTCTGACTGACTGTTAATTACAATGTAAAAACACTTTTTACTTAACAAATGCAAGTAGCATTATGGCAAATACAAATAATGTCGATTATTTAATTTTACCCATGAAATATGGTGCTATATCAGTCAAATATATTTCATATTTTTTAAAAATAAATATGAGTTATTAATATGAAAGTGGGCGGAGTCAAAACTCATATTTATTTCAAGGGACTTCTTTCGCCATTTTGTTTGAAAAATCTGATAAATACAAAACAACTTTTTCTTGAATTTTGTTTTGAAAACTATCTAGAATGATAGGAAATGGTCTAACTAAGAAAATTAATCCGAACACCAATATCTTTAATTCAGTAATTAACGCTGTACAGACGTTTAAAGAATTGTTTACATGACGTCACAATGTAGCGCCAAACAGCGCGTACTTACGCATGAATTACTGCGCGCTGTACAATTGCAGTTGGTAGCAAGCAAGGGGTTTCGTTACCATTTTCTTTGATAATGAAATTAAATAAAAAGGTTATTTTTTAGTTTTTCGTGAAATATGGTATATATTTTCACTCAACATGATAAAATGCTACATATTTTCACTCGCCGTACCGGCTCGTGAAAATATGTGGCATTTTATCATGTTTCGTGAAAATATATTTCATATTTCACTCAAACGAAAAAATATCCTCTTAATACAATTTATCAAATTTCTTGATATTCTTATACAAATTGATAAAATAAGCACTAGAATGCCTAACAAATGCATTAAAATGCCCACTGATAAATTGTTGATGTCCTTTTGAATGCACTAGTGTCCTTCTAAAACATTTGTAACAAATAAAATCATTTACTACCTTAAATGTCATACGACTTGGAATACTTGATTTAAAACACAAAGTGTTCACGAAAGCAATTATAATATCTCTAATTATCAGTTGTATGAATTTAATATGATAGTCACACTGACAGTCTGTCTCACAAGCATTGCTTTTCGTTTTGTCTGTTTGACAACACAAGTTGGCAATCTTCAGTGAGCCCATAACGCAGCCAGTCATGCCGATTTCTTAAATGGTAGTTTGGATTATCAAACACTCATGGAAAAACAAAACTAGAGCGAAGCATATGTTTCAATTTTATACATGTATAATAGTAACAGTATAATATACATTTACTTTATGTGAGCTTGGAAAACAGGGAAGGGATGGGTGGGTGTTAATATATTTTTGTAAGAGCACTAAAAAACGTGACCTGCTTCGCCGAAATCCAATGCAGAGAGAATGTCTCCACGTGCTTTCCTGATGACGTAGTAAATAATTGCGTAGACACCGCGTGGTCAGAACCTACATGCCCGGAAGAGTTGCCTCCCATAAGACTCCGGATAAAGTCATAATTATATTTAAAGACTTGCTTGAAATATCTGTACTTATCGGTAGAATTTGATTCAAACAAACCTTTTAAAAGAAAAAATTGGAATTATAAAATAGCTGACTTTGTAAAATTAAATTCATTGATAAGAAGTACAGACTGGTCCTTTATTCAAAACAGTAAGCGTGCAGTTTATTTACGGACAAATTCTTATATCTAGCGAAAAAATGCATTCCATCACATTATGCACTATGATAAACCTTGGTTTAAAAGTAGTATACGAAAAAGTTTAAGACAAAGAGATAGGCTCTTTCATAAAGCATTAAACAGTAATAAAAATACTGATAGAATAAAATATAAGGACTCTCGAAATCAAGTAAATAATATGAAAAAAAATGCTAAAGAGATATTTCATAATAATTTAGAATTTTCATTGCATGATATGAGCAGTTCTTATCCTCGTGAATACTGCAAAATAGTTAAAATGCTAGTAAAAGATAATACGAATGAAAATGTCTCCTCTTAAAAATTGTAACAACACTTTCTCCTTATCTGATATAGATAAGGCAAATACTTTAAACGAGTTTTTTAGTTCAATATCATGTGTTGATGATACATAGATAAAACTTCCACTATTTACTTTTAAAACTAATTCACGTCTTGAAGATTTTATAATTAATAAACAAGAAATTAAGAATACCTTATTGAATCTTGTCACCAATAAAGCTTCCGGTCCAGATGAAATTAGACATAAATTGTTAAAGGAAACATATCGGAATCTTTGCGTGCTCCACTTTGTTTACTTTTTAATCTCTCATTAAATGGAGGAATATATCCCGATTTCTTTGATAAACTGTGTTGGAAAAGTGATGGAACGTATTATATTTAAACATATGTATAACTATTTTCATAATAACTCATTACTATTTTCAAACTCAATCTGGTTTTTTGCCAGGTCACTTAACTGTTCATCAGCTTATTGATATTTATAATCAAATTTGTAAAGCTTTTGACAACATGTATTATATTTTGAGATATTTCAAAAGCGTTTGATCGAGTTTGGCATAAAGGTCTTATCTTCAAATTAAAACAGTATGGAATTCTATGAAACTTTATTTCATGGTTAAACAACTATCTTTATAATAGGTCTCAGAAAGTGTTTGTGTCTTCCTCTTTCTCTAATACTACATTACTTGGAGGAGTCCCCAAGGGATCCGCCCTTGGTTCTTTTTTATTTTTAATCAAGTTAATGGCATTGCCGAATCCCTCCTAAGTGTAACTAAACTTTTTGCCGACGACAGTTCGTTGGCAGTCTTATCTAAAGATGTCTCGTATATGGAAGAAATTCTAAATAAAGACATTATCATAACTACATCATGGTCTAAAACAATGGCTTGTTTATTTTAATCCAACAGAGGTCATGTTCTTTTCATTTTGTAATCGAAATAAACCGAATCGTTTTTTCAGCTTAAGTATGTAGACCACCATAATCATTTAGGGGTAACATTTAGTCAAGGTGGGTCATGGCCTGAACATATATCTATTATAGTAGTAGAAGATTTACCTTATTTTGTTTATACATGTACTATATTTATTTTCATATTGAGTTCATTACAATACTGCTGCAAATCAAGGTTTGGTGCGTTTATTCTAGTGGCAAATTAATAATGGCATATATTTTTTTCCATTTGATATCAATAAGTCATTTTTGATTTTCTTTGTTTGTTTTTTTTAGCTTAAGCGATTTTTTTTTTGCCAGTTAAAATACATGAAACTAATATCGCTTATCATATAACTATCTAAGAATTTCTAAAAACCACAGTTACTATGTTACCATTAAACCAAGAAGATAGACCTTTAGGGGAGGACCCTAGACAATGTTGGTAAAACTTTTGGTCCAACCTTTTTGTATGTACATTATATTTATTTTTAAGATAATGATGTTAAATTGTGTAAATTTATCATGCACAAAATTTATATTAAACTAAACCGAGATAAAATGTATGCCTTTTATTCAAAGTTAAATCAGCAAATTAGTGTATTAGAAATATGTGACGTCACTGTTTTTAAATACAAATTATAGTTAAAATATGATCTGTAAACACTAATGTCCGTGACAAGAAATTTCATAATTAATTAAATACACATGTATTTCTTAGTTCAGAAGAGTCCTTTAGAGTATTAACAAAATGGTGGTATTGAAGGTATTTGTTTCTAAAGAGCAACCGTCGCGAAAGTAAGAGAATTTACATGGTCGGATATCTTGGTGAGTGAGTGAGTGAGTGAATGAGTGAATGAGTGAGTAAGTGAATAAATGATTGAATGAATTGGTGAGTGATTGAATGAATGAATGAATGAATGAATGAATGAATGAATGAATGAATGAATGAATGAATTGGTGAGTGAGTGAGTGAATGAATGAGCGAATGAATTGGTGAGTGCGTGCGTGCGTGCGTGCGTGAGTGAGTGAGTGAATGAGTGAGTGAGTGAGTGAGTGAGTGAGTGAGTGAGTGAGTGAGTGAGTGAGTGAGTGAGTGAGTGAGTGAGTGAGTGTTCTGTAAATATACACATAAGTATTTCTTTATAGACTAACATCATAAGGAACATTAATGTCGAAACATTATTTTCATTACGTACCGTCATGTCATAAATCTCTTCAGTTGAGTCCTTTAAGTTATAAGGCATCCGCAAGAAATAAACAAATGATGGATTGGCCATGTTTTATGAAAGGACAATAATAATGGTTATAACATTAATGGGGGCATAAAAGCAAAGTCAGTTTATGAAAGTTTAAAAAGAGAAAATAATTTATTATGGATAGACTTGCATGCAGTCATCACAATTTCTTAACTTTTGTTGGTTATTTATTTCCCCTGTCTTTAATAGATGTAATAAGGTGTTTTTATGTAAAAGTCTTGTTCTAAGCGACGGCGTTTATGTCTAAATTGAGCTTATACACGATATACGCTTTTGGTTTTGTTGTTAATATAGTTCAAAATCTAGAGAATATGCCTATTTGGAGTTTACATCTACATTCACCCATTGCCCTTGTCGGCCGATGAATATACATTGTATATTGCTGGGATTCATTAATAAATAATATATATTATTGCCTCAAGTTTCTAGCTGCGCATTTTTATTTTCTATAGGCTAGGAGAAATTAATACAAGTAATAATAATGATGATGATGACGACGACGTCGACGATGATGATGGTGATGATGATATAATAATGATAAAATATATTAATAATAATAATAATTATGATGATGATCATGATGAATAAGAAGGAATATAACTGAGATGATGATGCAATGATACGGATAAGATTTCTCAACGGTTTCGTCGACTCAATGAAAATGTATGTATACAAGATGTCACAGGGTGAGAAAATTGTGAAGCCTGACCGGGACTCGAACTGAGCTATCCGGCCTCTTACACATCTTCTTCTCTAAAAGTGAATAGTTCTGAACCGTGATAAAATCCCCAGCTATATTGAAATTTGTCCTCGAGTAATGTAAATTAAACTCTGAGATTAATCCAGTCACGGTCCCCCATTGGGCGCCAAATGTCACAGGGTGAAAAAAATGTGCAGACTGACCGGGACTCGAACCCGGAACCCTGTAATACCTTACCGCGGCTCAACTGACTGAGCTATCCGACTACCATATTTTGAGAAATTTCCTTCTTGCATTTGTTAGAAAATGAAGTGAAAAATAAAACAATGTTATCATTATAATATTAAAATGAGAAATAAGATTTTTTTCTAATCATTATATAAGATAAATGAAAACATGAAAAATAATTGAACATGGGATGGAACTTGTTCTTCATCTTACGATGTATATTTTAGAAATAAATACTAAGTAAAAGAAAAAAGATGTTTAAAACGGAATACTGTTTCTGTTTTCAATAGGCAAGGCTTTTTCGGGATTAATCACAATAGGCATCAACACTTCCCTCAGCAATACCACAAGCATTTCTTCAGATATTCAACCGGAAGTAGAAAGACAAGTTAATTATCAATTAATTCGTCACTCTCGAATAATATACAGGAAATTGGCATTTATTGATTTGTTTATTTGTGTTCATTGTCCGGTTCTGTTTTAACATAGTCACAAACAGTCCAACAGATAACTGAATATATATAAGACGCACATGACACAAACGTTGTTACGTTGTAGCAATTACCTTATATGTAAACTAAATAGCCTAGTTGATAATACGAAACAGTTCATTGTCAGAAGCATATCGGAAGGCTTGAATACAACTACATTTACTAGAGAGTAGAGATTAAAGTCACCGAGTTTACCGTCAACATACTTAGACATACTTTTCGCCCTCAGTTTGAACAAAGTATGTTTTCGTTAGCTTTATTTCTCGCGCATTATTGAGAATATCTAAATTCACATCTTGAAACAAAATACTAAAGGGTTCGTGTTTGGCTGCAATGATATAACATTAGGCACAAACAAACATGTCTGTTTTCCAACCGCGCACAAGTGATCTAACGTGTAATAGTACGTTATCTTGTATGCATATACGACAAACAATAGGTAACGTTTTAATAATATACAATTTTGTCTAAGGTATCGAAGTATCGCAAGGCAAACAATGAGCCATATTCTTTAAGCTTCGACGACTGTACTTTCACGTCAGTTCAATTTAATGTAAAATGCATTAATCTTATAAGCCTGTGTTCTAAAAAATATTTAATCCAACTCATTCAGAATAGGTCACGCATCCATGTTATTTCGTCTTGTTATAGGATGGCTGTAAAACCTGTCAAATATATGATTCTTGTACAGTCTATGTTTATATTAGTATTCTAGGTGAATTTGAAAACAAGGTGGTTTTACTAATCAAGACAATGCTTTCAAAATTAAAAAGAGAAATAAAAGCTTCTGACAATTGTCCCTAAACATATATTTTGCCGATGGTCCTTCAGTGGATTTAAATTTGCAGTGTCTATAAAATTTATCATTATAGATGCAGATTACCCACATTTAAATGAATTCTTGATACCGTCGACAGACTAAAATCAAGTAATTAAACTTAACTGAATATATTATCCTGAAATACATGCTTGTTTTCATATAGGTGCAGTTTACCCAGATATATTTCTATCAGACTGAACAGTTATGGATGCAGTTTACCCAGATATATCTCTATCAGACTGAAAGTTAATGGGTGCAGTTTACCCAGCTATATCTCTATCAGACTGAAAGTTTATGGGTGCAGTTTACCCAGATATATATCTATCAGACTGAAAGTTTATGGGTGCAGTTTACCCAGATATATCTCTATCAGACTGAAAGTTTATGGGTGCAGTTTACCCAGATATATCTCTATCAGACTGAAAGTTTATGGGTGCAGTTTACCCAGATATACCTCTATCAGACTGAAAGTTTATGGGTGTAGTTTACCCAGATATATTTCTACAAGTTTGAAAAGCTATGAGTCCAGTTTATCCAGATATGAAAAAAAATCAAATTGGCTCTCCGATTTGCCTTTGATTGGTTCCCTCCCTTCGTTTTTAGGAAGAAATTTTAATAATAAATTTTAAATAAAATGCGATAATATTCTTCCTGTCGAGAAATAAACAAAGACGGTTATAAAAAATATCTCTTTTGTCTGTTTTTTGTATAAGCAACAATATAAATATAATCATGTTCATATATAAAATGATTGAATAGTAAAAACAATCTTAAATTGCATGTCTACTTTATTGACGGTCATTTTGTTTTCTTATATCAATGATACTTTAATAGCTAAACCATCGAAATAAGTACATTCACATTTGTTATTTTTGTTCTCTTTGAATATGTGATATTATTTTTAATTGAAACGTAAATTTTCTTTAAACATGATATAAAGGAATGTGCTATTACAATTTTTCAAGACATCAAAAGTCCTTAGTTTTCATAAACTAGATACCTTTACATCTTTACATTAGCACGAGTCACTTGCATTTTGATCACTCATTAAGAAGTCAAACTTTGCTTTGGTAAGTTTATTTGTCTTTTCCACCCTGGCTTCTACAACCACTTCCGTCCCGCCAAAAATCATTTGAACAAACACACCGCGATCTTTCCCGCCAGAAAGATCCGGAACGTCCACTTCCAGTTGGCCCACATACGTACATCCGACATCCGTCACATAAAGTGGTTCTTCTTCAGTCGATGTATACACGTCAAAAACTAAAGATATCTGGTCAGCTTCGAGGGGTGTGTAACGTTGTTTGGATTGCGCCTCCCCCACAACAAGCTCCTGTCCCTTTTTAACATGGGTAGCAAACACATCCTTACATTTTATTTTTCCTCCAATCGTTACTTTCTTGTTCGCCGGATGGACGCCATTTTGGAAATCTCGATAGACACGGATACCATACGAGTACTTGGCAATGCGAGAGACAATTGTCACAGGATTATGTCCAAATATAACAGCCCCTTTCAAGACAGCTAAGCCAGCTTCTTCTGGTATGATAAGTCTCTTGTCTGGAAAATTCTTTCGGATAGCGTCTTGAAGTAACGGCGATTCTGAAAACCCTCCAACTAAAAGAATTGAGTTCGTGTTTTCGCTGGACTTCTGCTTAAAGATCTCTTTTACATGCTTTACTGTGTTGTTGCAAGATTCATCGAACCATGACCTAAATATTCCTGCTTCGACTCTCAATTTGTCGCCAGCCCACGAGACCTTGTCGGCATACTCTTTCTTTGTTGTGACAAACTCTTTCAGATTTTTGCCTGTTACTTCTTTGAAAATTTCAGCAAGTCTAACCGGGACTTTAATTGTCTCTTTGGACCTTTCACCACCAGCTCCTTTTCCTTTTACCCCTCTCTTTTTAGTCTCAAACTCTCTAAATAGGATAACCCAATCTTCTTTGGCATCCTGCATGAACTTGTCGAAAACGGATTTGCCCTTCCGTGTATCAGTATCTATAACAAAAAAAAAGGTTTTCTTCATCAATATCTTTAACATACAAAAATTATAACTGTTTGTGACTTATATGCATGATGCTTATATCATATAGTCTGGAACAAACATTTCATGATTAATCGATACTGCTTATGAATTGCGGTTCCTTCCATGAAGCTATTTTGAATGTATTAAAATGGAAAGTTATTCTTACACATAGCTGAAAAGATATCACGATCTTGTTAAGTTGAGACAATATGTTGTTAACGTTTACTCTTGCCATGGAATGACATTTGTTAGTTTTGGATAAAGATCTATCCATGCAACAAGTGAAAACACGAGGAAGCCATAGATGGACAATAGAAAACAAACAATTTGGAAGAAACGCCCAGATGATAACAACCTAGCGAAAAATAAAACGAAATGAGTTGACAGTAATAAACACATAAAAATAAATATATTTCAGCCGAAAAAAATGCATGAATGTTAAATTTGTAATATTGCACTTTTCATCTTCAAAAAAAGAAACAATTGTTTTTCATACCAACAATGCTCCGTAGAAATTTCTCAAACGCCGCATCCACACACGTTCCACCCCACGCGCCACCGCTTGCGTAATTAAGTTCTTTCAGTTTACCATCTTCTACAACTTCGTGGATGGTTATATCAACAGTCCCACCTGAAATGACAAATTGAGAAATGTGAGACGATGTTGATTACGTCCACTACCGTTTTCATCAAGACATTGCAGAATGAAAACTCGTTCATGAAATTGACTAAAACTTTGCATAATCTTAGAATACAGATTTGATAACAGAAACATTATTGATGAAAACATTTCGGGTTTACATTCGGGTTTAAGTTATCGGCCCACCTGAAACCGGCTTAAACGGAAAGTGATAATAGTGATTATATATATATATAGTGATTATAAGCCCTTGCCAACAGTCTAAAAGTCAATATTTTTTGTTTCAGAACTAGAATAGAGTCATACCAGTCTGCACATTCGTGCAATCTGCCCCAGACCGGTCTATACTGTCGGTAGCTCGATTTTGTTATCAATATCACTAAAATGAACTGTTCGAAATTTAAAACCAGACAAATCAATTACACATATTCATCAGGTAAAATGTGAACAACGTTCATTCATCGGGCCTTCAGATTATAAAATTTTGTTCATACGTCAGTGTAAATTCTGTTGCAGTTCCTGACCTATCAATTAACTGAGATATGAGTTTGAACTAAGAGGATTTCTTTATAACCTTGGAGCCTGGTTGTGAGCCGCTGCTTTTACGTAAGAAACGATAACAAACTGACTGTGCCAACAGTACAGTATAGGAGCCGGCTTATTGGTTGCATATTCAACAATTGTGCATCATTGAACCACGATAATCAACTAGTTCTTTGAAGTGCAATAGAAAGCCCCATTATGGCGGTTTGGGGCTTCATATTTTAATGACTCATTGATTTGAAAAAGGGTAACTGCTTGTATTTTGGATAGCAAGAAAAACTCGCGACTGCGGGCTATTGGACCGATGCTGTAAATGATTGAATTGCTTTTTCTTACCTCCAACATCTAGGACCATGTATCGAGTCCCTTTGGTAAACGGTGAGATCTTCTGTGTTTTTGTTTCGGATCCTCCGTGAATTTTGTCGACCGGCAGATTCATACAGAACAGGGACGCAGCCTCTGGTTCAAGGGCGATAATTAGACTTTCTTTGTCGATTCCCGCCTAAATGAATACATGAACAGTTTGTCGTTATTTTTAATTGACTTCTTGTTTTCGCATAAGAAAATTAAGTAAATAATTGTGATAAGTCCGTGGAGCGTCACGTGCCTACAGATGAGTAAACAAAAATTTTGATCAAGGTGTGAATACATATGCAAAACCCATAAGACAATATACATGTTACATGAAACATGGTTGAAATAACACTAACGGTCAAAGGGAAGCAACTTTTACAGGAGTAAAAATATTGATATACGTAAATATATTTCTTTCCCCAGTTCCTTATGGAGTTTACTGTAACCGTATATAGAACTTCTAACTTATTGAGGAAATGTGTGAATTCAGCCGGGTAGCTCAATCGGTAGAGCTGTTGAACGCTATTCCAAAGGGTTAGGATTGAAGACCCAACATGATTGCACATTTGTCTTATCCAGAGTCATTGCGAAGTGCTTTGTGTTCCCATCAAATATCGAAGTGCTGTCTGTGCCGTTCAGAACTTCGAGGGCGAATTCCAATATATTGGGGGAGTATGTCACTGTACAGAACTGTTCAGTTATAAGAGTATTCCGACAGCGCCGGGTTTATTCTGTACACTTTCCAACTCTGTTACACACATTTTAGGACATGTGGATTATAAATGCCTTATAAATACATACTTGAATTATTACATTTCTTAGATTAACATAAATCATGTACTAACGAGGATATATACTACCGAGGATGTGTAATATGATTATGTTATTGCGCCAGCTGAGACATAACAAAATTTTCAATAGTATATCTGACGATACACTAAAATGCAAAAGAGACTAACTTTTTCGGCAGCTTCCCTCATGAACTGTTTGGCTCCATCATTCCATATAGCAGGGACTGTCAGAACCCAGCGAATGTCACCTGGTAATATGCCGGTCATTCTGTATAAGTTAAACAAAATACATTTTTCTTCATTTTGTTAAAAAATGTCGTTTTCTTTCGCACCGACGATTCGAACTTACTATCCCAACGTAGCCGCAAGTGATATTAATTCATTCTGATAGTCTGGATGGTCTCAAAACACGCTGTATTTGATCAGATCCAGTATGATATATTTCTTGAAAATAGTTTAAAAATGAAATATTTTGCATATGTTCTGGCAGCATTTTAAGGATGTTGAGGTGCTTTATTTTATCTGATTAGTGCTTTTCTCATTTAACATCATAATAAAATTTATATTGAAACAGGTTCGTATAGATTTAAGGACGAGTAATTTGAGACTCTCATAAAACTGGGAATGGTGACTTAGTGGTTATGATGTCTGACTCTCAACCTAGGGATCATGGGTTCGACCCCTACTCGCGTCACGGCCATATTTTCTAATATGATACTGTCACTGTTTAGATCCAGTAAACGGAATCGAAATTGAGCTATCAGTCTAAGTTTAAGAACCTTGTTTCTCTCTTGAGATGCAATAAACATGTTTAAATGCTAAATTACAGTTTTGGTGGTTTTCATGGTGAGCTCTTTCCTTGTATGTTTTACCATAGGAACTCTGGAACAGGACCGCATATTGCGGCGCATAAATCCGAATCCGTACCGGCTTTACATATTGTTTGTCCGACCTTTGAATATCTTTTCATATTATGCGAGCGGGTGGTCTTTAATTATCTAATCTCAATTAAATGTAATCTGCTAATATAAAAATCAGTCAAATATACGGTATATTGAAAAAAGAAAAGGAGTGACATCCGCCATTTGCCGCAACGTTCGGCGTAAGTTACCCCCCCCCCCCCCTTGATATGCTTGATTTTTGTTTTAATTTTTCTAGTAATGAATACGAGATGAGTGCCTAAATATTTATCTATGGATCATGTTTAAATATTCCTTTTTTCAGTTAGACAAAATCAGTTGGACCATATTACTAAAGTGTCTGTTTTCTCCATTTTAACAAATCAATACACGAATACGCCCGTTATAATGCCGCCTATACATGTTAACACCTGTACAAACAATAAACCGTTGGACGATACCTGATAGTTGACAAAAATAACGGGAACAAAATTCTGAAAAAAATAGTAATCAATTGTAGCCAAAGGGGAAAAACTCATGCCGAAAACGTTGGGGCAAATGGCGGATGTCACTTCTTGTCTTTTTTTATAATACCGTAAAATTTGACCAATTTTAAAAGAGACAGATTGGGTTTAATTGATAATATATTTTTTGAGTCCATACACTCGGATAATACTAAAAGATATTTAGATGTAGCAGAAACGTATTTAAAAACCGTTACAAGATCGAAAATATACGCCGCAATCTGCGGTCCCGTTCTCGAGTTCCTATGTGTTTTACTACTTTTACTCATGTCTGCACACAAACCCGTTCATCGCCCCTTAAAGCCACATTCAGCCTGGGAAATGAATATGATTTTCCTCAGAGGAAAAGGAATATATGCCTTTTATGAAACAACTGATGAAGGTCATTTTACATTAGTATCTTGTAGTAATAGTAGCCTTGTGTGAATGTGACGTAAATATAACAAAAATAGCAAAACATAAACAAAATGGTAAATTGTCTTCCGTTCAAAATACTATATACTAATATATACTACAAAATAAATTCTTTCTATCTAATCTCTTTACTAATGACTAAGTCGGCGTCCTTGGCCGAGTGGTTAAGGTAGTTGATTTCAAACACTTGCCCCTCACTGAAATATGTTCGAATCCCGCCAGGATTTAGGACTCATGTGAGGAAACATTCCACCTAGCTACGGAACATTGTTGGTTCTACTCAGGTGCTCGCTCGTGCCTGAAATAATGCACGGAGGGGCACCTTAGTTCTTTACCAACCGGTCCAGTAAGGCTGGAATATCGCCAATGACCTCTCCTGTGTCAGTGTGATGTAAAACCCATCCAAAAAAGAACAAACAAAAAACTAATGTCTAAGATGAACAAAATATGGATCAGCAATATGTCAAATGAGTACTGTTTTGGAAACTGTAAATGTAAACCAAGCATAAAAAGCTTTTGGAAAATAAAAGTATGGTACATTTGATGTTTTCATGGGCCTTTGAAAAGGTCAATTATTTTACAGGAAATAATTATCCAATGTCACAATATTCTCATACCCTATGGTAGGTCAAAGGCCCTCTACACAGATAAATAAATGTACAGTTTAGATTATTGTCATCAACATCATCATCATCATTGTCATCAACTTTGTGAACGTAGTCAAAATTCATAGCGTCACCATGATTATAATAATCATCAACAACAATCATTACATAATCACTATCCGCCATTATTTAACATAAAGAATACCTTTTATTAAGTGTTTCCATGAGGTGTTTTCTTAGATATTTGATTGATATACTAAACACTTGAAGGGCAGGCAACATACGTCCTTTGTCATCTGGGATCATAACGTCTCTCGTTAAATGATCACCCTATTAAAGAGAAAAAGAGATATATCACGTCTGATTTATTGTATGATTTATTGCAACAATTACTAAAACCAAATCCTTAGTTATATCAACCTACAGTTTCTCTTCGTTTTCTCATTTCGTTCGGGCCAAGTTGTTAAGGAATCTCTAAACCAAGGGATCGAGGTTTGACAAGATCATGGGTTCGAGCCCAACTTGACTGTTGCGAATTATTTTCTTATATACATTTGCTTCTAGACTTTCAGAAATTGTCTAATTTAGAGCCGGCTTTTTATAACTTTATGCTGTTCTTGTAGATAATTTATAGTGCATGTACCTAAACCGCTTGCTACCAATTTCGATAAAATATAGAACAAACTTACACAAGGTACTTAAGCTTCTTGATAATCGACATGGTCCTTTTATGAAATATGTTTCAAACTGACGGGTGTGGCGTGAACAATAAATCACGTTAGTACAACAATAAATAAACAATGTGTATGCTTCTTAATATTATATTATACAACAGAAAAACTATGGAAAAAAATCATGAACCAACAAATATCTTTAAAAGTCTATATAAAATTTAAACATTATAAGAAAATAACGGCTATTTATTACCCAGGTCGAGGAAAGAAGGTAATTGGTGTTTAGGTAGAGCATCGGACGCCTATTCTGGAGACCGTATGTTCGAATCCCACCAGTGATGAATTTCTCTGCCAACTTTTAGAATCAGCATTGGTTCAATTACTGATAACAACACCGTGGAGGCAGCCATATAACATCTTAAATAGACGTGTACGTCTATTAATCTGGACAAAATCTAATGGTAATTTTAGGGAAAATTTAGAAATAGATACTGACTGAATGAAAACAGTGAAGACAATGATCTAACGGCATGATCGTGGTCTGCATTGGCAGCATTGGTAGATTGAGTTGCCGCCAATAATGAAGGGCTTGTCAGTCTCAAACATTTTAAAATACGGTGCAATTAAAGGTTACGTAGGTAAGACTATAGATTTCGTCTTCGACAACAAAACCACACCAGAATGAGTTCATTTCCCATCTGGGAGACTGAATTCATATTTTTCAAATGCGCGAGTTAGGTCAAGTGCCAAGAATAATCAGGGGCACGTGATTTCTTTCTCCTTCAGTACAGCTTGTGAATCATCAGAAAACTAAAATGTATGTGTTGATATCAAATCGGACTCAAACCACGAATGAATAAAGCCCCTACGTGAGCCTACTTACCGCCACCTTGTGTAGGAGCATTTTGAATCGCCGGTAGTAGTAATATTTCTCATGGTCTCCTTCACCTGCTATTTCTGAATATTGTTCTTCAGCTTCGTAACCAAAGGCAACGATCTCTTTCTTATTATCAAGAAGAAGAATGGTTGGTGTTTTTAACGACATGAGTCCGGCACAGCCGGACACCCAACTCGTATTTGCTGCCACTTTCGTTGGATCTGTTTCATAGTCATGATTAAAGGAAAATGCGTATCCAGAAAATGTTGTCCCGAAGTCGATAGCCGCCACAACTACTTTTCCACTTTTACTCTTCCTTTCCCCTTCTTTACCACCTTTCGTTGCCATGGTAATGTTGCTGTTAAGTATCTACCACTTCACTCATGAGCTAACCACGAATATAATAAAAAAATGACAAAAAGAAACATAATTCAAAATGCAATTTCCGTGAATAGTTATATTAGAAATTGGGAAATAAAAAGCACAATTATCAAGTTTCAACAAATTTATACCGCTAAATCACTGTTATGTATAAGGCGAAAACGAAAGTAGGCGATGAATAAATTTTGTATAAAGTAACACCAAAAACCTGCACTAACAATCTGTACAAGTCGAGAAAGCACAATTATTAAGTATTAACACATTTATACCGCTAAATCACTGTTATTTATAAGGCGAAAACGAAAGTAGGCGATGAATAAATTTTAATTTTGTATAAAGTAACACCAAAATCCTGCACTAACAATATGTATAAGTAAAGATTAGAAAATAGATAACATTAACTACACTCCGTTATCATTTAAACAAAATAAACTTACTATAAAGTTTCATGCAAATACGAAACAAACTTAAACGAGATAAAAGTGAATACATGTACCATTTATTAAAAGTTAAAATAGTACACACTTTCTGTTTTAAAAACCAGTTTAAAGCACCTCCATTCACATACGACTCTTCATACAACTTAACCCCTCACAAAAATATCTTACACAAACTTCTTTTCTTCAAATCGATCCTTTTAAAAGCAATATTGATCGCCTACTTTAAACTTCCGGGTACACTTTACAATTAAGGCTAATGTTCACGTGACAATACATGGTCAATATATAAGTCACTAAATATAGTAAATTATTTTATTCTTATTGTAGATTCTAATTAATTAAATGTACGAGTTGGTGCCTTATACTAGGACATATACCCGTTTACTATAATCAAAAGGAGGTTTTTAAGCATGACTTACCATGTTTAGTTATGTTTAATTTGTTAAAAACTCGGGATATAATCCTTTACACTAGATGTATTCAAAAATAAACTTACCCAAATTGGATCGAAATCGAAAGTAGCTTTCTATTCATTTAAATATACATGTATAATAATGACACTCCCTATAACCGACTTTTTTGTAGTTTGATGTCCAATCTTTTCAAGGAAGATAAACATCACGACAATAAATGCTACTACTTTTCATGGAAAAAGAATAACATTATACTTCCGGTTTAAGAAGTAATCAAGCCGAGATGAAATAAAACTAAATCAGAGATTAAACTTTATATCAAAGTGTTTAATTTAAAGTTAAGAACATTCATATATGTCACACGGACTTTTGAGGTAAGTTAAGAGGCTTCGCTTATGCCCCCTTAAAGCAGTACGCCTCTAGATGTAGTTGATCTTTTCGATATTAAAAAAAATGCTTTTGTTCAAGTGTTTTTAAGGGTTACGAGCCATAAATGAATCTGTTAATTTCGACTAATGTCGGGTATTACGGAAAAATCGCCGGAGCCGCCCATTCGGAACTGCCTCTATAATAACGGACGGAAAGGGCCGAGTAGTTGCGATTGCTACAGTGTTTGTACATCTGTGTCACGTGACAGGGAGTTTTTCCGCAGTGACGTCATTGTACCAATATGGCAGCGGCTTACATTCCTTGTTAGGCATGTAATCCTAAATCTTGTCTAAGGCACTTGATATTCATAGAAATAACCTTAAACGTATCAAAATATTCTAAAGTAGTCTTTACTTCGTGACAAATTATGTAAAAATGAATCCCGTCATATTCTGCATAAAACATTGGTATAACAAGTCTAATATATACCTACAGCAGGTGCAGGTAGCCAATGGAACTTTGTCTCACTGCTCGCACAATTTGGAAGCTTTTTTTCTGTACTTCGATATTGAAATCCTTAAAACCTTTAATGGACTGTATACATGTAACTAACAAAGATAACAAAAAATCGAACTTCCGTTTGAAAGCCATTGACCATAAATTCTTGCGTAAAACACAACCAAACAATAGGTAAATGATTTCTGCGTTCTTATCCATTTGACCATAGACGGTAGATACATATCTAAAACGAAAGGAACAGAATACAACGACGAGTACATGTATTTTTGTAAGAAATAATAATAAAACGTTGCGCTACCCGACAAATTTAATTTACTTCCAGGTACAAACATTTTATACATATTTTAAATGTGAAAGATGGCAATAGTTTGGGTTATCAGGTACATGTATTTAAATTCACGCACATTAAAAGGTGTGATATCTTTCGTACAAGGTTTACTCGTATCATCAAGAAGATATCTATAAGTACTTGATATCAACATCACAATACTTATACCATGATATACAGCATATGTCAGATTGTATCCTTAATAAAAGATCAATTGAAAACCTAACCCTTACCCCCTGGGCAAAACGGTGGCTACCATGCTAATCTTTAAACCTGAAATAAAGAACCCGTCCTACGGTGACAATCAGGTGATAAAATTTCCACTCAAAGCCCCGGTAATGTAAATTGAACAGTTCCCTATTTTGGTGTCAAAACAATCATCTAATTAACCGGACAGTTCGAGGGCAGAAAGCAATTAGAATCTTGGGGCCTTTTTACCCGCATTGTATTTAGTGTGATGGACTGTGTTACAATTTACTGGGGAGTTCAAAACTTTTACTGCAGTATGCATTTCATGACAAACGCACGCATGTTCAGGATACTCCGGTTCTGTAACAAAATATTTGAATGCCTGTTGAAAAGATTAAAAAGAAATAACAAACAACCAAAACATTAAAATGGCTAAATTTTGAAATATTCATACAAAGCATTTAATATGCTATGAGAGGTCCATACAGAGAAAAATTAACGAATCATGTAATTCGTGAAAACTGTTATATACAGTACAACTTCTTCCGAGTTGTCCTCCGTAGACCAATCGCCTCTTTACTTCACACTAAATTTAACCTCTGTACGGCAAAACCTCTCAGCTGCAACCAATATATTTGTCTCTCAATACCTCTCAGCTGCAACCAATATATTTGTCTCCCAACACCTCTCAGCTGCAACCAATATATTTGTCTCCCAACACCTCTCAGCTGCAACCAATACATTTGTCTCCCAACACCTCTCAGCTGCAACCAATATATTTGTCTCCCAACACCTCTCAGCTGCAATATACATTTATAGCTCTTTGAAAAAATGCAAAGTAAAATGTAACATAATGTCTTGTAATTTCATATGCAGGCACGGACTTTTTACGAATCCTGTTCGCATTTGTAAGCATTTTCTATCAAGTCGGTTTGATATCCTTCGTAGTGTAAGGCATAGAGTGTTTAAATAAATACAAATTGGGTGATATCTGTCACGTTACATAAAGGACTTGCAAAATTCCGTAAACAGTCATGATAAAAAAAGACCGAAAGATTTGTTTGTGATTTAGAGATGACCTCTAACTAAGCAATGATATTAAACAAATATGTGATGCAAAATCACGCCATATTTTTTATGTTTTATCATGAACAGATAAAAAATGGAGGGTGTCACAGGACAGCAACAAGCTCATAAAAATATGCATGCAGGCATTGACTTTGAACATTTGCAAGGTCAAAGTCAAGGTCAATCTTATGCACGGATAAACCCACCAAAAGACGTTGCTAGAGAAGCAGAAGAAATCATGGATTTCCTTAAAACCATTAGAGTTCAACACAGAGGATTGCGCGATAGTGCCGAGTCATTTAGTCAACATGAAGCTGCTCAGATTTTGTCGTCATGCAACGATAAGTTGTTGGCTTTCTGTTTGGCAAACAAGGTAATCGTTAATTGTTATATTTGAAAATGACTTTTTCAAACTTTTGACAACTTTTCGCGTTAATCTATGTCTTTTCCAATTTCAATCGATGCAACATTTACCGGGAAAATATTCCAGAAATGTCATTGAGCTTTATATCAATATCAAATGTATTAATAATGTTTGTTGTTGATGATGATTATTTTGCTGCTGCTGTTTGGGATGAAGGTGAAATCGAAAGGTGGTTTGGAGTTCGATTGAGGACTCATTTTCATAATTATTACCATTATTATTATCAATATAAATTGATAAAATATCTATAAGTCCACTTATAGTTTTGTTTTCCCTCATTTTTAGCTCACCTGTCACAAAGTGACAAGGTGACCTTTTGTGATCACAATTCGTCCGGCGTCAAGTCCGTCCTTCGTCCGTCTTTAAACGACATCTCCTCATAAACCACTGAGTCAAATTCATCCAATCTTTACTAATGTTCATTTGGTGGTAAAAAATATATTAAAACACAAATAGCTAGAGCTTAGATATTTGGCATGAAACATCTTCTAGTGAGTTTCTTCCAAGTCAGTTCAAATAAAAGCCCTGGGGACAAAATTGGCCCTCCCCGGGATCATTGATTTCTCTTATATGTATGAAGTAAAAACTTCAATTAGTTGGTACTTAGATACTTGGATTGAAACATCTTCTAGTAAGTGTCTATCAAGTTTAGAAATAAAAACCTGGGGACCAATTAGCCCTGCCCCGGTGGGTCTTTGATTGTCCTTATATGTACATTGTATATAGTAAATACTTAAAAAATCCTCTTTTAAAAAACACAAATAGCTCTATAGCTAGAGCTTAGATATTTGACATGAAACATTTTCTAGTGAGTGTCAACCAAGTGTGTTCAAATAAAAGCCCTGGGGTCAAAATTGGCCCGGCCCTAGGGGCTAGAGCTTAGATATTAAGCATGAAACAAGCTAATACTTTTTTACAAGATGACTCACGATCTTACAGCAAATTATCTACTTCCACCATCCGTAGGCGATATTTCAAGATAGAAGTACAAATGTTGATGCACTGCAGCAATTGATAAGCTCCGCTTAAAATATGCGCTCATTACAGATACCTTACCAAATCATTCTTACGCACAGGTCATGTTCTATTCAGATTTAGTACTATTGTACATTATGTCAGATGCCAGACTATACCTTATGTTTAAACTTCAGGCGAAAGTTTCTGTTGCTAAAATGTCACAGTATTCGGTAAATCAACATTCCACTCAAACCACCATAAAACCGATTGCCTTCAAACAAAATAGAAACAACTTCTTACAGCATAAATTCGGGAAATTAGGGTCGATTTAAATATTTACGTTAAAAATGTCATTCGTAGAAAATGAAGGAGCAATTAATTTACCGGAAAGAACCTACGAAAATACAATTTCAAAATGATAATACTATATGATATAACAATTTGTAAAATGGCCTTCTAATGTTGTTTCAATAAATTTGTAAAGAGTGCAATTTATTGTTGAATATATTTGCATTTCATTTACTGCAAAATTCTCCAGTTCGTTATTTATTGTAAAACGACGTGAATGACCATTTTGTTTAGTTTCAAAGATACTTCTATAAATAGATTTTCGGACTTTCACAATGTAAGTTAGGTCACCTATATGTATTAATAGCTTTCGCAAAAAATACATACATAACCCACTGTGTACTACAAAGTAATAAGTAATTGCCTGTAGAAGATAAAAAATGTAAGAAATAAATTACCGTATTTAAGTTTAGTTTTTGTTTTGTCTTTTATACTGCCTACGTGAAATTTGTTCCCGTTCTCATTCATTAATATGACAGGCTGCGAATCACCAAAGAGAAACCAATTTATAACTTTACGTAATAGAAATCTGAAGGAATTCTTGAATCCGAATTTATTTTTAGCTGTAAGTCGAAGGGATTAATTGATAAAAATCGGGTCCATGGACAAAAAAGTGTGGGCGCGGAACACTAACTTACGTAATGCCGAGGACATCCAAACCGTACGCACAAAAACAACAATTTATTGAAATACCTTCTTGCCTTGCTGTCCGTAATACAGAACTGGAATTAATTTTCCTCCGAAATTCGAAATTCTTCATCACTATCATCTTCCAAATACAAATTGAAACATAATCTAAAATGTCCAAATATTTGTACATTTGGAATAGAAAACTGCAAGTTCTACACACACGGCTTCGCACCGGATGTAGTTCACTTAATCACCATCTTTTCAGCAAAAAACATTTCTAAGTCAGAACTATGTAGCTGTAGTCTTACTGAAACTACACACCTACCCACTTTATAATGGAACAAGAGAACGTTTCATGAACATCTTATCAAACTACTGTACTGTAATGCTGCAAACACTACTATAGGGCGACTATAACATGAGTGATAATACTAACTGTTATATTTTTCCTGCTGTTCAAGATTTTATCAGTAAAAGCAAGAGATTTCCGTAAGAACGATATCCTTCTTTTATCAATGCCATACTGTTAGTGCCGTCTGGAAATATTTTCTTTTCTCTGCTATCTCACTTCTTCGTTTCCTCTCTTTTTCAGATAGCTGATTATATTACAAAATATATTTTTCAAACCTTCTTCTAACCAACTACAAACTCATAACATAAAATTTCTTCTTATTAGATAATTACTCATTGTACTTTCAAACATATCCATATATGGATAAGACCTTTATAAGCATCAGCTTTCGGTTCTGACCAATTTTCATTTATTTAATGTGTTGTAAAGTTCTATTTGTAAATTGTAAATGTGTATGTTTGTTTGAAATAAACAATGTTTGAACTGAAGCATGAAACACATTCTAGTGGGTGTTTATCAAGTTTGTTCAAATAAAAGCCCTGGAGTCAAAATTGGCCCTGCCTGGGGGTCATTGATGTATATGGTAAAAGTCTTCTTTAAAAAGAACAATTAGTTAGAGCCTAGATATCAAGCATGAAACATCTTATAGTGTGTGTTAAAAAAAGCCCTTGGGTCAATATTTGCCCCGCACCAGGGGGTCCTTGATTTTCCTTTTATGTATAAAGAAGAAACAAAAAATCTGCTTTTAGAAAACCCAAATAGCGAGATAGATAGAAAGCATGAAAAATCTTCTAGTGGGTGTCTACCAAGTTTGTTCAAATAAAACCCTGGGGTCAAAATTGGCCTCAAGGGGGTCGTTGATTTTTTTAATTGTACACATATTTTGGAACTGTTTTTCCCTAACCAATAGCAACCAGTAATGTTTTTACACATGCACTATTTCAGATACAAATATGAACTTTGTGATATCAGTTTAAGATTTAGACTTTATATCTGCTTTTGTTTATATAGTTTACAATATAACTTGATCCTTCTCATGAGAGTTTCTATATTCAGGTGAGCGATTTCAGGGCCATCATGTTGATTTATTTAAGTGTAAACTGGTCTTTAGGTTGCATCGTATGTCAGCAAAGTATCCGTTTAATTCAATATGGACCACATTAACATGTTTGACTGTATTTATCATTTTTTCTTTTTTTCTATGAGTACAGAGGAAATTTATGCCTGAAGCAGGACAGAGGACGTTGAAATTAGAGAAAGAGAGAGAAGAAGATCAGAAACTTATACAGCATTTAGAAGCCAAAGTAGCAAAACTAGACAGGGAATTAAAAGAGGCGCTGAAAACAAAGGAAAGTGCTTTGAATAGGTAACTTGAATAATGAATTCAGTTTATATTTACCTCTGATACTAATAAACAATCACTAATACCGATTCATAATGAAGACTAAGCATTTTAAAACAAACATGTTTGACATTTCTGAAGAATTTGAAAATATAGATTTCTGAGGCATAATGTGCTTTTAAAGGGGTTTTAATAATAAAAATAATAACAGTAAAGGGTTTGGTCAGACTGCACATATTTGTAGGCTAGCCTGGTTCTATTGTTATGACAAAAAAGAGCCGCGTCATGACAAAACCAACGACCAGCATGGATCCAGACCAGCCTGCGCATCCGCGCAGTCTGATCAGGATCCATGCTGTTCGCTATTAGTTTCTCTACTTGTTGTAGGGTTTGTAAGCGAACAGTATGGATCCTGATAAGACTGCGCGGATGCGCAGGCTGGTCTGGATCCATGCTGGTCGCAAACCCATTATGTTGGTTTTGTCGTGACGCGGCTCAAATGGTTTCAGTATTTTAAAAACAATAAGTCAATTTTCGCGAGTTTAAATCAACAGGCTCAGTGAAGTCCAGTCTCGTCTGCTGAAACAAGGAAATCCGGAAATAGCTGACCTGAGTGATGAGAACCGACCAACAAATCTAGGTCAGAGGTTCAAGCAGTTATACGAGGACGAGTGGACCGATGCATTTGAATTTTTGACAGAAAAAATGGCAACAGACTTTCGTGTTGATGATCGCAAAGCCATTAGTATTCTATATGAAATGTTAAAGGTACATTAAGCATTATATAAACATTATACATAAGCATTAACGTGAAAACCCTTATTGAAATGTGCAGGCTTGTCTGGATCCATGCTGGTCGCAAACCCACTATGTTGGTTTTGTCGTGACACGGCTCATTTGACTTTTTACATAGATCAATTTGGGCACTTTAAACAGAAAAAGATGATAAAGAAATATACATGTATACAGAACTAAATTTAAAAAAAATCGTTGTGTTATTTGAAGCCCATTTTGAGTGAAAACGTTAACACGCTTCTCAATTTTGGGTATTTTTTATAAGTTACGAATAATTATTCTGTAAAAACAGAGTGAGCGAATGATCTGAAATTTTTCACAAAAATTATTGGTCAAGACCTACATAAAATGGAACATAAATGGTGAAATAAATATTTCCAGTCCCGCAATGTCAAATAACTTCAATGGAATCCCTTTATTTCAAATATTCTTAGGACATTCAAAGCATGTGTCCCTCATGGAAAAAAAAAAGAATTGTTTCCAAATCTCATGTTACACATCTTGAATCTTTGCATGTCCACTTTTTATATCTTAAAAAAGACAAATAGGCTATAAGTCCACAATAGTTCACATAAATTTTGCCTTTTAGGGTGAGACTAGGATTTTATATGGACTTAAGAATTAGATAAATTTATACTATATTTGTATTTTCAGCGTTGCAAGGAACTTTGTGCAAAAGAACAAGCAGCGCAACATTTAGAACTGGCAAAACTTGTGACAGACCAATGCTTCTTTAAGGTAAAATAGAAACGATTAAACACGAGTGGTTTATGTATCTGCTTCACAACCAAGTTCGAGCCCTGCTCGAGCCACGACCATGATGTCTGATTTGACACCAGTGCTGGTTATTTCTATGAAGTGGACTCGGGGCTGATTAATATAAATTGAAAGAACTTTTTTCACTACCGAGCTCAGATCTATTAGCATGGTGGATCATTTGATCTATGGTGCTTGACATTCAAAATTTATAGTATTTGCAGGAGTTATAAGCCGTACTTTATACTCTGAGTTCAGAATTCCATTTTACTTAGTTTCGTCCATTGTTTTCTCGTTTAGAGCACACGCATTTTTTTATATGGGGACTATATGCCGCTTTTCATGGAATGGCACTAACATGTCACATTTAAGGTTCCATGATAACCGCCATATGAACACATCTGTGGATGTTTCAAAATTCAAATTTTTGTCAGTTCATTGATTGGGTCGGTGCTGAGGCCGGAGAGGGCTTCAATTTTCATTACCGTCCACGAACCGTCTCAATCGAAACCGAGTCTGCAACTTTTTCAATTTTGCTGATAGGGATTATGCTTTTCTATATTTGATATCGATATATTTGTAAAGGAATGACAGCAGCATTACATTGGTTTCATAATCTTGCCGTTCTTCCTCGTAGATTTCATTAGCTACCAGTACACGCATAATTAGGATGTTATCCCGATCACAATCGCAAATTCTCGGCCCTTTCCGTTAAATATCGTAAGATCGCTAGGGCGTTCCAATGCCATGATCGGGAACAGATTTACCATCACGGCTCAATAAAGTACTTCATTACGCATTGACGTTCATAGAATTTTTAAAAAGAAATCATATGGAAATTGAAGAAGAGAAAGTTTTATTTTTGAGACATGTTATCATATGTTAAGATTTTCTAAGAGCTGACACAGGTCGGAGAAACCTTGGGGGCATGGTCAGGCTATCTGCATATAAATTATAAAATTTTAGTAACTATTGTAATAATATTTGTAAAATAAAATACATGTAATTGTAGAAACAATTCATTAATTATGCATACATGTATATGTTTAGAAGGGAGTCGTTGCTGGTGAACTTAACCCTAAACCTCAGTCTGCACCACCAAGACAGGGCGGGAACGACGAAAAGTTGAAAATAATGGTACAGTCTGTACATAGGCAGGGCGCTGAGCCGCTAAAAGTAAGCCACATTTAAGATATAACTGCATGCTAGTGTATTTCGGTATATGTCGTCACTGTCCGTGACTGAGCATCTGCATGACCAGAAGCAATAAAATGTCATCTTTTTGACCGGAAATTTAAGGAAAAGGTCGAAATTACACGATACTTTGATTGAGTATTAATGTCATTTACTCTTCTAGCAACAAAACTCAATAGTTTGTATATTTCATGCGGGTAAGACGTAGATGCAAATTAACAAGGACCCAAGAAAAATGTTAAGTTAACAATGTACGTCGCAATAAAGCAATCAGATCAAAATGACTTGACTTTTGTCTTTGGAATGTTGAAATAATTATACATGGTACAAATGCAAATAACATCTTTGCTTGACTTTCTTTGCGCATACAATTTTCTTCGAAATCGAAATCTTTCTGAATGTTTATTATCTTATGGCGTTTCTCTTTAGCCTCAATTTTCGAAAACATTGCCGAGTAGGCCTGGGAGCAATGACGGTCAGCTCAAAGGTGCCAGCCAAGGCGGTAAAGCTGTAAATAAAAACGCTCAACCAGGAACTAAAAGGTCAAGCCCAAGCCAGATGTCAGATGTATATGATGCTGGTCAAATGCCTGAGATGTCACGGACATCTACAGTAAGTTAACAGCATTAAAGGCACATTATGCCTAAGATACACAATTCTAAGAAGTCTTCAGAAATGTCAAACACGTGTTTGATAATGTTTTAATAATAGATTTAGAGCATTTTACATGTTTAACAACCGATTAAAGTAGCACTGGACGTGCAGTGATGTGTTGTGAGGGTAGCAAAATGTAAACAAAGTACTATTTTGACTAATATACACATACTTATTCCATATAAATATAACAATTGCCAGAGCAAAAGATAGTTTCTCTGTATGGCAAATCAGTTAATTTTATGAAACTGTAACAGAATACCAAATATAAAAGATTTTGTAATCATTCTAAGGCGTAATGGGCCTTTAAATATCAAAGCTAATGATTTGCTAGACAAAGTGGCTATAACTTCAGACTTTCACCTGGTATGACCAGGAAAAAGAATAATACTGGTGTCTTCTCATCCTTTTGTCAATGTATATTTGATACGAAATGAATGAAATATTTAATTCATACGGAAAGAAACGGTGTTGACCGAACATATCCGAAAAAGACAATGATCAATGTTTGTTTGTTTTGTTTTGTTTTTAACAGAATAACCCACTACTGTTATATAAACATTTATAATATGATTTCTAGGTTGCTGATGTTCATAAAATACCAGAACAATACAATACACTGTTCAAGGACTTTTTCAAAGGTATTGCAGACGAAACACTCAAGTATTTACCCATGACGGTAAGTAAGTCTCTAGATTTCTCTAGATAATATTTTAGTTTGAAACAAATGATACATAGAACAAAAAAGAAACTTTTACGATTATCTCTGTTCGAGTAATATAAAACTACATTGTGTATGACAATTTGAAATTCTTGGCCAAACGCTTTCATGTGGCTTCATCGTAATAAATATCAGTTAAAACAATCAGTTACAGTCAATATCAGTTAATAATCACCAATAACAATAGGTATAATCTGAATTATTTTTTCATTTCTTTTTGTCAGGAGCTGGTAGTTGAAATAAACACGGACGGCCTCTTTCAACATGATATTCTACAAAATCCTGAGATAAGAACATATCTACAGAAGTGTTTCAACATATGTTGGCTCATGTTGGCGCAACACCCACCAATGCTGATGGACTTTGAAACCAGGTCTGGGCATACTTTGGATATAAACGTGTTTGAGCCCTACAGCTCAAGGGGACCGATAATTTCTCAGGTTGTCTGGCCCCCGGTGTACTTACACAAAGGTGGGCCGCTTGTTTGCAAAGGATATGCTGAAGGTTCGAAGAAGCAATGACATGTTTCAAAGAGATTCAAAAAATAAAAATAACGTTGTACATAGAAAAAGGTTGTTATATTTGTGTAAGTTACATTAAACATGGTTTGAACTTTATTGCCATATACTGTGAAGATTAACTACTGGGTATGTCTCATCGACAGTAATATGAACATCCTATTAACGCTTTGACACGTTCAACAAATTTTCGCAAAGTTGAAAGTGATAATTAAAATCAGCATACGTTTTATCTAAATCGGCTGAAGGGCGAAGTATATATACCCTTATCGTATATAGTGTACAAGTAAACACAATGTGATCTGAGTTTTAGTCAGATTGATAACTAACATTATTTGTAATGAATTAAATTAAATGTAACCTTGTAATGAATTATATGTAAATTTGTAATGAATTAAATATAAACAGTAATTCTAATCATGATCTTTTATAGAAAGTCACTGCTCTGCTTTGTTTTTTGTCCTTTGTTGTTTTTGATGGTTTCATTTTGTTTTGGTCGTCAGAGCAAACAAATAATGGTGGTGAAATTTCAGACCCTGATATGCTTATTTGCAAAATCCGCAATTGGTCCGTAAAGATTTAAGAAATAACATCGGCCTGAGAGGTTTTTATCGGCTATTTAACACCGGTTTAGAGTTTTGATGCGCAGGAATTGACCACGAAGGCCGTAGGCCTGAGTTGTTAATTTTGTCGCATCAAAACGACAAAACCGGTGTTAAATAGCCGATATACACCTCTCCTGTCGATGTTATTTCGATTCTAACACGGTAAAGTAAGGAAAATCACTAATGTTATTTTTCAAGCGGAAATACCTGCCGGTGCCGATTTTCATATAATGCTGTTCGATTTTCTCACCCTACTGTTGCGAAGATATAGAAATTATTAAACAAAAGAAATAATAAGAAAAAAAAACGTTATTGTATCAAGTTTTCAACAATAAAAACTTACGTCGTATTGTGTTTACATCAGTGCCCTATTTATCATTCTTGTATGTATGAAATAACGTCTGCTTGTTTATGAATGAGTTGTTTACGTACGATGATGACGTCATTACGCTGCTTACGGATTGGCGCCGTTTTGTCAAAATATTTATTAACTGATATGGATCTAATATGTGGCTATTGTATGTGAGATATTATTTCGGTATTGTATGAAAAGAAAACACTATACGAACTGAAAATATAAAAAAAAATGCTTTTTATTGTTGCTTTAAAATGCTTTGTAAACTATACAATATAGGGTGAAAACATAACAACGCATATACAAGTAGTCCCTAACCGGTGTTTATTGGCAGTTTAACACCAGTTTTTTTCCTTCTTTGTCTATAGTGGCAAAATCACGTGAGTGTTAGAATGTCAAATAACAGGCGCTTTAATTTCCAACCGTCTCATGAAAGAAAAAATAGTTCCCGATTGGTCGAAGATTTCTAATATTTTGTAATTTTTTAACATTTCCGCAAATTACCGGTAATATATTCAAATAATTTTGTTACGCGGATGAATATCATTTTACTCGGCTATTTCCTTAAATGTTCGGATTATTGTGATCGCCTAAATGAACATTTGTTATTTAGACTTTCTGAAAAATAAAGTATGGATGTTGACTCTAGGACAGAGAAAAATTTAGGCAGTCGACGATCGATAATCGATTTCTACCATAAGTACAACGGTCTTAAAAGTAAAGCGCCCGATAAATTAGTCAAAGCAAACAAAGCGCTATTTTAGCCTCACTTCAGCGTATTATACACAAAGTGTAGTGAAACATTATATAACGTTACATGTGGGTAGATTTTTGCTTAATTATTTCACAGATATACATGCTTATATTATGTTCCATGATTATTTACGTCAGTGTCAAACAACAGGTTTACCGTGAACAAAATATCTCGAAATTAATAACAAACACTAATTTAGAATAATGTGGTTTGCCTCATGCTGTTATCTTATAACTTCCCCGTGGTCCATGGGTTACACGCTCGTTTAGAAAGCGAGGTCTGGGGTTCAAATCCCAGTTAAGGCAACTCGTGTATTCTTTTAATTGTTTCAGCCAAATAAACATTGAATTTCAAGAATATCAGTGTTGTAATTAGCCTTTCAGCCAATTTACTACAGTGATAACACTGGAAACAGCATTGTTGTCACTATACAAAAACAAATTGGTTTATAATCTCATAACCTTCACCTTTCTGACATTCTAAGACCCAAACAAATTCAGCGCCTTATGTGCTTTGATTTTTAGTGTTTGTTTTTTTTCTTATCTTGATCTCTGTACTAAAGTTTATTTGTTTTAAGTTTCATATAAACTTAATATCGTTATATTATTTTTTGTTTTGTTTTGTTTTTAAGTTTTTGTTCTGGTGGGGTTTTGTTTGTTTTCAATTTTATATAAGTAATATATTACTATCTTGCCCACATTTGTTTGCTGTTTTATATTGTTATATTGTATCACTTATGTTTCTTATTATAGAATTATGTAATAACAAGAAATGAGCGGAAATAAATGTCTCTTCATTTCATTCTCCAAAAACCAAAAAAATGAGTACAGCTTGGTCATTTGTTTTAAAACGATGTTTTATCATTATTACTCGAAATTTGATAATACACTGCACGTGATAAAACTAAAATTAGTCGCCAAAATGTAGCATAAATATAACGCACGATGTATTTTTTTTACATAAAAAATAATGTTGGCATATCATTAATTTTCATTAAAGCTTACAAAAGGAAATAAATATTTTAGTGTATTTTTTAACAAAAAAGAAAATATGTAATTTTATTATTATTATTTGATTTTTATTCATTTTTATATTTATCTATTTTTTGTTTTGCCACAACAGAAATATTTCAAACAGTCACAATTGATTTCTTTACATCAGTTAGACATAACCCTCATATAAACATATACCCGGATACTGTTTTCGGATACAATTTTAATATGTAAGTTTTATCTATTTATCTATTTATTTATCTAACCTATTTAACAATTCAGCGTACATTTTCATGGAAAAACACTACGTTTATAAATTCCTTGTCAAAATATGAATTGACGGCCAGGGTAAGATTATCTGTTTATTCATTTACTTACCTATCCGTGACATTTTTTTTTTTCATTTAAAGTTTAAAATTTGACATTTGTCAATTGTACGTATGATATGTTTATTTATATGATAACTTATTAAATTTGTCCTAATAACGAAAAGGAAAGTAGGTATAACAGTAATAATATTGAATTTCGTCTGCTACTGAAATGGTGCAAAAAATGATTAAACATAAAATAGAACTATACCAGTTTGTACGAAAGTATGAAGTCCCGGTTTGAGTTATGTTTAATGTATGTAAATAACACCAGGACCGACTTGCAATTACGACAAAACTATATCAAATATCTAATGACCAATAATGGTAATCTAATTAAATATACATGTATATACAATATGTTTGAGCAAATATCAGTATACCAATATGCTTGTATTGCTAAATATATCAAAGATATTTTGAGCCGATTCTAAATAATTAAATATCTAAAATATTCAATTATTTAAACATATCCCTGTGGATCGATGTAGTTTCAGTTTCATTTATGATTTATTGCAAGCCAAAGTGTATGATTACGATTTAGAAGCTTTTGCAAGCAGAAAGTTTAAAAAGGAAATCAAGTACACCGATTATACTGACACTCAAAGTTTTACAAGAAAGAAATTAAAACTGAAACTCATAACGTTAACATTTGGTACATTTTTTACATTAATTTTCAGTTGTCTGCAATACTAATTATCGGTTAGCTTCCAAGTAGAGATCACGTTTTTTATTGTACCAAAATTTTAGTTACCTAAACTAAGTAGAGCCATCTCAATAGACATGCAAGTATTTCTAAAAACTGTCCAATGTGTAAAATGAGGCTGCAAACGTCAAGGCAACCTAACATTTTACATATTGGACATGTTGAGGCTTATATCTGACTTATTCAAATCACATCTTTTAGAGACAAGTTTTACATTACTTAAACCAAGTATTTGAAAACTATGATGGGTTAGGTACACATTGCGCGTTGCGTTGTCGATAGCGACAGCACAACTATATCGTTATCGCCTTTTCGTCTTCTCGCTAGCGAAACGAGCCAAACAGAGCGTTGACGTACTTTTGTGTTGTTGTCCTGTCTCAAGCAAATCATGCCAAACAGCGCATGGTCCGTGCGGTGCGTGTCGCGATGTCACCATTTTGCTTGGCTTATAAGCCAATCCTTCTATTTGAGCCGAGCAACAATGTGACATCTCGACAACACGCTGTACGATAACGCGCTGTTTGGCGTGCATCGTTAGAGACAGGACGACAAGGCGAAAGTCCGATTAAATTATATGGTTTAATTTGAAATTTGCATATGACTAGAATATTACAATGTTAGGAGTAGTAAAACAAGTTATACGTAGTATTCAAAAGACAGACTCGCAGATATAAACAGTAATATACTGAGTTTACTGAGGCCCACATGGAAGATTGGGTAACCAAATGTGTAGCCTCAGTAAATAAAGACTTTACTCACTCTATCACTCACTCACTCACTCACTCACTCACTCACTCACTCACTCACTCACTCACTCACTTACTTACTTAGTAAATCATGTAACTATGCGGCTAATTTTAAATGTAGGGAAAATATTCCTACAGCTGCACCTCATTCTCTGACATTTTCGACGTCATCGACAATAAATGTCTTTTAGTAAAAAGGAGTCATTAATGATTATGTTTGTTCAAACACTTAATTTACAATAAAAGATATTTCATCCTACTTTTTGTCGTGATAATGTTTATCACAAGCAACATACAGTTTACAGATGGCCGCTCTGTAGCGGTTGTACTGTATCTATATTTTTTAGACGTCGAAATCCTCTCAACAACAACTTCAGAAGCGGGCTGACATGGAACAAGTAAGCAAAGGTTTGATATGGATGGAGAGGGAACTTGACGTGAAGACGGAAGCCAACATCATGAAGGAAAAACTGCATGCTGTCAGAGAGAAATACCAGAAGGCGAATTATGCCGAAATAAAGGGAAATAACAAGTCATTTATCGAATGGAATGAGGATCTATTGTCTTTCTGTAAAGCTAACAGGGTAAGTGTCCTTGCAGCGAATTCTTCTTTTTTATTCCTTACAATCAAATTCCCCATAAGCAAAAAGTAGATTGCAAAGTCGTCTAGGTTGGACTGGCTCAATACTCATTAAATAAGCCAAATGGCTGCTTGGACTCGAGGATTAAGCCGGTATCAAAAAAATTGGCATGAAATTGCGTATTTGTGCAAGTCGCACTAGTAACTATTACTTTAAGTGACATCTTTCTGTTGCGTGACAAGGACAAACCAACCTTGATAGTATGTTAATCGTCGAAACTTGTTTCCTTAATTGTCTTTATTATTATTATTATCATTATTATTATTTCTCTTTTAAGAGGAAGTATCAGATGGAAAACAGGACAGAAAAGATTGATAGACAAATATTTGAACTACAAATGATAATTTCTCAAAAGGAAGAGGAAATTGAAAAACTACGTGACGAGTTAAAAGAAGAAAGAGACAACAAGGACCATGCGCTGAATAGGTGAAATATCTGTCTAAATTTTATATCAGGGAACTAAGCATGCTGTGTTGTGCCGCATATAGCTTTATATATAGCTGTCCGGTAATCTTTTTCCGTTTCGTCGTGAAGTACGAATGAATAAAGCTCCGGAAGCTTAAAATATAGCATAGGTTAATAAAACATTTATGAATTTCCACTGAACCAGTAACAATAGTATTATACTTGGTCATCGCGGACCTGCAAAATCGGACTTGAAAATGTCGCTGAACGGACTCTAAAGACTCTAAATACAGAGTTTACACAAAATCTTACCACCAAACGATGCTTAACATTTAAACAAACCCTTATTGAAACAATTATTATGATTTGGTTCAAAATAAAGGAAATGCCAGTCAAAATTTAGCTCCATATGTGCTGAAGAGATCCATACGTGCATGATATAAAAATCATCAACATATAATAACGGAGCATTAACATAAAGTTTACTTGCAATTCTTTGCATGACAATCAATTAAAAAGTACATGTACTTGTGTCTGTAAGTGAAAATCTATTAAATCCACTCGCGGAATCTTGAAGGGAACCTCATCTATGTTAATTTCAATAATTTATGTAAACATTATATGGCACAATAGCTTTACAAAGATATGGCCCCTTTTTTTTTGTCACCCGTTTTATCCTGTCCAAGTTACGTTTTCAAAGAGGAAAATTATTTATCATACCAGTATTTTTCCATGTGTCATAATATTACTATACATGTACTCGTACGTTTGCTTGTATTTTTTATTTATTTATTTATCTATTTTTATTGTTATTATTTCTATTGATGGCACCAGATTGTTAGCCTTTTGATGAAGTGATATTTAATAACCAAAACCACGGATTAATGTACTTCAAGCTAAAGCTATTGAAGTTTAATTTTTCTCATAAATTGGCTATTAAATGACCACATTTGGAGATCGCCTTTGGATCTCTTCAGCACATATGAAGCATGACTGGATTTTTGGGCCCAATCTCGATGACTGTTTCAATGATGGTTTATTTGAATCTTTAGGAACGTTCGATGGTAAGATTTTGTGAAAGTTTTGTATATTTTGAGTCCGTTTAGCGACATTTTCTTCATACGCATTGCATGTTTTGTGCACGCCAGAACCCATGACGAAAGGAATATCTCCACGAAAATTTCATAAAAATCCGGAACAAAAATGGGTCATATAGAGAAGAGTAAAGAATCACATTTCGATTTTCTTCAAAAAAAAACTTTGAATTTTATTTAAATGTTGAAAAAGTTGAAACTAACCCGGTGATTGGCCTAGTTTCTCCTTCGCATATCCAGTTATAGTGCACATCTGGATAAGCGGAAATTTACATATATATTTTTACCGATGCAGTACTTTGAGATCTAAATAGGGTTCCGTCCCCGTGGAAACAGGATATATATTTTGCGTGTTTTTTTTGTTTGTTTGTTGTTTTGTTTTTTTTTTTGTTGTTTTTTTTTTTAACGATCCTACTCGGACTTCCAAACAATTATTCCGTTATTAGACTATGTCCATGTTTACTGTGACGAAATTGTTTAAAAGTAAACTAGAGCATCAGCAAGAATATGATCTTCAACTTACATTGTTTAGTAGAAGTGCAAAGCACTACTTTTATAAACTTACTACGGGTCAATGACGAACTACTGACATCTTTTAACTGATATGGAAACAAGTATCTAACAAATATTAAAATTGATCATTTCGGATACATTGAACACTCACCTTTATGTCACTGTCATGTATATGAACAATAATGAATTGTCAAGTTTATGTTTAAATTATAATCTGAATCGTTCGCCTACTGCATTTGTGTAATGGAGTCGCCCTGGTTTAAATCTAAAACAGTCCATTCGGATTATAAAGTAATTTGATAAAAATACACAAAATGAGCTACCAACAGTATATATAGAGTCTCGTCAGATTGCATGGATGTACTGGCTGGCGTGGCTCTATCGTGATGACTTTCAGTTCCAGCATGTTTAAAGATTCACAGTTTAAAAAGTTAATTTCCGCACCTTTTAATCAATAGGCTCGATGATCTGCTGAAACATGGAAATCCGGAAATATCTGACCTGAGTGATGAGAACCGACCAACAAATCTAGGTCAGAGGTTCAAACAGTTATACGAGGAGGAGTGGACCGATGCATTTGAATTTTTGACAGAAAAGAGGGAAACAGACCTACGTGTTGATGATCGCAGAGCCATTGGAATTCTATATGAAATGTTAAAGGTACATTAAGCATTACTTAAACAGTGATGGCACGGATCAAGTTCGGATAAAAATAAATAATAAAACATAGTAAACATTACATGACTTTATTACATCTGTGAGTATATCTTTAAGTTTCCCAATTAATGTCTGTGAACTATTGATACTACTTACTTCTTTATTTGTTTGTTTGTCCGTATGTTCGTCCGTCCGTCCGTTCGTTCCTTCTTTTGTTAATTTCTTTTCTTGTGTATTTTGTTTGTATGTTTGTGTTTTAGCCAAATACAAACTTCAAGTTTTCCAAACTTTCTTTGAGATTTAAAAAACTGATAAATATTCTAATGAATTCTAAAACATGTAAATATGAAATTGCATTTCCTTTTTATGAAAAATATGTTTCCATATGTTACAATTTTTGACTGTTTAACTGAAATTAATTTGATTATTTCAAAAAAGAACGTTCAAGCTGTAAATCTACAACAGCTCACATACATTATTTCTTTAAAGAAATAAGAATTAAAAGACATTTTAAAGGCTTTATATTTGTATTTACAGCGTTGCGAGAAACTTTGTGAAAAGGAACAGGCTGCGCAACATTTAGAACTTGCAACACTTGTGAGAGGTCCATGCTTCTTCAAGGTAAAGAAACGATTAATCACGAGTGGTTTTTAAAAGTGTCTGGTTCTCAACTAAAAAATCCCGAGTTCGATCCCTGCTCGGGCCACGACCATGTTGCCTTGTATAGTAATATAAACACGTATATATTCAATGTTTAGAAGGGAGCCGTTGTTGATGAACCTAACCCTTAACCTCGGCCTACATAAAAGTAGGGCGAGAATGACGGTAGGTTGAATATTCCGAATATTGACCAAAATTACACGAGTGTTTTAACTGATTGAATATAAGGAGATAATGTGATAATGTGAAAGTTATTAAGTCAACTCATTAACATTTATAACAACACAATTTAGCAATTTGCATTTTTTATTTGGGTAACTCGTCAAACAGATACAGGAGTAGCGCAAAGTACGTCATCAGTCTTAAGCATAAGGAAAAGACGTGTTTATTATTATCATTATTATTATTATTATTATCATTATTATTATTATTATTATTATTATTATTATTATTATTATTATTATTATTATTATTATTATTATTATTATTATTATTATTATCATCACCATTATTATTATTATTATTACTGAAGAAGAAAATAATCGGGTATTGTATTGTTGATTTTTTGTCCAATGCAGATCATAAAATGTCACGTGGTAAAGGGACCGTTCCTTTGTTAATGAAGTTAGCCCAAAAATAAACGAAAACAACAAGTTATTAAAAATCAATATCATCTATATAATTCCTTTTTCTCAACAAAATTACCTTCCATTGCTATATAACATGTACAATATAATTTCTAGGCCGATGTACCAAAAATACAAGAAAAATACAGTGCGTTGTTTATGGAGTTTTTCAAAGGTATTGCAGACGAAACTCTCAAGTATTTACCCATGACGGTAAGTAAATCTTGGTTTCTCTAGATACTATTTCAGCTTCAAACATATACTAAACCTTTTCAAATTTTGGAAAAAAAACAAAACGAACAAAAAAAATTTTTTCCGATTGTCTCTGTAAATTAGTTACTCTTTTCCATAATATTGAGTCATATTTCAACGATAAATTCTTAGTGAAACACTTCACTGATTTTTTAATTAAATATCTTTAAAATCAGTTACAATCCATATCAGTTAATATTCATCAAAAGCAATAGGTATCATCTGAATTTATTTTTCATTTCTTTTTGCCAGGACCTAGTAGTTGAAATAAACAAGGATGGCTACTTTCAACATGATATTTTACAAAATCCTGAGATAAGAACATATCTACAGAAGTGTTTCAACATATGTTGGCTCATGTTGGCGCAACACCCACCCATGCTGATGGACTTTGAAACCAAGTCTGGGCATACTTTGGATATAAACGTGTTTGAGCCCTACAGCTCAAGGGGACCGATAATTTCTGAGGTTGTCTGGCCCCCAGTTTACTTACACAAAGGTGGACCGCTTGTTTGCAAAGGATATTCTGAAGGTTCGAAGAAGCAATGACATGTTTCAAAGAGATATTAAAAATAACGTTGTATTAAAAGGTTGTTATATTTTTGTGTGTGTAGCATTTAAGATGGTTTTGAACTTTATTTTCATATACTGTGAAGATTAACTACTGTGTATGTTCTCATCGACAGATAATATGAACATCCTATTAACGCTTTGAAACATTCAAAGCTAATTGTTCGCAAAATTGAAAGTGATAATTAAAATCAGCATACGTTTTCATCTGAATCGCTGCAGGGCGAAGTATATATACCCTTATCGTATATAGTGTACAAGTAAACACAATGTGATCTGAGTTTTAGTCAGATTGATAAACTAACAATATTTGTAATGAATTAAATGTAAAAATTGTAATGAATTATGTGTAACCTTGTAATGAATTATATGTAAATTTGTAATGAATTAAATATAAACAGTAATTCTAATCATGATCTTTTATAGAAAAACACTGCTCTGCTTTGTTTTTTGTCCTTTGTTGTTTTTGTTGGTTTTTATTTGTTTGGGTCGTCAGATGCTTATATTAAGCTCCATGATTATTTACATCAGTGTCAAACAACATGTTTACCGTGAACAAAATATCTCGAAATTAATTACAAACCCTAATTTAGAATAATGTGGTTTGCCTCAGGCTGTTATCTAATCACTTCCCCGTGTTCCAGGGGTTACACGTTCGTTTATAAAGCGAGAGGTCTGGAGTTCAAATCCGATTTAAGGCAACTCATGTATTTTTTTTAATTGTTTAAGCCAAATAAACATTGAATTAAATATCAGTGTTGCAATTAGCCTTACAGCCAATTTACTACAGTTATAACACTGAAAACAGCATTGCTGGCACTTGGCTTATAATCTCACAACCTTCACCTTTCTGACATTCTGAAACCCAAACAAATTCAGCGCCTTCTGTGCTTTGATTTTTATTGGGTTTTCTTTAAAATAAGTCTCAGCACTAAAGTTTATTTGTTTTAAGTTTTATACAAACTTAATATCGCTGTATTGTGTTTTTTGTTTTGTTTTGTTTTTAAGGTTTTGTTCTGGTGGGTTTTTTTTTCTTTTTTCTTTTTTTTTCAATTTTATATAAGTAATATATTACTATCTTGCCCACATTTGTTTGCTGTTTTATATTGTTATATTGTATCACTTATGTTTCTTATTATAGAATTATGTAATAACCAGAAATGAGCAGAAATAAATGTCTCTTCATTTCATTCTCCAAAAACCAAAAAAATGAGTACAGCTTGGTCATTTGTTTTAAAACGATGTTTTATCATTATTACTCGAAATTTGATAATACACTGCACGTGATAAAACTAAAATTAGACGCCAAAATGTAGCATAAATATAACGCACGCTGTATTCTTTTACATAAAAAATAATGTTGGCATATCATTAATTTTCATTAAAGCTTACAAAAGGAAATAAATATTTTAGTGTGTTTAAAAAAAAGAAAAGATTTAATTTTATTATTATTATTTATTTATTATTCATTTTTTATATATCAATTTTTTATTTTGCTACAACTGAAATATTTCAAATCCGTCACACTTGATTTCTTTTTTAATATGGTATACATAACCCTTATGATATAAACATATATCCGGATACTTTTTTTCGGATAGAAAATTGATATGTATATTTTATCTTACAACTGCCCTATTTAACAATTCAATGTACATTTTCATGGAAAAATACACTCTACATTTATAACTTCCTTGTCAAGATATGAATTGACGGCCAGGGTAAGATTATCTGTTTATTCATTTACTTAGCTATGTATCCGTGACATATTTTTCATTAAAAGTTTAAAATTTGAAATTTATCAATTAAAAACAATATGGAAAATTAAAAAATAATCCTTGTACGTTATGATTTTTTTTTTTTAATTGCGAACTTCTAATATATTACCAAAGAAAACAAAATATTTTATAAAAAATTTTTACAATTTTGTCTGTATAAAAAATGGTGCAAATAGGGTTAAAACATTAATAGAACCCAATATTTTGAATATACCCAAGGCTGCCCAGATTGTCCAAAATTAAAACAAAGTATGAAGTAAATGTTAAATCATGAAAATAAAAATAAAAATCCCCAAAGGACGATTTACCATAAGAAAAATTTATATCACATGATGATAATATGGAAATTTTATTACTTGTATATGGGAGAAAAAAATTTGAAAAATTATGGGTTAAAACCAATAGGATGTATTGAATATAATTAAATACATGTATTTTTTCTAATTTTAAAGCGGGATATTCAGCTATTTTAAAATTTCCCTGAATTGCGTAGTTTAAATTTCTTTTTATGATTTTTTAAAAGTAGGGACACATATACAAGACTAGCGATATATTACAATTCAAAAACCGCTTCAAGAATCAATTCGACACAAAGCGGGATTTTTAAAAAAATACCCAAAAACACTTAATGACACTTATTTTTGAAAAAGAAATTAAACCCCAAAATCAAACGCGGACATTTGATGCGTTTTTTAGATTAATTTTATTTCTCAAAAAGAATTATCGTTTTAAAAATATTAATTATATATCACCCCCCAAATTTTTCCCCGCCCAATTCTAATAGCCCTTACAACCAAAACGTTTTTCTCTGCAGATATCACCGCCTTTTTTTTCGGCCCTTATATTAAAAAAAGTCATCGGGCTTTTTTATTTTCAGAGAATCAAAACCTGCTTTTTCTTTTAGATAAACGAAAATTTCTTACACTTAGATAGTAGCATAAAACCGAGTTGACCCTTCAGAAATTGCACCAGCCATTTTACTCAGTAGATAGTCACTAGACTTTTTAATTTGTATGAAGTCGCAAGTCTTTTACCCCGGAGAAAGTTATCAGCCTTTCTACTCTGAGATAGTCACCAGCCTTTCTACTCTGAGATAGTCACCAGCCTTTCTACTCTGATATATTCACCAGCCTTTCTACTCTGAGATAGTCACCAGCCTTTCTACTCTGAGATAGTCATCAGCCTTTCTACTCTGAGATAGTCATCAGCCTTTCTACTCTGAGATAGTCACCATCCTTTCTACTCTGAGATAGTCATCAGCCTTTCTACTCTGAGATAGTCATCAGCCTTTCTACTCTGAGATAGTCACCCGCCTTTCTACTCTGAGATAGTCACTCCTTTTCTACTCTGAGATAGTCACCAAGCCTTTTTACTTTCTACTCAGATAGTCCACCAGCCTTTCTACTCTCAGATAGTCACCTGCCTTTTCTACTCTGAGATAGTCACCTGTCTTTCTACTCTGAGATAGTCACCTGCCTTTCTACTCTGAGATAGTCACCTGCCTTTCTACTCTGAGATAGTCACCAGCCTTTTCTACTCTAAGATAGTCATTTTCCTTTCTACTCTCAGATAGTCACCTGCCTTTCTACTCTCAGATAGTCACCTGCCTTTCTACTCTCAGATAGTCACCTGCCTTTCTACTCTGAGATAGTCACCTGTCTTTCTACTCTCAGATAGTCACCAGCCTTTCTACTCTCATATAGTCACCAGCCTTTCTACTCTAAAGATTGTCACCTGCCTTTCTACTCTGAGATAGTCACCAACCTTTTTACTCTAAGATAGTCACCTGCCTTTCTTCTCTGAGATAGTCACCTGCCTTTCTACTCTCAGATAGTCACCAGCCTTTCTATTCTCAGATGCTCATCTGCCTTTCTACTCTCAGATAGTCACCAGCATTTCTACTCTCAGTTAGTCACCAGCCTGTCTACCCTCAAATAGTAACCAGCCTTTCTACTCTCAGATAGTCAGCCTTTCTACTCTCATATAGTCACCAGCCTTTCTACTCTCATATAGTCACCAGCCTTTCTACTCTCAGATAGTCACCAGCCTTTCTACTCTGTGATAGTCACCAGCCATTCTTCTTTCATAAAGTCACCTGCCTTTCTACTTTGATAAAGTCACCAGCCTTTCTACTCTAAGATAGTCACCAGCCTTTCTACTCTCAGATAGTCACCAGCCTTTCTACTCTCAGATAGTCACCTGCCTTTCTACTCTGAGATAGTCACCTGCCTTTCTACTCTGAGATAGTCACCAGCCTTTCTACTCTGAGATAGTCACCAGCCTTTCTACTCTGAGATAGTCACCAGCCTTTCTACTCTCAGATAGTCACCAGCCTTTCTACTCTCAGATAGTCACCAGCCTTTCTACTCTGAGATAGTCACCAGCCTTTCTACTCTCAGATAGTCACCAGCCTTTCTACTCTGAGATAGTCACCAGCCTTTCTACTCTGAGATAGTCACCAGCCTTTCTACTCTCAGATAGTAACAAACCTTTCTACTCTGAGATAGTCACAAGCCTTTCTACTCTGAGATAGTCACCTGCCTTTGTACTCTCAGATAGTCAACTGCCTTTCTACCATGAGATAGTCACCAGCCTGTCTACTCTGAGATAGTCACCTGTCTTTCTACTCTCAGATAGTCACCAGCCTTTCTACTCTCATATAGTCACCAGCCTTTCTACTCTAAGATTGTCACCTGCCTTTCTACTCTGAGATAGTCACCAGCCTTTTTACTCTAAGATAGTCACCCGCCTTTCTTCTCTGAGATAGTCACCTGCCTTTCTACTCTCAGATAGTCACCAGCCTTTCTATTCTCAGATGCTCATCTGCCTTTCTACTCTCAGATAGTCACCAGCATTTCTACTCTCAGTTAGTCACCAGCCTGTCTACCCTCAAATAGTCACCAGCCTTTCTACTCTCAGATAGTCACCAGCCTTTCTACTCTGTGATAGTCACCAGCCATTCTTCTCTCATAAAGTCACCTGCCTTTCTACTCTGATAAAGTCACCAGCCTTTCTACTCTCAGATAGTCACCAGCCTTTCTACTCTGTGATAGTCACCAGCCATTCTTCTCTCATAAAGTCACCTGCCTTTCTACTCTGATAAAGTCACCAGCCTGTCTACCCTCAAATAGTCACCAGCCTTTCTACTCTTAGATAGTCATCTGCCTTTCTACTCTCATATAGTCACCAGCCTTTCTACTCTCATATAGTCACCAGCCTTTCTACTCTCAGATAGTCACCAGCCTTTCTACTCTGTGATAGTCACCAGCCATTCTTCTTTCATAAAGTCACCTGCCTTTCTACTTTGATAAAGTCACCAGCCTTTCTACTCTAAGATAGTCACCAGCCTTTCTACTCTCAGATAGTCACCAGCCTTTCTACTCTCAGATAGTCACCTGCCTTTCTACTCTGAGATAGTCACCTGTCTTTCTACTCTGAGATAGTCACCTGCCTGTCTACTCTGAGATAGTCACCAGCCTTTCTACTCTGAGATAGTCACCAGCCTTTCTACTCTCAGATAGTCACCAGCCTTTCTACTCTCAGATAGTCACCAGCCTTTCTACTCTCAGATAGTCACCAGCCTTTCTACTCTGAGATAGTCACCTGCCTTTCTACTCTGAGATAGTCACCAGCCTTTCTACTCTGAGATAGTCACCTGCCTTTCTACTCTGAGATAGTCACCAGCCTTTTTACTCTAAGATAGTCACCTGCCTTTCTACTCTCAGATAGTCACATGCCTTTCTACTCTCAGATAGTCATCAGTCTTTCTACTCTCTGATAGTCACCTGCCTTTCTACTCTGAGATAGTCACCTGTCTTTCTACTCTCAGATAGTCACCAGCCTTTCTACTCTCATATAGTCACCAGCCTTTCTACTCTAAGATTGTCACCTGCCTTTCTACTCTGAGATAGTCACCAGCCTTTTTACTCTAAGATAGTCACCGGCCTTTCTTCTCTGAGATAGTCACCTGCCTTTCTACTCTCAGATAGTCACCAGCCTTTCTATTCTCAGATAGTCATCTGCCTTTCTACTCTCAGATAGTCACCAGCATTTCTACTCTCAGTTAGTCACCAGCCTGTCTACTCTCAAATAGTCACCAGCCTTTCTACTCTCAGATAGTCATCTGCCTTTCTACTCTCATATAGTCACCAGCCTTTCTACTCTCATATAGTCACCAGCCTTTCTACTCTGAGATAGTCACCAGCCTTTCTACTCTGTGATAGTCACCAGCCTTTCTACTCTCATAAAGTCACCTGCCTTTCTACTCTGAGAAAGTCACCAGCCTTTCTACTCTGAGATAGTCATCAGCCTTTCTACTCTGAGATAGTCACCATCCTTTCTACTCTGAGATAGTCATCAGCCTTTCTACTCTGAGATAGTCATCAGCCTTTCTTCTCTGAGATAGTCACCCGTATTTCTACTCTCAGATAGTCACAAGCCTTTTTACTCTGAGATAGCTACCAGCTTTTTTACCCCGGAAATAATCAACAACATTCTTTTTCTGCAGACTTTTTCATTGACTTAAGCACCATCCTTCTTACCTCTCCAGATAGTCACTAGCCATTCTTCTTTGGGGTAGGGGGTGTGGGTCCCTGCCTATTCAGTCAATCAGATATGCATGTTTTTTTTAAATTTCGTAACTTGTCTATATAGCCGTCTCAATTGACATAGAGGGTATCTTTAGATATATTTAAGAAGTAGGTAAAAAATGTTCTAACAACTCACGCTGTAATCTTTAAGAGGTAATAACCGTTTCAAGTTTAGTTTCCAAGAAAATATCACGTTTGTACAAACATTTAGTAAGCTGAACTAACCAAAAGACATACTAGTATGCTTAAAACTGTCCAATATGTAAAAAGAGGCGCTAACGTCCAAGACCATCTAATATTTTACATATTGGACATGTTGAGGCTAATATCTGATTTATTCAAATTACGACATTTAACATCAATTTTTACATTTATTTATTAAATCGCATTACATTGTTATTGAAATAAAGAGAATTATTGCTAGCAAATGCGAATTTTACATCGTTATGTTAAAAGCATTAGTAAATAACATAATGCTTTTGCAGCCGTTTTCATGTTTGTAATACAGTGTATTCGTTTTCGTTAGGCTGCTAGCTGCCAACTTCATGCCGTTAAGCTGTTGACATTAATGATCAACCTCATTCTCTGACATTTCGGATGATATCGGCAAAATATGTATACAAGGAAAATCATGTGACAATGATGATTATTGTTGATTTTTTATCCGATATTTTTAGATTATTGATAGGTCTAAATTTGTTCAAATGTTTACTTAGTTCTCAATTTACATGATATATGCACACAATAATATTTCGTCCTTATTTTTGACGTGATAATCACAAGCATTATATTTCTACTACACAACAATACATCTGTCCAATATCATTTAGTTTCATTAGTTAGTTAATATTTACTATTATTGGACCATTACAATGATATGATCGAACAGCTTTGTATCAAAGTACAGAACAGGCAGTATTAGAGAATGGTATGATACAGTTTGTTGCTGAAAGGTATTGCTCTTTTTTTGGTAAGACTAAATACTGTTGTTGTTAAAACATTTTTGCTCCATAGAGGGCCGCTCTACAGAGGTTGTACTGTATCTATATTCTTTTAGATGTCGAAATTATCTCAACCACAACCCCAGAAGCGGGCTGACATGGAGCAAGTAAGCAAAGGTTTGATATGGATGAAGACGGAATATGACGTGAAGAAAGAAGCCAATTCCATGAAGGAAAAACTCCATGCTGTCAGAGAGAACTACCGGAGGGCGAATTATGCCGCGATAAAGGAAAATAACAAGTCATTTATCGAATGGAACGAGGATCTTTTGTCTTTCTGTAAAGCGAACAGGGTAAGTGTCCTTGCAGCGAATTCTTCTTTTTTATTCCTGATAAATGAGATGTCACAAGCGTCCAAGATAACACAGACATGCAGGCTTGACTGGTACTGTATTGAGTATATGAGTGTTTTGGTTATCAACTAGAAACTGCAATTTCTGCTACAAAAAATACTTTTCATGACGTTTTGTTATTAAGCAAATAGATTGTACTTGAAAGATGCAATGTCGGGTTCTTAAGCAATGGAACATTACCTCTGGAAACCTTCCATCACGTGACAAGGACTAATTAATCTGGGTGTTATGTTGATCTGCGAAATCTTGTTTTCTATTAGTCCCTTTTCGACGATATTATTTATAGGCTAGCTAACTTATCACTAAGAAGCAAGGATTTATTAACTTCTTAAAAAACGTCATTTGAAATAATGTCATAGAATAATTCATGTGGCTCCAGGAAGCCGTAAATATATATAAAAAATGTGCAAAATTGTAGGTTTTAGACCTTAGAACAGAAATATTGAACAAATGTTTTTTATTTCTATCATCGCTATTTAACTTCATTCAAAGTTTCGGCTTGCAAGTACTTTTCTTTGAATAATACGCAAAACATACACCATTAAAATCAAACACCTTGACTTCCGTGTGGTCATGTGTAAGCCTGGTGTTCCGAAAAAATAAGGCTCCCTTAGGGCTCAATAGATATCATTTCTCTTTTTAGAGAAAGTACCAGATGGAAAGCAGGACAGAAAAGATTGATAGAGAAATATTTGAACTACAGATGATAATTTCCCAAAAAGAAGAGGAAATTGAAAAACTACATGAAGAGCTGAAAGAAGAAAAAGAGGGAAAAGATCATGCGTTAAATAGGTGAAATATTGTTTTATGTTTTATTACAGGACAGTCTGTAAGCTGATAAAAACTTGGTATAACTTACTATAACAGGCACTACCCACACTTCATATGTGCAACCGAAACGCAAAACTAAATTAAGTGAAAGTAAAAGAAAAAATAAAGTAAACGTGCGTTACAGAGGATGCCACAATATTGACAGACATGCCGTATAACAGCAAAACTTCCCCGTATGCCGATCGGAACGTTCAGTATAACAGCATAATTACATTGCATGCCGACAGAATTGTGCGTTATAACAGCATAATTAACATGTAAGCCGAACTAAAATGTGCGATATAACTGCATCATTTCCTTATATCCCGATCGAAACGTGTAGAATAAAAGCATAATTACCTTGTATGCCGATCGAAACGAATTGTTCCCCAAATGCGGATTGAAACGTTCGGTATAACAGCATAATGACCCCGTACGCCGATCAAAACGAATTGTTCCCTGTATGCCGATCGAAACGTGTAGTTCTCTGCATGCCGATCAAAACGTGCAGTAGAACAACACGATTATCCCGTATGTCGATCGAAACGTGCGGTATAACAGCAAGATTTTCCCGTATGCCGATCGAAACATGCGGTACGACAGCAGGATTATCTCGTATGCTGATCAAAACGTGCGGTATAACAAGCAGGATTAGCCCGTATACCGATCAAAACGTGTGGTATAACAGCAGGATTATCCCGTATGCCGATCGAAACGTTCTGTACAACAACGGGATTATACAGTATACCGATCGAAACGTTCTGTACAACAACGGGATTATACAGTATACCGACCAAAAACGTGCTGTTTAACAGCAGGATTATCCCGTATGCCGATCGAAATTGCGCTGTATAACAACAGGATTATCCCGTATGCCGATCGAAATTGTGCTGTTTAACAGCAGGATTATCCTGTATGCCGATCGAAATTGTGCTGTATAACAACAGGATTATCCCGTATGCCGATCGAAATTGTCATGTATAACAACAAGATTATCCTGTATGTCGATCGAAATTGTGCTGTATAACAGCAGGATTATTTCGTATGCCGATCGAAATTGTGCTGTATAACAGCAGGATTATCCTGTATGCCGATCGAAATTGTGCTGTATAACAGCAGGATTATCCTGTATGCCGATCGAAACATTTGTGCGGTATAACAGCAGGATTATCCCGTATGCCGATCGAAATTGTGCTGTATAACAGCAGGATGTAATATAATGTCGATCGAAACGTATGGTATACTAGTAACTGGATAGCATGGGTACTCACTCCAGTAAATGTTTTGTAAACGGGTCATTCAAATGCAAGTTCAAGTTGCTGTGAATTGAAACTATACTTGAAAGGTGTTTTATACAGAAAAGAGACATGTTCAATGCCCCTTTTCAAGCGAACACTTATTATTCTATATTGAAAGTACATCTGCTATTAAGTTATTAAGGTACTGGCAGTACAAAAAACATACAAATACTGTGTATTATTTCTTTTTAAACAGATTAAGCGAGCTTCAATCTCACCTGCTGAAATTTGGAAATCCAGAAATAACAGACCTTGGCGACAAGAACCGGCCGACCAATCTTGGTGAAAGATATAAAGAGATATATGACAATGAATGGACTGACACGTTTGAGTTCTTAACAGAGAAGAATGATAAAAAAGATCCGGAGGCAATTGAAATTCTATATGCCATGTTAAAGGTACAATGTTTTTTGATATATATGTCACATAAAGATATTACTTTTACATGCCATTGGAAAGGTATAATATTATGCTACTTTAAGATATCGTTTTCGATACACATCGATAGACTTTATATCACGTGAAAATATATGTTCTGATGTGCAATGTTAAAATGTCAGTTCTTACATATACACTGTATTATACATTAAAACGTTATTTCTGACACACTCAAAATCACGTTAAATATCATTCTACTGTATGCTAATTTCAGAGTATTAGATCGATATATTTCATATGAATTATAATATATGCCACGTCAGTGTATCATTTTCAATTAAAAGTATCAGTTCCGGTAAACTTTATCTCTCGTTTACATATCATTTCTCATCAACTTTAATATTCCATCGACTTCAATATTCCGCGTTTACATATAATTTCTTATCAACTTTATTCCGCGTTTACATATCATTTCTTATAAACTTTATTACGCGTTTACATATCATTTCTTATCGACTTCATTATTCCGCGTTTACATATTTTTTCTTTTCAATTTTATTCCGCGTTAAAATATCATTTCATCATGCCGATGCTTTAACTATTACAAATATCAGTATTTGTTATCATTGCAGTGTTGCAGCGAGCTTTGTTCTGAATCAGTACAAAAACAGCATATGATTCTTGCAGGACTTATAACTGATCCATTATCGGTCAAGGTAAGTATCTAAGGTAGGTCAAAGTATTCCAAGGTTGATCAAAGATTTGATATGAGCACCTATTGACAGAATATACAAATGATATCTCCTTAAAATAATCTTTAATTTGAATAACAAAAATTTTAAGACAATCCGACATTCATGTTCGTTCAATTTAAGAAATTTTGTAATGAACTTCTTATTAATAATCCGCAACTTGAAAAGATTATATAGTTTACGAATATAACTGTAAACGTCTAGAAAAAAAAGATTGCCTAAGAAAAAACGAGTACCCTGTAAACTAGGTATCTTCTTAAATTTTACTATGCACACCATGAATTTGACTTGACACAAATAGTGATTTTTCTTTCTATTTTATTTTCTATACCTGTAAATAAAATATGCATAGTAGAACACATTTAATGTCAGCACGACAAAATTTTTTTTCTCTTAACCGCCATTTTAACCAAATTTTAATGATGGTTTAAAGAAAAAATTTTTGCACCGTTAATGCTGTTCCATGTCCGCGCTTCCAGAAACACTTATTTCCGTTTGACCAGCTTGAAGGAGAATACTCACTGGTTGAAAAATCCTGATTAGCCGTCAAGTGTTATTAAGAAATTGTGTAAGACAATATGGTCATTTCGATTAAAATGAAAATCGAAACGAATCCGTTTAAACGTGTAATCGTGGGGGCCTTACATACATGTAATGTATAATAAATCATAAATTATTTGAGAAGTTGGACTCCTATCATTTTAGTATTATTTTTAATTGGTTAAACATTTTGTATACTGTTTGTATACATTGCAAGAGGAAAAAAATTTTTTTCGATGTCTTTCATAATCACATTAAATAAGATGTGTATGTATGTGAGAAGTAAATTAACTAAAAACGTGATATGTAATGCCAGACACTTGTTTACAAACATTAATATACTGTATGTGTAAGTCGCTAACAAAGCCGCATACTAGCGTCAGTGGTACACAATGTTGCACCATCAGCTTGTTATACATCACTTAAATTTCTTAAATGTACATGTCCATCTTTCTGTCGTCATTTTTGGGGAAATTAAAAGAAAATTTCTGACTGAATTAAGCAAAAAAAAGGCAGACCACGTGCAGACGGTATTTGTCGCATGGATAGAATAAGTTGCCGCCAGCAGGTTGTGGGCAAAAACTTTGTAAAGAAATCCAAGGCATTTTATCTTGGAATTCAAATTTAATTTACGGTAAATTTTAAAGGCAACTTTATATTAAATATAAGGTGCGAAAAGCGACTTGTTTGTCAAGAGAATTTGTACGAAGGAAGTACAGAATCTAAACCATCATGATTTAGTATAATAAAAACTGAAAACTCTAGGAAACAAAAAAGGATAGGCCGTAAAATGGTTTTGTAAAACGAGGCTTATGCATGTAAAACTTAAATATTCAAATAAAAAAATCTTAATTCTAGGCTAAAACTGCTTTGGACCAGTCAGAATCTTCAACTCCTGAGACGAAAAATACCACACAAGTTAGTAGAAATCTTTATAACTTCTGATATTTTATTTCCTCTATGCCTGTGTAATTTTTGAAATATCCATAGTAGAACAATAAATTGGTCAGTAAACGACACTGACAACAACTTTTTATTCACTCTTCATAATCTGCGCTGTCATTCAAGTGAACTGTCAGTTTTAATGATGGTTCACGAAATAACTAGGTGCCTCTACCATTTATGTCCGCGCCTTCTCTGCAACATGTGCCCTCAGAGAAGAAAACAGCTTGTAATGTACATGTATTTTTTAATAATTGACTTCATGATACATGTATATGGAAAGTGTATTTTAGTAGGATCTGGTGGTATTTTTATCAATCCAATAATTGATTATCAATTATTGATTTAAAAATTTAGGACATGTAGATAAAATTTGTAATTTGTCAAACAGAAAGACTTGAGAAGATTTGACCGTCTTCACAGACCAGCCTGCATGGAAGAGAATACTATGCGGGTGGTAAAATCCTGTTTATGTCGGTTCAAGTGTTGTTAGTGTATTAAAGATCTGATTGATCAGTAATTTCATTTTCAGGCTGGTGACGCACCAGAAACTGGGAAAGCTGATGTTGCCATCAAAGAGTTCTGTAAAGGCACTGCTAATGAATTGCTTGAAAATATTACTATCACGGTAAGTTTATATATTTACAACGTGGAGTTAGCTATGTTATCAGGTTCATTTATCTATGCTGCTGGTGTACATGTCCTGATTTCAATGTACAATTATTCGTTATTTAATTAAGGGATTTCTTAACTTAACTTCATTTCTCTAGCTAATAATGGTAAAATCATTAAAAAAAGTCCCGACTGATCTTCAAGAACAAAATTACTATCACGTACCGGTGTATACATAATCTGCTTGAATCTGGCGTATTTCCCGACACATTCAACATTTTGCTCTCGTATTTTTTTCTTACTAAGACATGTTGTCATACATGTGCAAACATAGCACAATAGTTACATCTTTCAGTCACCGTTAAAATATTACATCTACCTTTATGTACGCAAATAAAAATCTAAAGCTTGATAAATTGCCCTAAAATCGCTTTAATATAAATCCGTACAAAAACGGAAGCTGGACAAGTTTATTTTAGAAATTCAGCAGGCTAAGTTTGATAATTTCTTATTGAAATCTGAATCATCCGGTTGGCTAGAAATGTATCATATAGTCAGATACATGTTATCTACATCTCTCTGATACAGTGTTGTTATTTTTCTGTGCCAGGATATTTTGCCGGTTATGAAGAAGAAAGAAAAGTTTACAGACGACATGTTACAGAACGAAGAGGTCAAGATATACCTTGAAAAATCATTTAAGTTGCTCTGGTTAATGCAGACACAACATCCGCCGATGTTTATAGACTTTACAAGATCTCCTGGGTCAGCTTTTGACACCAATGTTTTCGATACATACACAAATAGGGGTGCAGAGGTTGAGCAAATTGTGTGGCCACCAGTTTATTTACAAGAGGGTGGTCCTTTAGTAAGTAAAGGCGTGGCCCAGGGCAGAAATCAATCATAGTCTCTAAACAAAGCATTTGAATCTTTTTTGACAGTTTTAAATTTGGTCATGTCATGGATTTATATATTAATCCATGGTCATTTTAGTCCAAAGTAGGTACTCATTATATGAGAATAGTGTTGAGGTCAAATTAAAGCTGCATACCTCCAGATACTTGTAAATCAGATTATTTCAAGAAAATCAATCAATGATTTTTATAAAAACTAAAAAGATTTAAATAATTATTTACATGTCATGTTCGATTGTTGACTGCCTTTCGCAGTATTTGTCACAACATTTCTACTGCCTGACTAGTGACTAATGTTGTAAGGGCTATTTTTGCATATTTTTACACCATCTTGATAGTTTTCTTGGATTTTAAGTGCCATATGAACTGTGTTCATCTTTTTCTTAGTTTAATGCACAATATTTTTATATTTTCATTAGCATGAATCTGGGGGCATGCTGCTTTAATGAACTGCCATTCTCCTTTAATCATTTGTACTGTGACTATTGTGCTTTAACGATGTTATGATTATTAAAAAAAAAAAATGTTTTAGTTGATAATTTTAGATATTATATTTTTTATAAAAAAAAACCAACAAAAAAGTCAAGCATCATTATGTTGAAGCATTGTTATGATGATGCTGGGCTTTTTTCTTCTATAGCAGGGGCTCAGAATTCATGAGAATCATGCAATTTTCCCTGAAAATATGATTGACATGAAGTCTTTTCTTCCTCATTTGCAAAAATACTGTGTTATATTTCCCAAAATTAAGGCCGCTTCCACTACTTGTGAAAAAAGAAAACCTTTGAATGGCTGTAATTTAAACTTCAAATTAACTAATGTTCTGTTCTTTTTATGTAGCCTAATTAATTGCTGTGTATTATCCGCAATGTGTATATTTACTTTTTAACACATTTTATATAATATGCCATAGTCATATGTTAGATTACACAGTATGTATTCAAGAATTTATGTAAGTAGCAAATTAGACATAGTATATTTTAATATATTTTATAAGTCAGTATGTCATTTAAGTAATTTATGTAATTAGCAGATTAGACATTGTATATTTAAATTTTAAATACATTGCATTATATTAACTATGTCATTTTACATTATGAACCATTGGAAAGAAAAATAAAGTTATTGAATTCATCAAGTTTAGTTATATTTTTTTGGCCTGTTACAAGTTTGAAACAATTACTTCAAACATATTCATTAAAGCTTGATTGGAATTTACTTTTTGCAGCTTTTGTATAAGCTTTCTGGAGCTACCAATTACTGTTGTCATATGATGGAGCATGGTTGTGTGCATACTATGGCTCAAACCCACATTCCCAGGGTATGTCAATCACTAGGCCACTAGTATCGTCTACAGTGAAAACATCAAAAATAATGTAAATTTGGGGGATCTTTACACACTAAAAATTTCATTTGTCTTGTGAGTTTCATAAATAACGGCATTAAGTACATTACAAGAAAGACAATTTATTTTCTAGCAGCATAATACATGTATAAGAATTTGACAACTGGGCTGAACAGTCACCCAGAAGCTACAGTTTCTAATAAATCACAGATACTGTCTATAAATAGAATGGAATGCAAAATGTCCAATCATATCTGATATCCATAATCACATGTAAATGTACCTATAAATAGACCATGTAGACAGAATGAAAATGTCCAATCAGATCCAACATCCGTAGTCACATGTCAAAGTATCTATAAATACACTGAATGCAAATGTCCAATCAGATCCAACTTCCATAGTCACATGTCAATGTATCTATAAATAGGCTAAATGTAAATGTCCAATCAAATCCAACTTCCATAGTTTCATCATCAAGTTCCAGAATTGAGATTGTATAGAATTGACTTTAAATTGAGAGCCAGGAAAGCTTGGTCATTGGAGCATCCTCTTAACAGTTCCTGTATAATTCCAGTAATTGTGTAAACTTCAAAGAATCTTTTGTTTGTCCTGATAAAAAAGAACAAAATATGCATGTCAAAAAACGATCTTTCAGGAAATATTAATAAAAAGACAGTAAACAGTTTGGATGAAAGCTTGCTTAAAATTTAAGTGAGTGCATAAACTTATGTTATAGAACTTGCTGGAAAGGCGAGTCTCTTGGTTTATGACAAAATAAACTAACATCATTGTAGTATAGAAAATATGAAATACTTTATAATAATTTATTTGCATAGTCAACAAAAACATGTATGGTAAAATATAAAAGGTCTCATATTTTTTCACTAAGATAAACCCTAAAATGTGATGAATTTAGCTCCTGAATTACAATAATCAGTTTTTGCATGAAAAAGTATGATGACTCTTCATACTTTTGAAAGCTTCTAAAAGACTAAGCTCAATCTCTCTAGAAGCTTGAGATAAAGAAAAATGATGACTCACCTTACTTTTGAAAGCTTCTGAAGGACTATGCTCAATCTCTCTAGAAGAAAATGATTACTCACCTTACTTTTGAAAGCTTCTGAAAGACTATGCTCAATCTCTCTAGAAGCTTGAGATAAAGAAAAATGATGACTCACCTTGCTTTTGAAAGCTTCTGAAGGACTATGCTCAATCTCTCTAGAAGAAAATGATGACTCACCTTACTTTTGAAAGCTTCTGAAAGACTATGCTCAATCTCTCTAGAAGCTTGACATAAAGAAAAATGATGACTCACCTTACTTTTGAAAGCTTCTAAAGGACTATGCTCAATCTCTCTAGAAGAAAATGATGACTCATCTTACTTTTGAAAGCTTCTGAAAGACTATGCTCAATCTCTCTAGAAGCTTGAGATAAAGAAAAATGATGACTCACCTTACTTTTGAAAGCTTCTGAAGGACTATGCTCAAACTCTCTAGAAGATAATGATTACTCACCTTACTTTTGAAAGCTTCTGAAAGACTATGCTCAATCTCTCTAGAAGCTTGAGATAAAGAAAAATGATGACTCACCTTACTTTTGAAAGCTTCTAAAGGACTATGCTCAATCTCTCTAGAAGAAAATGATGACTCATCTTACTTTTGAAAGCTTCTGAAAGACTATGCTCAATGTCTCTAGAAGCTTGAGATTAAGAATCATGATGACTCACCTGACTTTTGAAAGCTTCTGAAGGACTATGCTCAATCTCTCTAGAAGCTTCATATCCTGTCTTGGAGCCCTGAGAACCATGGCAACAGTACGGAACCAAGTTTCATTACTACAGCTCTCCAGAAATGGAGGGAGAAAGGGAGAATCTGTTGACATTTGCAGGAATATATCCATAGCTGGTGACATAAATGGCTGAAATAATGAAATTAAAGTTTCCTTTCCTTCTTTTACAATTTATATTTATAGTATGAAAGTAGGCAAAAGCCTATGAACGAGAAAGTCAGATTAAAAAAAAATTTCATTTTTTATTTTACATTTTTCGATTTGAAGTTGTCATTCAGAATTTCATGCACTGCTTTCATTTTCAATTGGAACACCTCGACAATTATTCTTAAGCTGCAAAAGTTAAGAATGTACTGTTATCAGAATACCCTTCCAATTTTCATTGAGTTAGTGCCGAGCTAGAAATGACACTGAAAATTTCAATAAAAGAAATCTATGTATTTTTTAACTGTTTTTTATTTGATTTCATTTTAAATATACACATGTAGTCTTTTATGGGGCAAGCCAAAGCTCAGAGGTCTTTGACTTCCCTATATACATGTAACACTTTACATCTTCAAGTAATAACTGGTTATCCAGAAAGAAAATGTCAAATTCATCAAGAAAAGTACTAGTACTCACTTTATTTACAGGTTTTAGGAACTGTAAGGCAACAGTGGTGCCCTGGTAGTACAGAAATAATTCTTTTGCCACATCTGACTTTAAATCAGCTTTCAATACATCAAACACATGGGCTAACAAATCAACTGAAAAAAAAATGCTTACACTAAATATTTCATGAAAATTTGCTGCTTATACAGTAAAATGATTTTTATCTAGGACAAAATGGTTTCAAATACACTGTATGTACTTTTTTTAACAATAAATTATAACTTTGATGAAAAATATGGATGACAATCTGTCATACATGCATGTTTCTTACAAATATGATTAACAACAGGAATGCCTCCCAACTGACATTGCTTAAATTTTTAGAACACCCCATTTGCAAGTTAGAAGATTTTAGTATTAAACTAACAAGAGCTGTTGGTAGGACAATTCTCAGTGCTTGATAGTAAAACAAGAACCTGGAAAAGAATTTTTGGATGATCATCAAGTTCAAGAAGGGCCATAATTCTGTAAAAAAATCCATGTTTAAGTTATGGACCTTGAACAGGGACCTCCTGTTATGCTTTCAAATAAGCGTGTGAAGTTTCATTTCGTTCCATAGTTTTGGCACAAAAGCTCTTCCTTTTCTTTGAAAAGTTGAGCTAAAAAAAGTGTATTCATAGGACACTTTGCCCCTGCATAATTTGCCTATCATGATGGCATATTATATACTTCATCCAATCACAGTATGCTCCTAATTTTTTGTAAATGTTGGCATATATATTTGAGCATAGATGCACAGACACACCCCAAGTCTGTGTTTGGTGACATGAATAAGTAAGTATTGCTGCTAGCCTTCAACATGGTAAAGGAAATGATGAATATATGGTAGTATAGGGATACCTTGAGAACAGTAGGCCAATAAGTATCATTGCTAAAATTAAATGGGTTTAAAGGAGAGGGTAAATTTAGTAAATACCTTGAGACAGTGTACGTAAGATTATCAGTGATGACAACAATCGAACATGCATATTTGAACTTCTGAAGTATATTCCTTCTCGGTTTTTCTCAGTTTTCACTGGAGATGTTGTGACGTCGGTGATTGTGTAGGGATCCGTATCGTAGAAACGTACTGTCTTGGACCGGTACAATTCCTCTCCAAGCCTCCGAAATGTCGAAGAAAGATTTGACTTCTGCTGAAATTTCAACAGTCCTTTTTTATCCCAAGATGCAATGCAAAATGATAAGGAAATATTGAAAAATACATTTTTAATCAGGTCATGTCAAAAACCTCATCTTAGCTATGACCAGGTGTACGAGAAACGGCACCCTGATGAGTACATTTAAATTTGTAATCTAGGCTTAATGAGTTTCCATCCACCCTTTTAGGCACTGAGAGTTAACCGTTATTGTAAAATAATTAATATGTGGACTTTAAACAACACTAATGTTGGTTTGTAGATGATTTAAATAGAAAGGAATTGACAAATAAGATAACATTAAACCTTTACTCCTAAATATGAATTATTATACCCATTCCCCTACTATAAACAGCAAATATAGTTAAATATCAAAATGCTACATTAAGATAAATATTTTTTTCATTTATTACCTCCCTGAAGCTTTTTATATACAAAGTAGTACAAACTCATTGCTCTAAACACAGCTTTAGCCGTGCAGTCTGACCAGGCTCTATACTATTGGCTGGCCAAGTTCTAATTCTCACTTTCATATCCCTTAAAAACTGATAATGGACTGTTCCAAAATGGAAATTGGAAAAGTCCATTTAAGAAATTCAGCAGGTTAAGGGTTAATTTTCAAATGAACTAGTCCAAATTCAAAGCAGAACAAATCTATTACACAAATTCAGCAGATTCAGGGTATAAGCTACACTAAAAATATGAGAATACAATTTTCAAACCTGTTGACCTTGACTTTGTTCTACATGTACGAGAGCCCAGTATGTGAACTGTAAACATGGCAGACATAACTTCAGGTTGTGTCCTGGGAACTCCTTCAACATCTCTACAAGGGCTGGTAAAATCTGTTAACAATAAATCAATTTCTTTCATCACATCAATAATGGCATGCTTGCATTGACAATGACTGGTCTATGATTCCAGTATTATACATAGTATAGTGTAAAGTATAATCTGTCTGCATGTTAGGTGAGCATATTTGAAAGGCTTAATTCTATTTTACAGATTTTAAATTTTAGTCCTTACCTTGTTGGCGGCAAAAGATCACAACCATGTGACCAGTGGAGATCAAGATCAGCTATTCCAATTGATCATGATCTGTGATCTGCACTGTTCAATAATAAGTCAGTAATTATCCCTAAAACTGGTGAATGATTTTGTCCAGATAAGGATTTATCATGGAATGGCTTTGTCAACTGTTGCCATGCAATGTTTTTGTAATTAAGTTCATACAAAATTTATTTAATTTCAGTTGCTAAGGATATTTTAATCTATTGCTAGGGAATGTCATTACGACCTATTGCCATGAAATGGCATTGTGACCTGTTCTGATAGACTTGCATTTTTGTACTTTTGCTATGCAATTACTTTTAAATTGTTCCTATGAAAATTAAGAAATAATCATTTATTAATAATTGCTCTATACATTTACATACCTTAATGACTTTTTCCTGCAAGAATTCTTGTGTTGCCACTCGGTCAACAGGTTTCAGTATATTGTCTATAGTTGTATATCGTAACTGAGAATCAGAAACCCAATCTAGTAGAGTAGACATCACTTCATATGTGGTAACTGGTAACTAGTTATAAAACAACAGAATTTAAAGGTCTATAATCTGTATGTTACAATAAAAAATTGTATTATATACATTTATAAATTATATTATTAGTTATAAAATTTCTTGACAGGTTATATAGGCCCTATATAAATAGCTGTTTGTATATGTGACCCAAGCCACTAGGCAAGGGTCATATAATTGAAATCAAATGTTAATTAAGGATAATACATTGAACCTTTGAAGAATCTTTATAACCAATTTATAATACACCAAACTTTCTTTTATTGGAGAATAAAATGACATTTCTTCAAAGATTAACACGAGTCATTTTTATAACATCACAATTATCCAATGAAAAGAACCCTTAAAAACATGCAATATTATATACAATTTAATTGCTATATAAACATCATACAGCAGTCATATTGTCTTGGGTTAATGTATTTAGTAGGTCTCAATGGCAGCTGTATAGTGACCTACCTTTCATTAAATATAACACACACACACGCACACAAACACACACATGCATACATATCTATATTTATCTATATTTATATATATACATAACTATCTATGCAAGAATAGTAAAATGCCACCTTAAAACCGAGAATTTACACAAGCATGATATTAGTATGACCCAGTTTGACTTAACTTACTTATGGTGGTCAATATACCATTGACCGTTAAGTTAACATTTGAGGCATTAATTTGGCCAATGTAGAAGTACATTTTTTCATATCATTTTATTATAATGCTTGGCTAAAATTCAAAAGATTTTTTTCAAAAAGTCAAGGACTATTATTTTAAACAAGAGGGCCATGATGGCCCTGAGGTCGCTCACCTGTATATAGGCCCCCCCCCCCCCCCCGGGCCAATTTTTTACCCAAGGGCTTTTATTTGTTTATTTGAACAGACTTGGTAGACACCCATAAGAAGATGTTTCATGCTAAACATTTAAGTTCTAGCTCATTGGCTTTTTTAAAAGAAGATTTTTAAAGTTTTTACTATACACATATAGTTAAAAACAATGACACCCCTGGGGCAGGGCCAGTTTTGACCCCAGGGCTTTTATTTGAACATACTTGGTAGACACCCATTAGAACATGTTTCATGCTAAATATCTTAGCTCTAGCTCTTTGAGTTCTTTAAAAGAAGATCTTTTAAGTTTTTACTATATGCATATAGGGAAAATCAATGACCACCTGGGGCGGGGCCAATTTTGACCCCAGGGCTTTTATTTGAACAAACTTGGTAGACAATCATTAGAAGATGTTTCATGCTAAATATCTTTGCTCTAGCTCTTTGGGTTCTTTAAAAGAAGAATTTTTAAGTTTTTACTATATGCATATAGGGAAAATCTATGACCCCCTGGGGCGGGGTCAATTTTGACCCCAGGGTTTTTATTTGAACAAACTTGGTAGACACTCACTAGAAGATGTTTCATGCCAAATATCTAAGCTCTAGCTCTTATGGTTCTTAAAAAGAAGATTTTTTAAGTTTTTACTATACGCATATAGGGAAAATCAATGACCCCGGGGCGGGGCCAATTTTGACCCCAGGGCTTTAATTTGAACAAACTTGGTAGACACTCACTAGAAGATGTTTCATGCTTAATATCTTAGCTCTAGCTCTTTGGGTTCTTTAAAAGAAGATTTTAAAGTTTTTACTATATGCATATAGGGAAAATCAATGACCCCCTGGGGCGAGGCCAATTTTGACCCCAGGGCTTTTTATTTGAACAAACTTGGTAGACATTCACTAGAAGATGTTTCATGCCAAATATCTAAGCTCTAGCTCTTACGGTTCTTTAAAAAGAAGATTTTTTAAGTTTTTTACTATATGCATATAGGGAAAATCAATGACCCCCTGCGGCGGGGCCCAATTTTAACCCAGGGCTTTTATTTGAACAAACTTGGTAGACACTCACTAGAAGATATTTCATGCCAAATATCTAAGCTCTAGCTCTTATGGTTTTTTAAAAGAAGATATTTAAAGTTTTTTCTTTTGGTTGCCATGGCAACCAGAGTTCTGCATGGAATTAAATTCTTTGAACAATTTTTAAAAGGTGACCACCAAAGGAACATTCCTGTGAAGTTTGGATGAAATTGGCTCAGGTGGTTTATGAGGAGATGTCATTTACAGCAAAAGTTTACGGATGGACGGACGACGGACGAAAAGCGATCACAAAAGCTCACCCTTTCACTTTGTGACAGGTGAGCTAAAAAGGTCAAATTAAGAAGTTGTACTGTTACAATGTCTTATCAAAAAATAAAGTAAAAATCTGGACAATAATTAAATTAATACAATATTGACTTAAATTAATATCACAACTAGGGTCAGAAAAAAAAGCCTTACTAAGACTCAATTCAGAGACCCTCAGAATACATGTACCATACCTCAGCACTACAAAAACAAGAGGGCCATGATGGCCCTGAGGTCGCTCACCTGTAATAGCCCCCCCCCCCCCCCGGCCCAATTTTTACCCAAGGGCTTTTATTTGTTTAATTTGAACAGACTTGTAGACACCCATAAGAAGATGTTTCATGCAAAACATCTAAGTTCTAGCTCATTAGGTTTTTTAAAAGAAGATTTTTTAAGTAATTTATTATACACATATAGTTAAAAACAATGAACACCCTCGGGCAGGGCCAGTTTTGACCCCCGGGCTTTTATTTGAACAAACTTTGTAGATATTTACTTAAAGATGTTTCATGCTTAATATCTAAACTCTAGCTATTTTGGGTTTTTTCAAAGAAGATTTTTAAGTTTTTGCTATACACATATAAGGAAATCAAATGACCCCCGGGGCGGGGCCAGTTTTGACCCCAGGGCTTTTATTTGAACAAACTTGGTAGACACCTATTAGAGCATGTCTCATGCTAAATATCTTAGCTCTAGCTAATTTGGGTTCTTTAAAAAGAAATTTTTTATGTTTTTACTATACGCATATAGGGAAAATCAAATGACCCCGGGGCGGGGCCAATTTTGACCCCAGGGCTTTAATTTGAACAAACTTGGTAGACACTCACTAGAAGATGTTTCATGCTTAATATCTTAGCTCTAGCTCTTTGGGTTCTTTAAAAGAAGATTTTTAAGTTTTTACTTTATGCATATAGGGAAAATCAATGACCCCCTGGGGCGAGGCCAATTTTGACCCCAGGGCTTTTATTTGAACAAACTTGGTAGACATTCACTAGAAGATGTTTCATGCCAAATATCTAAGCTCTAGCTCTTACGGTTCTTTAAAAGAAGATTTTTTAAGTTTTTACTATATGCATATAGGGAAAATCAATGACCCCCTGCGGCGGGGCCAATTTTAACCCCAGGGCTTTTATTTGAACAAACTTGGTAGACACTCACTAGAAGATATTTCATGCCAAATATCTAAGCTCTAGCTCTTATGGTTTTTTAAAAGAAGATATTTAAAGTTTTTTCTTTTGGTTGCCATGGCAACCAGAGTTCTGCATGGAATTAAATTCTTTGAACAATTTTTAAAGGTGACCACCAAAGGAACATTCCTGTGAAGTTTGGATGAAATTGGCTCAGTGGTTTATGAGGAGATGTCATTTACAGCAAAAGTTTACGGATGGACGGACGACGGACGAAAAGCGATCACAAAAGCTCACCCTTTCACTTTGTGACAGGTGAGCTAAAAAGGTCAAATTAAGAAGTTGTACTGTTACAATGTCTTATCAAAAATAAAGTAAAAATCTGGACAATAATTAAATTAATACAATATTGACTTAAATTAATATCACAACTAGGGTCAGAAAAAAAATGCAGCCTTACTAAGACTCAATTCAGAGACCCTCAGAATACATGTACCATACCTCAGCACTACAAAAACAAGAGGGCCATGATGGCCCTGAGGTCGCTCACCTGTATATAGCCCCCCCCCCCCCGGCCCAATTTTTACCCAAGGGCTTTTATTTGTTTATTTGAACAGACTTGGTAGACACCCATAAGAAGATGTTTCATGCAAAACATCTAAGTTCTAGCTCATTAGGTTTTTTAAAAGAAGATTTTTTAAGTATTTATTATACACATATAGTTGCTCTTTGGGTTCTTTAAAAGAAGATTTTTAAGTTTTTACTATATGCATATAGGGAAAATCAATGACCCCCTGGGGCGGGGCCAATTTTGACCCCAGGGCTTTTATTTGAACAAACTTGGTAGACATTCACTAGAAGATGTTTCATGCCAAATATCTAAGCTCTAGCTCTTACGGTTCTTTAAAAGAAGATTTTTTAAGTTTTTACTATATGCATATAGGGCAAATCAATGACCCCCCGGGCCGGGCCCAATTTTAGACCCCAGGGCTTTTATTTGAACAAAACTTGGTAGACATTCACTAGAAGATGTTTCATGCCAAATATCTTAGCTCTAGCGCTTTCGGTTCTTTTGAAAAGAAGATTTTTTAAGTTTTTACTATATGCATATAGGGAAAATAAATGACCCACCTGGGGCAGGGCCAATTTGGACCCCAGGGCTTTTTATTTGAACAAACTTGGTAGACAATTCACTAGAAGATGTTTCATGCCAAATATCTAAGCTCTAGCTCTTACAGTTCTTTAAAAGAAGATTTTTTTAACTTTTTACTAATATGCATATAGGAAAAAACAATGACCCCCTGGGGCGGGGCCAATTTTGACCCAGGCTTTTATTTGAACAAACTTGGTAGACATTCACTAGAAAGATGTTTTTATGCCAAATATCTAAGCTCTAGCTGTGACGGTTCTTTAAAAAAGATTTTTTTAAGTTTTTTACTATATGCATATAGGAAAATCAATGACCCCCAAGGGCGGGGCCCAATTTTGACCCCAGGGCTTTTATTTGAACAAACTTGGTAGAACATTCACTAGAAGATGTTTCATGCCAAATATCTAAGCTTCTAGCTCTTAAAGTTCATTAAAAGAAGATTTTTTAAGTTTTTACTATATGCATATAGGGAAAATCAATGACCCCCCAGGGCGGGGCCAATTTTGACCCCAGGCTTTATATTTGAACAAACTTGGGTAGACATTCACTAGAAGATGTTTCATGCCAAATATCTTAGCTCTAGCTCTTTGGGTTCTTTAAAAGAAATTTTTTAAGTTTTTACTATATGCATATAGGGAAAATCAATGACCCCCTGGGGCTGGGCCAATTTTGACCCCTGGGCTTTTATTTGAACAAACTTGGTAGACCATTCACTAGAAGATGTTTCATGCCAAATATCTAAGCTCTAGCTCTTAAAGTTCATTAAAAGAAGATTTTTTAAGTTTTTACTATATGCATATAGGGAAAATCAATGACCCCCTGGGGCGGGGCCAATTTTGACCCCAGGGCTTTTATTTGAACAAACTTGGTAGACACTCACTAGAAGATGTTCCATGCCAAATATCTTAGCTCTAGTCTTACGGTTCTTTAAAAGAAGATTCTTTAAGTTTTTACTATATGCATATAGGGAAAATCAATGACCCCCCGGGGCGGGGCCAATTTTAACCCCAGGGCTTTTATTTGAACAAACTTGGTAGACACTCATTAGAAGATGTTTTCATGCCAAATATCTAAGCTCTAGCTCTTAGGGTTGTTTAAAAGAAGATATTTAAAGATTTTTTCTTTCGGGTTGCCATGGCAACCAGAGTTCTGCATGGAATTAAATTCTTTGAACAATTTTTAAAAGGTGACCACCAAAGGAACATTCCTGTGAAGTTTTGGATGAAATTGGCTCAGTGGTTTATGAGGAGATGTCATTTAAAGCAAAAGTTTACGGACGGACGACGGACGCCCGGACGGACGAACGGACGGACGGACGGACGGACGCCGGACGAAAAGCGATCACAAAAGCTCACCCTGTCACTTTGTGACAGGTGAGCTAAAAATCAATCAAACAAAACAACATAATTAAGTTACTGTTTAATCATGTTGTGTGTGTGTTTGGGGGGGGAGATATCATTTTTAAAAAGAATTGAAAAATAGTAAACAAATTTAACATGTGTACCTTTTGTGTTTTAGTTGACTTTGGCCTATCCTTATCCTCAGTCGGATAGTCTGGCTGGGGTTTGGACTTAGGTACAGCCATAGGGAGTGACAGGTCAGCTTCACGTTGCCGTTGAACAAAATCTTGCTTTCTCTGTAAGTTTGTAAGTCGGGCCTGGACACTTAATGACTGCTTCTCTAATTTTTCATGCTGACCTTTCAAAGCTTCTAGCTGTAACAAAAACGAAAACAGTTATTATAAGTTACTCCTCCTTTACAACCTTTTCTCTTTAATGCTTGATTGAATAGCTTGTTCACAAATTTTGTCATAACTCTTTTCTTTTCTTTTTTTTTTTGCGTCTCTTTAACCTAGTCACCAGCTCACAGAATGTTTAATGGGTAATAATAATTTGTATGGTATAAAAAAGTGGTCATAACCATCATTACAAGTTTATCTACCTGTATTATATGTGAATAAGTAGGAACATGTGAAGACCGGTCAATCTGTCTCAAATGCAGAGCACTTTAAATGAGATAGTATACAACTTTTCAGATAGGCAACTAATCTGTATTTGATTTTGAGACCACCTGCTGTGTCTTAATTGTGAAGATGTCACCAGCAAGCAAACACATTGGTACAGACATACTTTTGATGTTAAACTTGTTATCAATGGTCAGTCCAAATTTCCAAACACTATGACCAAAATTTTTAATGGTTGAACTAAACTAGTCTATCATATTAAAGACATATCTAACCTATCAAATTAGTATACTCTTCCATCATCTCATAAAACAATTTTTTTAATTACTGAAAATTAAATATGTTGTACAATTATATCAACATTTCCATTATCATAAGTTAGTAAATCATCATTTACATGACACAACATTTTCATTATCATTAATAAGTAAATCAACATTTACATGGCACAACATTTTCATTATCATTAATAAGTTAATCAACATTTACATGACACAACATTTTCATTATCATTAGTTAGTAAATCATCATTTACATGACACAACATTTTCATTATCATTAATAAGTAAATCATAATTTACATGACACAAAATTTTCATTATCATTAATAAGTAAATCATCATTTACATGACACAACATTTTCATTATTAATAAGTAAATCAACATTTACATGACACAACATTTTCATTATCATTAATAAGTAAATCAACATTTACATGACATAACATTTTCATTATCATTAATAAGTAAATCAACATTTACATGACATAACATTTTCATTATCATTAATAAGTAAATCAATCGATTAAATGCTGTGGAAGCATATATCTCACATACGCAAGATTTTTCAGTGACAATATATTTGTTGGCAATCAAAGTACTGAAAGCACAAGTGTGACTAAAATGCATCAAATTGATTGATCCGCTAAAAAGTTAAATCTATAAGGTATGGAACAGAGACATAATCATGCATGTATAAGTCATCTAAACATTGTCACTACTTGGCTGTTTTGTTTGTGGTTATATCTAAGCTGACAAAATTTCAAAGAAACAAAATATAAAATTAACAAAAATTTACAAAATTATATCTAGGAGAGAGTCTGATACTGTATAGAGAAATTTGTAAAGGATATAGTAAATACACAAACTTAGAATTTAACCAGATTAAAAAACAAAACAAATTAAGTTCAAGGTCCCTCCTGATTCAATAAATCACTTGCCCCTCATGGCTATGGCTTTGAACCCTATCAGGGTACTTTGTTTGTTGTTTTTTCATGTGAGTGAGTTGTCACTTGTTTAGAAATATCTTTATGTCTATAAATCCCCAGGTCTCAATGTTTTCTAACTTTCAAATACATTAGTCTGATGACATAATCTTACAGTATTAACTACATCTCATCTTGTATTGCATGTGTGGTGGTGACATTAGGTTGTAATGACCAACAGCTTTCATGTCAAACTGTCAAAATATCCTGTCATATGTATTAATCAAATTAATACCAAGATTTCAATAAGTTTAAGTGGAAATGTTTTCCCTTTGTCAGCTATTCTGTTTTATATTTACAGGAGAGTAAGTATATCCCTATTAGCATGTACTTCATAAAATAGTGATTCATTTATTACCTCCTTTTAAAATGAAATTATAGTTTGTTTTCATTTCCCCTTTTAAGTTGGGTTTAAAATGAAATTATGGCCGTTTAAGTATAAATGATGAGTGCAAAGATAAAGTCAAAATAACTTTATATTTTGCAATGATTGCTTTAAATTTTATTTTCTTCTTCACATGAATAATTTATTATTCACTTGAACCACAGAAATGGCAAGTTTTACAGGTGGGGTAAATACATTAGTAAATCTCTGTACATTATTCAGGGCAGGTGATCACATAAATTTTGTTAAAGATAACACTTTTTCAGTAGCCATGATTAATTAAAAGGGTACAGTACAAGGACTTTAGAGTGCCACCTTTTGGGAAACCCTACTGAAAGGAGTGACTTTAGGGCGAGTTTTATTCTCTGTGAAGTCTTACTGAGGGATATAAGATGATTATGTTGTTGTACAGAGTTGATTTCTCTGCAGGGAGAGGGGATACTGTACTAAGGTTGTACTAAATTTGCAATTTTTTCTATATATCTGTTAATGTTTTCAAGATTCATTTATATAGATCATGTATCAGAAAAGTAATTTCCGATGCTAACCATACATAATTTTCCAAATGTTACTCCTTTTTTCTAGTAACACATGAACTAGTACAAAGTTAATTTAAACTAAGCGACCACGGGGGCTGGACCAATTCTAACCAAAGGGGCATGATTTATAACTTTTGTTGAGGTCCATAAAGTGATGCTATATGCTTAATATCAAAGCACTGGGCATTGTTGTTTCTGAGGAAAAGATGTCAAAATTGTATTCTTAACATCTATTTTTTAGCTTTTTTTGACCTACTTACGCCTCAGACTTGAACCATTTATATAAACAAAAAATTAAAAAAGAAACCTATAGATCATTCAATGTGAAGTTTGGTAAAAATCAGCCTTGTGATTTAAGTGATGGTGTTTAAAGAAATTGTTGAACAATTAAAAACAACAGATACATAACTATCAAAAAAGCTCAATTAACAGCATTTTTGTGCTCTGAAAGAACTACTTATCTTTGAAGGATTTAATTTTTCTACATGTCAAAACATAGTGCAAGGACACATGCACTTACATTTATATCATATTTATGTAATAACCAAGCTGTTTCAGTGTTATTCACCAGTGAAAGTACAATGCTATATCATCACCTTAGCGCAATAATTGGTTAACTGCTATTAAATTTAACCCGTTACTGCACTTAGGTGATGATATATTGACCTGACAAGCAATGCAATTTCCATTTAAACCTGTATGTTAATATAAACCTGTATGTTAATATAAACCTGTAAGTTACCTCTTTTCTCTGAGCATCATTGGCTAGCTTCAAGGTCTCAAAATTATCTTTCAATCTCTTGTTCTCTTTTGTCTTCTCTTTCAATGCCAGCTCTATCTTCATTAACTCTGCCTTGTATTTCTGAATAATGAAACATAAATTAGCCGCGTCATGACAAAACCAACATAGTGTGTTTGAGAACAGCATGGATTCAGACCAGCCTGCGCATCCCCGCAGTCTGATCAGGATCCATGCTGTTCGCTATCAGTTTCTCTTCTTGTAATAGAGTTGGTAAGCGAACACAATGGATCCTGATAAGACTGTGCGGAGGCGCAGGCTTGTGTGGATCCATTCTGGTGGCAAACCCATTATGTTGGTTTTGTCATGACGCGGCTCAAATGTGTTTGAACATCACAATAACAAAGTAGCTGCAAAATTTTATAAGATACATGTGTATCTATGTATCACCTTAAGGGGTTACTATACAATTTGATAATAGATATGCAATCTGATGTATTAATTAGAATTGATACCTTGTTGTAAAGATCTGTGACCGGTACTTTTAATGTTTTTTTTTTAAACAATAATTTAATACAGGAAACTTTTACATACAAATGTAAAGTTCATGACATAATCTGTATTCATGACGGATCTCTATAATAAAGTATGTATTGGTAGTGTTATTTTATTTGATATAAAGCATATGGAATACAAAATGTATCTCCCTCATATAAAAAATGCAAGATATGTCTATGCTTGTTAATAATAATTATATGCCTGTATAGCTTGATATGTAAATATGTTATAGCTCATATTGTAATGTTTTTCATGTATTAAGTATTAAATAAAAACTTGTAAAACAATGTATATAAACTTCTTATAAAACAGATTTCAAGCACTAAATATTTCACTAGTGACTAAATTAAATTTGTAAATGCTTACTAGTTAAAGGACCCTAGCCTATTCTTAAAATTGCTGAAACAAAAGTGGACTGGTATCTTCTATAAAACAAATTACATTCATTTTTATAATGCACGTATGAAGTATCAAAAATGGAGACACCTTGTCATAACCCATGCTGACCGCATTTATTTTATAAGTTACTGACAAAAACTGGCCTTTATGGTTCAAATAAATACAAGTACGTATGTACTTAGTTAAAACAACATAGACCCATAAATTATAACATTCATATCAGGTCATGTCTTGGTTAATGACCATATAGATTTCATAAAAAATGAGCATTCAATTTTTATTGAAGAAGGAAGTAATAACAGTCAAAATATTGACCTACACTTATCAAGAAAGTCACAATGGCCCTTATATTGTTCAACTAAACTTTAACAATAAATACCACAATGACTCTTATATTGCTCACATTCAATATAAAAAAAATATGCCACAATGGCTCTGATATTGCTGCCCTGTACTTAATCCAAGGAATCTATAATGGCCCTAATATTGCTCACCAGTACTTTAACCAAAGAAGCCACAATGGACCGTTCGGTAAACAACTTTGCAACCTCTAAATTCAATCCTGAATAATAAAACCTTTCCCCCACTAAATGTGTGACAGTAACTCAATATAGACAAGAACTGTTGGAGGACAGCGACGCTCGACTATTAGGAAAAGTTGTCAAGCCGGTGTTTCATTGAGTATAATAATGCTTACCTATATGAATACATAAAATTGTCCCAAAAGGTACAAAGGCTTGTTATTAAGATGCTTTATTGAGTAAATCACTGCTTTATTATTATGAATGCATAAAACTGTCCCAAAAAAGCACAAACCCTTCGTTGTTATGGAAATACCAGCTTACAATCAAAAATTTTACCAAGAATTTCTAAGTCATAAAAGGGGCATAATTATGCAAAAAAGCAAATCAGAGTTTTGGGACTTGTGTCAATCATGTAAGATAATCACAGAGAACAAGTGTATTAAGTTTCAATCAATTCCATTTAGTAGTTATGGAGATACTAGCTTACATGCAAAAACTTTACCAAGAATTTCTAAGTCAAAAAAGGGGCATAATTATGCAAAAAAGCATATCAGAGTTATGGAACTTAAGCCAATCATGTTAGAAAATCACAGAGAACAAGTGTGTGAAGTTTCAATCCATTCCCTTCAGCAGTTATGGAGATAATTGCTTACACGCAAAAAACTTAACCACAGGCACGCCGACAAATGGGTGACTGCATTAGTTTGATTATTCTACGAATAGTCTAGCTAAAAATGATTTCTCAAATCCTGAATTCAGAATTTTACTATCCATCAATGAAAGTGAATTCAGTGTTAGAACTGTGAAAATTAAGACAGGATACAAATAGTACAACTGGCCAAACAGAATGCGTGCATAGGATGTCCACAGTCTATACCAGTAACCTAGTCATTACATTTGTTACTTTACATTTGTAACTTTCACTAACAGGTTTATTTGAGCCGTGTCATGACAAAACCAACATAATGGGTTTGCGACCAGCATGGATCCAGACCAGCCTGCACGTCCGCGCAGTTTGATCAGGATCCATGCTGTTCGCTGTCAGTTTCTCCATTTGTAATAGAGTTGGTAAGCGAACAGCATGGATCCTGATCAGACTGCGCAGATGCGCAGGCTGGTCTGGATCCATGCTGGTCGCAAACCCACTATGTTGGTTTTGTCGTGACACGGCTCATTTCTACTTAAAATGAAACAAGTTAAACAGATTTGGTGGGGCATGTATGTCTTACAACCCCATAAATAACAGTTTCAAAAATAACAGTGTTTTTTGAGTGCTTACTGACATTATATATTACAATGTTTAACCATGTGACATGTACATTGTTCAAGTGGTTCTTTTTTTATAATTATTTTCTTTCTAATGCAAGGCAGTTTATCAAATGAAAACTAAAACGGTTAACCTGAGAGAAATAGAGGTCAACATGGAAATAGTGGTAGCCTGACTGGTCATCAGTGGTGGTTAAGTGTCGGCCTCTAAATCCAAGAGGCAGGGGTTTGAGCCTTACTGGGGTCATAGGATTTTACAACTATCAAAAACATTATACCTTTTTTTAAGAAACTTATTAGAACAACTTTTTGGTTTGGGCTCAAAATATTCTGCTGCAAGAGCTATAATTGTATATTTACATCATTTTTGAAGACTTTTTGAAAAACAGTTTTACTGCAATCTTATATGCACTTGTCAGTATAAATAAATGTAGTAACAAAATTGACCATGGTTTTAACAAGTTATGAGAAGTCATGTGACCTATTATGAGTTTGCAATCCATGGCATACAGTTGATAGCTCAATTTCAATATTGTGATATTGAAATCCCTAGAAAAATTAAATAAACTGTTCTAAATTCAAAGCTGGACTAATTCATTACAAGATTAAGGGTTAATAAAAATACACACCTCTTCTATTATTGAGACTCTCTGTTTGACCTCAAGGTCAGCAACAGTTTTCAGATTTTCCTGAGAGATTGACAACATTCTTTCTCTCTCCTTCAGGCTGTTCTCTCTGTCATGTAGAATACTGTTCTCCTCCTGTAAAACATTGATATTTGTAAACCAATATTTCATTGGAAATTTATATATTTCATTGGAAATTTATATTTCATTGGAAATTTATATTTCATTGGAAATTCATATTTCATTGAAACTAATATTTCATTTGAAACTTATATTTCATTGAAAACTAATATTTCATTTGAAACTTATATTTCATTGAAAACTAATATTTCATTGAAAATTTATACTTCATTGAAGTAATATTTCATGTTCAAAATTAATATTTCATTTAAAATCTACATATACAGTTGACTCTTGTTATCTTGAAGTCATTGGGACCATCCAAAATATATTGAGATAACGAAATGTAGGGAAAAACGCATTAGTGTTTGAACCAGAAAGAAACAACATGTGCATACCTAAAGTCAAATAAGCTAAGTATGATATTTCAATGTCTTGTTTTCTTGATCCTATTATCGCAATATTTTTAAAAAATAGTTAAATTAGCGGATGTATACTGGCAAAAATTTATACGGTAGTCAGTAATAAATACATATAGTGAGGTTTACTCAGTAATACACCACTATAGCTGTAACACTATTTTCTGTGTGGTCAATCGAGATATGGTTAGTTATCGGGCTCTTCTCGAGATTGTTCGACCGTTGTTTGTTTTTTTTATGTTGTGAAACAATACTGTATTGCAATTATAATGTTTCCATATTTTCACTATTTCAAATATTTTCAAGTAATGATGAATTAAATAGTGTTGAAATCTTTTATTAATAAGAAATTTACTCATTTTGGACATAAATCAGTCAACATGCTTATTTGATTAACTTTGATAAAAACAGCTTATCATCATTATGAGATGCCCTTTCTTAGGTTTGTGTTTTTCATATCTCTGCAGGGGACAAACAAATAAATATTGGTCGCGATAAACAAAGGATAATAGTGTGAAAATAACTGTTGGGACTGAAATTGTACTTTGAGATACTGAAAATGTCGAAATAAAAGTATAGAGATAAACAGATATATCCAATATAGCCAAAGACGGAAGAAAATCCGGACTTTCAAAATTTCATTGAGATAACGAAATATCGAGAAAACTGATGTTGAGATAACGATAGTTGACTGTATCACTGAAAATAAACTGGAAATTCTGAATATTTAATGGAAATTTTCTTTCCCTTTCCTTCAAACTTATAATTCGAATATTATCCTTGCTTCTTTTAAAAGCTGATATTTGAAACCAATATTTCATTAACACCTAATACTTCAATGGAAATTCATATTTCATTGAACTAATAATTCAACATTGTTATTTTATTGGAAACTAATATATCTCACTGAAGATTAAGTGGAAATTAATAATCCATGGAAACAGTCTTTCTTTCAAACTGTTCTCTCTATCATTTGGATTACTGTTCCCTTCCTTAAAAAGTTGATGTTGTAAACAAATATTTCATTGAAAACTAATATTTCAGAAACCTTCTACTCACTGTTGTGGGTTTAAATTTGTTATGACTTCTTTCAAACAAATGAGCAACCAAGCTTATAGAGCATTGGTTCTAAACTGGTGCTCTCTAAAATGTCTGAATAATTGTGTGTTATTTAAGATTCATGAGGGTCCAATTGCGCTTTCAGGCACTGAGCGTACTGACTTATGACTTAATGAAATAAGACTTTGAGGTTTATAAACATTTTTCCTGAGTGTTGACTCAAATCTCATGATTTCATTGGTCAATACATGCTGTGCTGGTTTTCTGACCAATCAAATACCTGAGATCTGAGTTTTAGTTTAAAAAATTCTTTATAACCTCTCACCCTGCTGTAATTCCTTCAATTTTGAAACTAAAGATTTAACTAAATGACATGTAACACAAAACAAGAAAAAAACCAAACCTTGAGTTTTTCACTGATAACTTCCAATTCCTTGTAGATTTCTTTGAGATTTCCTCTGCTTAAATCTGGGGGATCTATGAATAAAGAATGGTATCAATATTTAGCAGGACTGCATTGTATCTATATACATGTAAATAAGGACTAATAAATTGGCTCATATTTCTTTGCCTGATAAAATAAATTTCACTAAGAAATACAGCATTCGAAGCAGGGTGGCTAACTCAGATGACTTTTGAAACAAAGGAAAGTAAACACCATTAAAATTTTATAACGATATTGCTAGTAACGATATATCACTAATAATGATGCGGTCCAGACTGTTATTTTCAAATTGGTTACAGTCTCTCAGATATAATGGTATCCAGATATAACAATATAAATTTGGCAGTCCTCTGAACATGGTTATAAGGGGAGTTTACTATATGTGATGTAAAATTCTACCATTAGATAGGTTTCGGGAAAGTTATTAATATCTTTTTATCAAAGGTAATGAATTTTTTCTTCAAAAATTACATAAATCCTTACATAGAATTGCTACTCTTTGAGAAGAATTTCTGCTATTTCATTAACCTTTTCCATCTACAAAATCAGTTGGGCAAAGAAAACGGAAAATCACACAATTAAATGTCTATATTTGCCATGAAAAATTCATGAAAACATGCAATTCAGTTACATGTATGAGATCAGAGTGACACCCTTTCCTCCACTAAAGTTTAGAAAACCCTATCTCAAAATTTTCACTATGATTTATTATTTCACAAGGTGAGTAAAGATAAATTTCTTGCTTTATTTCTTGATTTCTTTTTCTAAAAAATATATAAGTGTCAATTCCATCTGTCATAAGACTGATACTGTCTGCAGGTTGCACACAGTCTGTGTAAATAATGTGTCAAATAATGACACTTCATACAGCATTTTACTTTATTATGTGACAACCTATTAAGAGAACAAGTGTTCATGACAAATTACCATATCTACAGAAGATATGACTTTATGGGTATAAAAATTGGCAGATCCACTGTATGTGCGTCTCATTCCCATAGTGCAGGCAGTTGACTGAAGATCTAAGGTAGAGCCGTACACCAAAAAAAAAGATGGATGTCAAAAATTATTTAACTTCTGTGGCAGTTTTCGTTTCCCTGATTTTCACAGGTAAAACATTCATTTTTATTTGTTTTTCTTTCTTTTTCTTATTCATTTTCTTTAAAAGTTTGATACACATATATATTTTTCATTCTCTTGCTGTTTGAGAAAATATCATACACATTTTGGGGCTTTGTTTCCCATAAAAACAAACATTTTGGGGGGGGGGGGGGGGGGGGGTAGTTATCTTAAAAGGAATTCAGCTTTGTAAATGTTTGTACAATTTGCAAAATAAGACTAAAATAAAACTCATAATTTTACTGAAATATAACTCATAATTAAACTGAAATATAACTCATAATTTTACTCAAATATAACTCATAATTTTACTAAAATATAACTCTATAATAAAATAAAATTTTACTTTTACCATAATTTCTCCACATATTTCTCACAAATATAATATTACATTTGGTATAAACACGCCTCATGATTTTGACTAGATTTAGATGCATATATATCTAATTAGATTTTGACTTATATCATGTTGCTTTTTTTTCATTTATCTTAGATCTAAACTGATTTTTTTTATTTTTAAAGTTGTTAATTTTTTATTTTCAAAGGATTTATCATAAATATCTCATAATTAAAAAAAAATCTTAATTTAATTTAATGTTCTTTCATTAGATTTTAAAACTGTTTCATTTTTTTAAAGGGTTTATATATATTGCATAACTTTTTCATTTGAAATTAACATATATATATATATGTCATATTTTTATTAGATTAAAGACATATCTCATATTTCTTTAATAAGTTAAAATATATCTAATGAATTTACTTAGAATTATTTATACCTCATAATTTCTTGTTAGATTTAAAAAATCTCATAATGTTTCACTTGCTTTTAATATGTCATATTTTACTCTTATTAGATTGAGATATATCCAAAAATATTCATATTTTCATGATTTTTCATTTTGTCCATACAATTTATAAATTACAAAATAGGATTTTTCATTACATAAAAAAATATCTCATAATTTTTCTCATGGATTAAAGTTATTTCAAAATTTTACAGCATTTGCAATATATTCTTAAACAATAATTTTTCCTTAAGTCTAAGAATTAAAAATATGTGATAAATACATAACCTTCATTAGATTTCAGATATTTTTATGAAGCACATGTAAACAGTAGGCTAAAACATGTAAAACCAAGATTTTGTTGTTATGAATATGTATCCATGTATAGGATAAAACAATCAAATACTTTGTTGAACTCACTTTATTCAACTGTCTAAACCTGTGAAGTGGTATGGAGGAAGTAATAGTATTCTAAAATAACTGGATGCTTCAACAAAACCTTTTAGATGATTTGTAAAATTAATTGTTCATATCAGACAGTAATATACAATTCTTTCTTTTTCAGCCCAATGTCAAATGTTTGAGCTCTCGCCTTTAGATATGATGCAACTACAGTCAGCTGTCCGGCAAATAGTGCATCCAAATGCTCAACCTACACCAGAAATAATGGCCATTGCAACCAGACAAGGTGCACCTCCCACGACTATAGCTCAGATGCTCGAGTACACACCTTTCCTCGTCAACCTAGCAATGCAGATGGGAGTTCGACCCCCAGGGAGCAACGGTACTGTTACCCATGAAGCACTCAGAAACTATATCATTGCTAGGGGAAATCAATGGATGCAACAGCAAGGAGCTTTAGCTGGTATGACAGGTGGGAGGATGGGACTTGGGACAGAGAACACAGGTTTTGGAGGTATGGGTTCAGCGCTGGTACCAACTCGCACAGCAACACCAGTGCAACCTCTTGGAGCTTTGTCTGGTCAACGAATGAGTGCTGCACCTATGGGAGGTTTTGGGTTCAATCCAATGTCATTAATGTTTCTGGATGGAGGACTCGATATACATCCTATGACTATGATGGGATCAATGGGTGCCGGAAATCCATTCTCCATGATGTATCTTATGCAAAATATGTAATGAACTTTCTAATTTACTTTGTATCATTAAAGTTATCTATAAACAGTTTCTCACTTTATGTCCAAGCCTATCACTTTAAGATTTTTTACTCTGTCAAAAATATATCAGCTGAAGAATCTAAAGTACCTAGCAGATTTGAACCAACAGTGGAGAGAGGCAGGAGACTCAAAAACAGTCACCTTAACCACTCAGCTATGAAAGGCACAAAAATATTCATGGTCTTGGAAAAAATATTGAACTGCAAATGTTAAAATTTTGCTATAGATACAGAAAATAACTTTTATACTCATACTTGAAAAAAGTACTTGACCGATGTACCAAAATGTTAAAAGTGATAATAATTCTCTGTGAAAGCTACAAGAGTCCTATGAATTGCTGCTAAAGAAAAATTACAAACCCACATGTATTCTTACTCAGCCTGTAGACGAGACAAATATAAAATTCTACCCTGACTTAAAACTTTAGTAGAGGCCCACTAGGAAATGCCAAGTTGCACAATTTAAGTATAACTTTTGTAGAGGATCACCTAAGGATCATAAGTGAAGTTTGGTTAAATCTCTCCAGGAGTTTAAGAGATGTTGCCTAAAATTGCAGACATGGACAAATGAGCCGCGTCACAACAAAACCAACATAATGGGTTTGCGACCAGCATGGATCCAGACTAGCCTGCGCATCCGCACAGTCTGATCAGGATCCATGCTGTTCGCTATCAGTTTCTCTACTTGTAATAGGGTTGGAAAGCGAACAGCATGGATCCTGATCAGACTGCACGGATGCGCAGGCTGGTCTGGATCCATGCTGGTCACAAAGGCATTATGTTGGTTTTGTCGTGACGCGACTTAAATGACAGACACACTGAAATCACAATAGCTCAACTCTGAACACTTTGTGCTCAGGTGAGCTGCTGAAAAAAAAAAGGCTTAAAGTACATCTTGTATTGTTGTAGCAAATGTTCATGATTAGTTGATTACCTTGAAGGTTGCTTTTCTTTTGTGACCTTTGCTCTTTTGTTTCAATAGAAGACTTCTCTCTACTGAGGTCTGACTTTTTCTTAAGCCTTCGACCTTTGCTCCTCCTTTCTTCAATGTGACCTTGAAAATCTGATAGCGAATCAGAATCAAGGATTTGCCCATGACCTGCATCTTCATGAGGTTGAATTGGGGTCACTGTAGAGTCTAGAGGTCACACAGAGCAAAAATTAATAGAAAAACCAGGTTAAATATTCATATCAATATCAACATATTGCTATGCATAGCTAAAAGTGTGGTTTAATGCAAAGGTGAAAGTATTAGAGAAAAAAGATAACAAAGTCACTGTTTACCATGATTCCATGCTTTCACGTTTTAGTGTGGCAAGACATGTTTTCATATTTTCCCAAACTGAAATGTCCCCTATAAAAACCAGTTCACAGTATCAGCACTTTAAATTAATGATATCAAATTCATCATAAATTTTGTGCATATGGTATTCATTTGATTATTCTTTTCTGATATTCATTTATAAATGTTGTCCACTCAAACTTTTGGTTCATCTCAGCTCTCAAGGTGGAAGAAGACCTATTGCTGGGGCAAGGATTTACAAGTTACCTCAATAGCTTCTCAATATAAATAATATTGTCCCTACTGGTTGGGGACCACCAAAACCGGACAACCACCAAACCTGGACGGCCCCGAAAATGCTTAATTTAGTATTTATTTTGTTCAGTGGTTGTCAGTCATTTTTTTATCAACAGTAAATGCATGTTTCTTCTATAATTAAGTGAATACATTTATTTCAACCTCCGTAAATGGTAATATTTTAATGTCTCTTTCAAGAATGTTGAGGTTGAAATTTGGGGGTCAAGTAAGCAATGCCTGACCTCATATACCAGCTATAATCATTTGCAGAGTAAACAATAGAATATATCCAAAACTTCAGCATTTGTTGCTGAAATACTGTATATCATGTTAAAAATCAAAAATCAAAACACCCAAGCTTTTATTTGAATTAAATCACAACATGCACATATCTGTCCGGACACATGGTACTGTAGTGTAGACAATTTATGTAGTTATGATACCCTTCTTGACGAGCGTCAAATGTAAGTGTCAATACAATCAGAAATAAACAAACTAGTTTGTTAGTTAGGAGAATAACCAAGCTGTACTGTGTCAAATTTTTAGGTCTCTGGGTTGAAAATTATGAAATCTGTATGGAAAAATGTTCAAAAAGTGTCCGGTTGATGGTCCCCGACCAGTAGCATGATTTACCTTGCAATTCACAGCAAATAGAAAAGTTAAAATCAAGTCAGGTATAATAGAAAAGTTAAAATCAAGTCAGGTATCTTAAACAATCAGTTATGAAGAACCTATCAATAATAATTGACTGTGAGAGTAGTAACTGTCAACAACAAATTATAAATTTTTTCCCCACTTTTTTTTATTCTTACCTATATCACTGTCATCCGAGAAGTCCATCCCCAACACTTTATTGCTGAAAAGAAAAGAAGAAAACAATAAAGCAAAGTTCTCTTGGTTGACTTTGAGGAGAACTTACTGCTTTAAATACATTATAAACCATACTATGAAAAAAGGCAACAGGGTAGTCAAATAAACAAACTGAAAATCATTACGCTGGCTTTATAATTTGTGGTATTTCTCATATGCAGCGTGTCCCACAATAAAGAAACCCTAATACATCTGGATAACACATCATAGACAGTTGCAATGAAAAATCACTAGTGTCAGATTTCTACATTTTCGTGATTTCTAATTTAAGTGATTAATCTGATCTGTTAAACATTGTTAAAATCATAGGGAGCCGGCACAGTGTTTGGATAGCATACAAAATGCTTATTTGAACCTGTGAACACACTAAAAAAAAAAAAAATCACCATCAAATATTATATATATCTATATATAATATTTGATATATATCTATATATAATATTTGATGGGTTTTTTTTGTTTTTTTAGTGTGTTCACAGGTTCAAATAAGCATTTTGTATGCTATCCAAACACTGTGCCGGCTCCCTATGGTTAAAATAATAAGCAAACAAGTCGAGACTTGTCAATTGCATTTTTCACCTTTTAAATCGACTCGACATTACGAACTTTAGATAACACGTGGTAAATAAATACTTTTCGTCTCTCACTTCGAAACAAATAAAGTTTTTATGACATCTGCATAAGCAGTATAATGAAGTTACTTCAAAATTTTCATATTTGACTGTTCATTCTCCATTTTGTATTTGGAGCCAAGTCACATGATCAAACAATTCATTCAATGCAAGCAGACGTTTTCATTTAATCTGTATTTGAAATGGAAGACATTTTGCAAGCGCCTACATAACATTCCAAGTTAAATAGACCGCTTAAACATTAACAAAAGTAATATCTCTGAAATTGTAAAATAGAAATTTAATAGGATCAAACTGATGGAGAAAGAACGATCGAATGAAAAAAAAAAATAAACAAATTAAATATATGACATGACTACGTAAAAAAAAGAGCTGTAAACATACGAGTTAATCGCATTGCTTATATCATTGCAAATTGTAAACAGCCAGTAAAAAAAAATTATTTATTTTTCAAAAAAGATTCGTCTGCTAGAGACTGTCATCAAGTAAAATGTTTTCCCTTGCAAGTATTATAGGGTCATTGGCCAACAGAGGAAGATTGGTACCCACAGGTATATTCATACTTGATATTTTTACATTTTAATGTAACAACCCTTTAATTCTATGTTATTATCAGCAGATCAGTTCATTTGCAATTTTTAAAAGTTATTAAGCATATTATACTCTGATACATGCATATTTAATTTCTAAACTTCATTTTAAAAGAATTAAAGTGAACAAAACACCATCCTTTGTGTGTCATAGAAGTGTACAGCATACTGGAAACCCATACTGGCATATCAAAATAAAGTTAGCAAGAAGTAAATTGGATGAGACTTTAAACACACAATTTCAATGTTTCTCTAGAATAGTTGGCCAGTTTCTATTTAAGAATATGTGAGAGGAGATTTTTGGTATTTCTGACTGCAATAAATGTATGATGTTATTTTATATACCCTTTTCATTGTCTACTTTCACTTTCAATGTATTGTTTCAATTAGCTGGTTAGAATTAGGCATTTTTCATTGATTGAGATTTCAATTGAAATCCTCCACATTGTACATACTATCTTAGAGCAAGTGTCCCCCTTGGGCTTTCTGCTTATAATGTTGTTTTGGCAAAAATATCTGGTTTACAAAATAGAACAAGTTCAAAGGTCAGCTGCCAGATATGTATACAATGACTACAATTACACTAGTAGTGTATCTAAAGTGATAAGTGAACTTTATTGGCAAACCCTAGAACAGAGGCGCAACATCAGCTCTGTTACCCTCCTCTACAAAATCCAACACAATCTTGTGAGGGTCGACCATCACCACCTGACACCCACTAAAACCTGAACTACGTAATACCCTGTTCAAGGACACAATATCACTCCTATTCATTTTTCCCCAGAAGTATTCGTCTGTGGAATGGCCCACCCGTGTCCTTACAAGCTATTCCCGGTTTAGACCTCTTTACTGGGCAGCTGCATCCTTTTTACCAGTTCTAAGCCACCTTTGATTTTAACTTTTATCTCAGTCTTGTAGTTCTTTTTAACTTGCTTTTACCTTGTGTCTATAAATTTGCACTTAACATATTTGTTTTTAACAACTATTCCCAGACAATGCGCCAGCTTAGTGTAATCGATTAAGATTTTGAAGCAGTATAATGTAGATGTAAATGTAGAGGTGTGGTGAAAATTTCCAAAGTGAAAGTAGCCATCAACTTTATATGATTTATGTGTTATTGCTGGAATAAATTTATAAAGAAATATAACAGTTGTAAAATTATGTAACAGGTCAGCTAGGTCAAACAGGACGTCTGCAGACATCTTACAGGAATTCTGGTGTTTTATTGGACATGGTAAAATCATTTGTTCCTGCATTGACCTTTGGTGCCCACAAAGGTGATTGTGGTAGAATAGGAGTTGTTGGAGGATGTCAAGAGTAAGTATAACCATGAATAAAGTTTTAAATATTATAATTATAATTTATTATATTTATTTTTATTTTTATATTTATTATTTAGGGATTTTTTAAAGGATTTTGGGAACATGACCCATACCCATGGAATTGGAAATTTTAGCGATGTTTTGTTGAAAATTGGGACGAAAATGCATGACAGAAATTTTGCAGTGTTTAAATGAATGCAAACATTCACTGTCTAGGATGGCATCTTCAAACATTTAAGTACTATTAAGAAGCCCTTCTTTTCAAAGATTTTAGAAGAAAATATTCAATTTTTTTTTTTAACTTTCAATTGGGAATTTTTTCCTGTGGATTGGGAAAAATATAAACTATTTTCAATTGGGAATATGACCCAATAACGGCTATTAAATAAGCCGAAAAAAATCCCTGAATTTATTATAATTTTTACAGAGCTTCCATGAGTATTTGACCTTACAGAAATTGCCCCTCACTGCTTAATCTCCTTTTAAAAACTTTCTTTTGAGGATGCTTTGATGCTACAAAACTAAAGATCATTGGCTCTACTAAGTTTGTCAATATATGTATATGCTTTGAAAATAATGCTTGAAGAGTCTTCCCACACTAGTTGATTAAGTTTGAAATAAGCTTTAATTATTGTGTTGTTATTAGTCAAATTTCTGTTTATTTATTTTTTTATATTTTACAGATACACTGGTGCCCCATATTTTGCAGCCATATCTGCATTAAAATTGGTAAGTAGTGAATTAATTTCTTCCTATTCCACTTTTCACTGACCACTGGAAACATACATGCTACTAGGGAACATTCATTCTGGTATTTCTGGCATAATTGAACCTCAGGACTGTGAAATTATTCCAATTTTAAAGGCATGGGTTGTAAAAAAAGTAAAAACAATCGCTGCCACTCAGACTGCTGGCTTTTAATATACTAGATTCTTTAAGTGAATGTAAAGTAAAATCCACAAAATGATAAGCCAGTAGATGGGCCCTCTGCAAGTATTCGAAGAGTATCCGTTGTACAAGGTTCACACAAGGCTTTTAGTATTAAAACAACTAACACTGTAAAGGTGTTGTAGAAACTTTCTAGCTGTACATATGGAAGGAGATCTTGGTTACTTCTTATCTCTGACACCATAGTGGAACCAACAACCTTCTGTAAGGGACTGGGCCAGAGAGTTAGTTGTTTTTACACTAAATGATTCAAAGTCCATGATGGGATTTGAACAGATGGTGGTGAAGGGCTGATTTTTTTTAACAATATAAGGTAACTTTAAGAAAACATGAAAGGAAATTTGTATTGTGTAAAATTATGCGATTCTACCAAACAATTCCTCTCAAAATCGAGGTAATTTATGCTGAACAAAGAGTATAAATTTAATGCATAAAACATTTGTTAAATGATTATTACCAGTGTACAAACCTACTGAGTATTTTCTAAGGAAAACAAATGCATGCATATATACCGTATTAATTTATACGGTATATGTAATTATACAGTATTTGTATTATACAGAACTGAATATTTTTTGGCTAACTAAGGGAAACAATGCAGTATGTGTTTAAAACAAGTAAAATGTGTGAGTTACCTTTCTTACATTGTATTTTAAAATTGAACAGGAAACTGGTCAAAGAATTTTGAAAAATCATGAACGAGAAGGTGTTTCTACACCTATCTTACAAGAGCTTTCATCTTTCTTCAAGATATAACACATTGTATTGTATATTTGCTTGTAAGTTTTTGAAGTTTTTTTTCTTATATTTTTAGGGAGCAGATTTGACCCATGTTTTCTGCACAACAGAAGCTGCTCCTGTGATAAAATCATACAGTCCAGAACTTATTGTACATCCTATGCTGTAAGTAGTGTAGTATCCAATGATTATTTTACACCCTATTATGTAATTTAAAATAAAATAAGGTCTAATACTTATTGAATACCACATGCTTAGTTAATTTCACCTCATTAGGTCAAATAATTATTGTGCACCCCAAATTGTAAATATTATAAAGTTTAGTACTTGTTCTTATACGCCTCTGTTTACTAGAAAGAATACCAGCATTTTCTGATACCTTTCTTAAAAGAGGATAATCTTCTATGTTGGTGCAATATTTAAGTAATTTAATCTAATAAGATATTTGAAAATTATAGCTGTGGCATAAATGTTTAAGTACTGATGTATATATTTTTAAAGAGAAAAAAGTGACTGCCCTGCAGAAGTGTCACAGTGGCTACTTAGGCTGCACTCGCTTGTTATTGGCCCCGGTCTTGGTCGTATGGACTTTGTTCTGGATAACACTCGTAATATTATAGAACAAGCGAAAGAAAGGAACCTACCACTCGTAATTGATGCAGTAAGTTATACCAGTACTTTTTTTGCCCCATCTAGGTACCCCATTTGAGCCGTGTCACAACAAAACCAACATAATGGCTTTGCAACCAGCATGGATCCAGACCAGCCTGCACATCGGCGCAGTCTGATCAGGATTCATGCTGTTCGCTATTAGTTTCTCTATTTGTTTTAGGGTTTGTAAGCGAACAGCATGGATCCTGATCAGACTGCAAGGATGCGCAGGCTGGTCTGGATCCATGCTGGTCGCAAACGCACTATGTTGGTTTTGTCGTGACACAGCTCATTTATTCTTTTTATAATATTTTTGGCTTGTAGTTGAATTTGCGAAACAGTTGTAACATAGGATGTCTCTTTTATCTAACACATATCAATATTGTTCATGTACAAACAGAAGAAGTGGTTTTTTAACAAAATATTATGGGATCTAAAGCAGGCTTTGAACTGTTTAGCTATAATTTCATGCTTTTGCCATTCACTTTTACGGAAACATACTTCTTTTTATTCAGGTATTTCAGAAGTATTCTTTTTGAAAATTCAAACAATAATTTTGTTAACTACAAGCTGGAGATCTATAGCATCAAACATTTTACAGTTATGAATTATAATCTTCTAAATAATTATTTCTTGGAAAATCTTTTAAAGGGACTCCACTGTTGTTTTGTGACAAGACTGAAAATATTTTTTTGAGATTTATATGCCATTTGATGTATGCCTATTCTAGTAACTTTAGGGCAAAATTTCAGATTATTTGCCAACACCTTAATTTAGAATAATCATTTTTTATCAGCAAAATTACTTAAAAAAATAAATAGCATTTTATCACATTTATCTCAAATCAGACAAAAAAAATCATACTACATATCATTTTTAAATTAATATTGAATATGTTTCTTCTATGTAAGATTTTAAAAACTTTATGATTTTAGGCAGAGCTCTTTTAACATCACATAAAAACTGAGACTTTTACTTTTATGAAGAAAAACAGGATTCAAAGTAAAAAAAAATAATCTCACTTTATGTCTTTAACAATAATGACCATTTCTTAAAATTTTCAGTTGATGAAATTTTTAATTACAAGAATGGTTTTTATTTCAATGAAATGTTAATTATACTTTTGGAAATTTGTTTTCAGGATGGTCTGTATTTGATAACAGAAGATCCTCACATTATATCCGGATATAAGAGGGCCATTCTTACACCCAACATTGTAGAATTCAACAGACTTTATGAGAAAGTTGTAAGTGGAAATTCCGCTATTTTTTTTATTTTTTAACCTGTGGAATTCGTGTAATGGATGGGCTAAGCTTTAGATTTGAAACAGACGATTCTAAGTTTAAGGGGTTTTCATACCAAAATACAAAAATTGAGCTATCAATAGTAAAGAGTGTGGTCAGACTGGCCTGGTTCTACACTGGTGTTAAGAACCTTTAACCAGCCGCCAAAACAACCGGAATACATAGCTCATGGCTAACTGTCTATAGTGTCAGCTAGTGTTTGATTCTCCTTATTACATATTTATATAATTATTTATGTTATGGAAAGAAATTGCTAAAACTGAATTTTACAATGAACATTTTTTTTCTGATAGTAGCATAAGATTAAATTAATTCATAATGGCTTAATGATGTTATCCTTAGCATGCAATTCATTTAAAAATAGGCATGCAAAAACGATGAAAATTGAAGCACACAACTTGTGTTACACTGGAGGTGAAAGGCACACAGATGTACAGAACAAAAAATTCTTGTCTGATATTATACAAGAATAAAGTTAGATGACCTATTAGATAGTGTAATGCTACAATTGGACATCTGTGGTCAGTAGGATATTTTGCAGTCATTTTTCACCATATAAAACAAGAGACCTAAGGGGCCTCTTCCAAATAGGAATTTTCCTTAAAATCATGCAGTGTTTCCTAAAGTTACACCTGCCTTTTTACTTCCCAATACAGCAATTTTAGAGATAATTCTTCTTTAAAATCAAGAAGCTAAGGCCTTTTCCCAAAATCACTGATTTGTTTAAGCTGTGATAGAAATGATTATGAATTACCTAAATGAAAAATAGAAATGTAAATTTCAGTTTAATTAAAGTAAGTGTTTTTTCTGCAAAATCATTATTAAACATATGGAAATAACAGTTTAATATTGATAAGAAACCTTTTTTCTCCCCATATATACATGTACATGCATAAAGTTCATTGGTATTTAGTAACAGAAAATTTCACTCCAGATATGACCATAACAAGATAGCAACAACATGCTTATAAACCAAATTTTTTAAATTTCAAAGATATTGTTTCAAATTTTCATGCAAGTTGAACAATTATTTATACTAAAGAAACTATTCTAAATTATCACAAATATGCATTGAAGATTTTTTTTATCAAGGTAGAGCACTCTTATTAAACATAAGCTTTTTTATTTACTAGTTACCTCCCTTGGATCAAAGTGCAAGTATTCCTTTCATTGGATTTGATGTTTTTTCAGTTCTTTTTGTCTTTTTGTTTTCTTTTATATTAATTTAATGATGTTTTTCGTTATAAAGTTTTTATTTTTTTCATACAAAAAGAATAGTGGAGAATATACATTTTTACCTCTATGACATGTAGCAAGGCCTAAGTGGAACAAAATCTAAAAAAAATAGAAACTTAACAGTGTTTGATTCAGAAAGAGAGAAAAGAATAAAGAATAAGATAGTGTATAAAATTTCTGAATTTATTCTCTTTTATTAACAGATGTTGGTGGGGGAGGATATTTCATGTACATTTTGTATACAATATGTTTGACAGTTGAACAATTTTAACTTTGATTATAACATCTATAGTTTGTGAGCTGTTAGTCTGATGGAGGGAAGAGTTTCTTCCATTGCAGCCAGTGTAGACAAAAATCAGCTGGCACATACATGATGCCTGATCCTTTTTGATTTTCCACTGTCGTCAATTCAATCGCTATAAATATTTTGAAAAAAAAATCTTGAAATGATGTTTGGTTTTTCCCTGATTTAAAAAAATGTACAAGTCAGGAATAACATCCAACTAAAAATATAGAAAATGTTGATGATAAAATGATTAAAAAAAGATCCCCTAAAATATATGTACATAAATTTGCTCCACATTATATACAGGAAAAGGTCCATTGAAAAACATAAAATAAGTATGACATTACATGTACTGTTTGGGGACCACCAAAACCGGACAACTACCAAACCCGGACAGCCCAAAAAATGCTTAATTTAGTTGTTTTTCTTTGTTCATTGATTGAAGATCTATCAGTCACTTTTTTTAACAACAATAAATGCATGTTTCTTCTATAAATAAGTAATTAAATTTATTTCAATGGTAATATTTTAATGTCTATTTCAAGAATGCTGGCGGTGAAAATTTGGGCGTTAAGAGTGCAATACCTAACCTGATATACCAGCTATAATCATTTGCAGAGTAAACAATAGAATATCCAAAACTTTAGCATTTGCTGCAGAAATATTGTAAATCATGTTAAAAATGAAAATTTAAAATACCCAAGCATTTAACTGAATTAAATCATATTATGTACTTATCTGTCCGGACACATGGTACTGTAGTGTAGTCAATTTGGGCAATTTTTAAACCTTCCTTGACGAGCCTCATATATAAGTGTTAATATAATCAGAAATAAACAAACTAGTGCGTTAGTTAGGAGAAGAACCTAACTGTACTGTGTCAAATTTTCAGTTCTCTAGGTCTGAAATTATTAGATCTATATGAAAATAATGTTCAAAAAGTGTCCGGTTCATGGTCCCCAACCAGTATTGTGATGTTAAACAGTATTTTATCCTGCTACTGTCAATATCATCAGCTGGATAAAGCCTTGCCGGATAAACTTATCTATCTCCAGTCATTATGTCATATGATGATGTCACATGTATAGCAGCAAAGCAAAACTACATATAGATGCTTTTTTATCGGGGGGGGGGGGGAAAGAAGAATGAAACCATTTAATAATTCTAAAAACATGATAAAAAGCAGGGTAAATCAAATACAGTCAAACGTGTATTAAGCGACAGCGCAAGGGAAACACCCAAAATGGTCGCTTAATGAAACGGTCTTTTAAGACAGTCAGCATGAAATAAAAGTCAAAATTTATAAATGACATCTTTCTTATGAAGTGGGAATGTTTTTCAACTTCATTTCTATATAAATGTTGCATAATTAGTACGCTCCGATAATCTAAATGGATGCAAATGTAAAAAATAACTTTCTGATATTTATTGACAAATTACGTGCATGTTTGATATTTTTTCCAGAATTTTTTAACTTCTCCGCTGTTTTTCCTTGTCTCCAACATGAAAACCCTATTAGTGAAGATGTTTTCTGTTGTGCATTTTTTCATTTGAAATAAACAAACTACATCTAATTGTTACGATTAATTTAATTGCTGATCAAGTTCAAGGTCGATGTCGGGCTGGGAGGTTTATCCGTTTCGCTGCGAAAGTGAATCTTGGCTCGCTAAAGCTCGCCAAGATACACTTTCTCGCCTTCTCCATCCCGACATCGACCATGTATTTTCTATTTTTAAGATTTTTTTAAAAAAGATTTTACTCTTTTATCTGTTTTGTGCTATCTTATGATATTCTAAGCTAATATTGTGAAGACATTAGATATTAAGACCAACATCAGGATCTTTAAGCATTCTCCATTTTAATTAGCGTGTTTTTTTTTTAAAGTATGCCAAGATGAAAAAAACAAAACATGTAAGGGTTAAGAAACCAAAATCCCAAACATCTTTCCGAACCAGGTTTGAGAGAACCGGAATGTTTTCATTTTCGGGCCAGACGATTTCCTGTAAAGTAGTTTTAATTGAAATCTGGTATTAATTCTGCGCATCTGTTTCACTTTAATATTGAAATTAAAAGCTGGAGATTGATCATGTAAGACATTGTACGTTTTAATGGATTAAAGAAAGCCGCTCATTATGTTACTGCCAGATGCATGGTGTTTTTTTTTCAGTGTATGAAGTAAATTAGAAATTTGTTATGTGGTTAGATTAATACAGTACCTAATTATTATTATAGATAGAGTTGTTCAGGTGAATTTTTTGATACAGTCAAACCTGTTGATTGATACAGTCAAAACTGTTCAAACCAACCAGTTGACTCCTTTTTGAAATTTCATTGGCAAATTGTAGAAAAACCTGGTTATTTTCGATCGCCATTGGTTAAGAATGGGAAACAAACAAATGATATGAGTATTTTGTGATAATTGAATATTATTGAGGTGGTCGAATATTATGAGGTGGTCTCTTTGCACAGGTTTTGCTTAGAAACATTGAAGTAATGTTTGGAGCTTGAATTTGATGCCTTATTCTGATCTTTTGTTTTGCATGGTTTTGAGTTTTATTGACCCAAAATATGCCATGATGGAACATTCTAACCTTGCTTGTCATTAAGGCTAAAATGTTTTAACTTGTATAAAAAATGACTGTAGGTCACTGATAAAAACCCATAGCTCTTTTATGATTTGCACTGAAGTATTACCCATTGTACATTAACCAAGTCCCATAACATTTGAATGGATTTGGACTGAGTTATCACCCTTTTAAATTTAGACAATACCTGAATATTGAGCATTGAGAAAATGAGTTTAGTGCAGAACTGTTTTTGTGATGGGATGCATGTGTGTGATTATGGAGGGAAATGTGATGGGGGATTGAAGGGTTAGGGGTTAGGGGGCGAGAGGATGTGGGATGGAATTTTTAATACTTATTCAGAACCAATTAGACGGGATTCAAAGAAAGTTTATTACTAGTTGCCTGTTGTGTTTAGATATAGTGCAAGCTATCTTAGCTTTATTTTTGGGTTTGTCATTTTAAGCTCATTGTAAAAGTCCAATGGTCCAATTAGTCTTTAGTGCATTATTTCAGGCATATGAGGGCACCTGAGTAGTATTGTTAACCATCCGTAACATAGCTGGGGAGTTTTCTCACCATAACTAGGTCAGAGATTACTAAGAAATTTTCTCAAGTCAGACTCATATCTCAGGTGCTTGATTGGTCAGAAATCAGCACAGATGGTAAACTAACCAATGAAGATTTAGAGATTCAAGACTCAATCTAAAAATATGTTTTACAACCTCTTGAGAGGCAATAATCTACAGCAATGATGGTCATTCTGAGACTCAGGACAGATTTCGGAAAAATGTTTTAAAATGCCAACAGCAGTGAGGGTCATATAATTCTAAGTCAGGAAATTTAACTACTCAGCCATGGAGGGCCTCACTTGTGTAGTAGCATAGACTGTGATACAAGAATTGTTTATAAAACTTATGTTATATTTACAGCTTAAGGGAAGCATAAGCAGCTTTAGGGACTAATGACTTGCCAGGAAATGAGATTTGAAAATGGGGAAGGGGGCGTGGCTACAAAATGTTGGAAGCGCTCTTTATATTTAACGATTTTTTTTTATTTCAAAGTTTAATTGAATTTTATGTGTTGTATATAATACATCAAAATGTTCCCAGAGGAGGCACAGTTTCCTTTATGTTAGATTATAATGTTAAACAGAAGGAAAGTTTTCCAAAGATGAATTCAAAGAAAAAGGAAAAACATTAGGTCATGCCAAAGAAAAACAAACAACTATACATACAGAATATATCAATCAAAAGGAAAATAAAGTAAATAAACTTAAAGGCACAAGATGCCTCAGAAATTAATAAATTTTTCATTTCTTTAGAAAGGGCAAATTTATAGTTTATAACATTTAAATGTGAAGGTGGTGTTGGTAGTTTTCACTCTGGATCACGGTTAGCCAGAGCACAGTTCAGCCACTGCATCATTCCTGGGCAGGCTGTCAAGCAGTTTATCAGTACTTGTTGCCTGCACTTTCACAAGGAACTGATTACTTCTGTACATGCCCAAGCAGAGGTACAGTGTGAATGACTGTAGAAAGGATTTCATTATCAATCACAACGAAAGTGAAATGAGTCGTCCAGGAATCCAACCAGGTCGCCCAATTCACAGTCCAACACTCTGTCTATTGAGCTAACCAGATGGCTTACATTTTAATGTCTGTAAAGTTTGACCTTTAAATAACCTGTCTGACATGAACATCCTTGCAATCTAACCATATATAACACAGCTCAGTTTTAGCATTTGAATTGTTAATACCCTTATGATCTTAATGGACTGACCCAAATTTCAAGCTGGACAAGTCCATGACACTATTTCAGCGGGCTCAGGGTAAAATAGCTTTTATTGTTAGTACTTATTTTGGTTAAAAAATGAGATAAATATATATCAAAAGGGTTCCACAGTGTGGTCCAAATTATTGAGAAATCCCGTACAGCTAAAAAGATTGTATCAAATTTAATGTTTGGGTAAAAATCCATTTTTGGATAAGAGCAAGGTCGATAATTAATAGATTCAATTAAATGCTAATTAGGTCAGAGCGCCACATCCTCGTGTAATATTCCATTCTTTTCATAATAGAATTAGCAAGTCAAAAAATTACCCAATGTTTGGTTAATTGAATTATAATTGTAAGCCATTCAATTGTTGAATGGAGGGAATAAAATGAAATTGATTTTAGTTGAAAAAGTTATCTTAATTTATGTGACAGGTTAAACATACTTTTTGAGATTACACATGAATTGTACAATTGAAAGTAATTTTTTCTCCTCTTCAGAAATTATCATTAATTTTACAATTATGATTTTGCTATTAATGCCACAGGTATCATATTTCAAGAAATTTAATATTATCACTCCAATAGCAGATCCTTTTTTAAACAAATCATTCAAAAATGTGAATATTTCATATTAGGTATTAATATTGAGTTGAATTAATGCAAAAAAACTTGTTTGATGTATGTTTTGACACAGAATAGCAAAGTAATTTACCTAAACTGACAACATCAAGTCCTGCTAATTTTTGTTTCAGTGAATTTATCGTACTTTGAATTTGGAGCAGTCCATTCAAAGTTTAAGGGACTTCATTATCTAAATACTGAACACAAAATAAGCTATCAGCAATAACGAGCATACAAGATGCAGGCAGGTATAGATCTGTACTGGTGGCAAAAGTTAATAACTTTCAGTTCCAGTTTTGATTTAAAACTAAGTTCAAGTAAAGCAATGATGCAAATCAAGCTATGTTAGGGTTTATAGTCTTTATGCCATTTAGTCCTAAGAGCATACAAATAATATATGTTTTACAAATGGAAATCCATGATTTTTATACTCCAAAAGGGTTTTGGGATCACTGGGGTCAAGATTCTAATTAGAATTTCTACACTTTTGCTTATATAGCCTTCTTTTATTGATAAATGTCTTTAATATTTATTAGGTACATACCATGGGTAGTCATTTAACTTCTGATTGAGGGAGGGGTCAATTTGGTTAAGGTAAAGATCAGTGGTGCTAAAAATAATTTTTCATACTTTTTCATTGAAATAAGTCATTCACAGACATGCAGGTTTGGGGAATATCTATTACCTTAAGCAATATGTGTTGTTTTATTTTTGGCTCGACTTGATTAATTTTAAACTGCAATCTGTTGCTTACTGTTGAGATATATACCACAGGTGCCATATCATTATTGTAATTATTATATATTATTTTATTATCAGACATGCACCTGGAGCCAGTAATCAGGCAGTAATAATTATTTTAGATATTCAAAGATATTTACGTGTAGAACAAGTTAAGTGCAAAATAAGTTTTTTCTCTCTATTTATTAAAACAAGCAAAGGAACGGAGAAAGAAATTCCTCAAAGGTTGAGATATGTGTTGCACAAAAAAAATCTCTTGCATTATGGAATTTAATTTTAAAAAAGTACATAATCTGCTTAAAAAATTGTCATACAAAGTCACAAATTAATTTGTATGCACTTTGTGGCTGGGTTTAAAGTAGAAGAAATGACAATGTTAAGGTTATAGGGTTTTTTATGTAGACAAAGTGACCCCAGTATCCCCTTCATTGTATTCTTTCAAGTACTGGTAAGCACTAGAAAGCTGAACTTGTTTAATTAAACTATGAAAACCTGACTCTCTGTAAGTTAGCCAGATAACTTCCTCTCATTGAAACATACAACATCTCTGAGTTTAAAACCACCAGGGGCAAATGATATTGAGTGAGACAAATACCAAGTCATCTTTGGGCTTGAAAACATTACAAATTATTTTTACTATTAATAAAATACATGTAATATTGTTGTTTCTTTATACAGATAGGAGAAACCCCTATGCAGGCTGAGCCTGTAGTCAATGTGAAGACACTGTGTGAAAAGCTGGGCAATGTGACTATAGTGCAGAAAGGAGAAAATGACATCATCTCTGATGGCAAGAAAGGTAACTCTTAATAACTCTTCAATTGTTGAATATGGGTATAAAGTCACACCAGATGGTCACTTGTCGTATTGTAAATGATTGCCCATCGCTAACACCTGTGTAAAACCAGTAACCTTTTGTGAGCTTATTTATAAAATCCAGGTCACTATCTTAAGTTCTGTAACTCTAGCATTGATTTTTAGCTCGACTTTTCTATGAAAAGGGGAGCTATCCTACTCGCCCCGGCGTCGGCGTCGGCGTTAGCGTTGGCGTCACACCTTGGTTAAGTTTTTCGTACCACCCCACTTTATTTCAGAAGTATTACAAGTATGGCTTTGAAACTTACCATACTTGTTCACCATCATAACCTCCATCTACAGACAAGAGTACATAACTCTGTCAAGGTTTTTGACAGAATTATGGCCCTTTTTTGACTTAGAAAGTGTATTGAGCTTGGTTAAGTTTTTTGTACCACCTCACTTTATTTCAAAACCATTGGAGGTATTGCTTTGAAACTGACCATACTTGTTTACCATCACGACCTTCATCAACAGACAAGAGGACATAACTCTGTCAAGGTTTTTGACAGAATTATGCCCCTTTTTGACTTAGAAAATACATTGAATATGGGTAAAATCCACTTATTGCCTTAACCCTTTGAGATATTGCTTTGAAACTTTTAATGCTATTTCACATCATTACCCCCATCTGTACGCAAGAGAAGGTAACTCTGTCAAGGATTTGTTTTAAAAATTAAGGCCTTTTATCGACTTAGAATCTTGGTTAAGTTTTTAGTACCAGTCCACTTTTGGACTGAACTGTTTGAGATATTAATTTGAAAGTTGGAATACTTGTTTACCATCATGGTCCCAAAACATGGGCAGGAGAAGGTAATTCTGTTAAGGATTTTATTTGAATTATGGCCCTTTTTGACTTAGAAACTCAGTTAAGATTTTCATTCTTGTCCACTTGTTGACTTAACCATTTGAGATATTACTTTGGAAGTTGGAGTTCTTATGTGCCATCATGAGACCTATCTGTAAGCAAGAGAAGATAACTCTGTGAAAATGTTTCTTGATTTGTACTTAGAAATTCCTAGTTAAAGTCTTGTGTGCCCTTAACTGTCAAAGTTTTGTTTTATAGGCAAGCACTAAAAAAGTCGAGCGCGCTGTCCTTCTGACAGCTCTTGTTACTGAATTATTTTCCTTAGTGAACTTTTTTCACCATCAAGTACTGAAAATTATTTAGAGTGCTAAAACTCTATCTGACAACTTTTGTTAATTCTCAATTATCATTTTCTATTACAAATCAATTTGGGTAACTGGATAATTTTACACATATTTTCAATTATCATTCTTATTATCCATCAATTTAGTGAAACAAAAATCATAATGAATCAATGTTAGACATATATTAATTCAGGGTCTGTAAGACATCATCAATAGTATGGTGATATTTTTATCAGAGGTATATAACAAACTGTAGAGATAGATATAATAGACTATCCATGTTTAACTTATCAATAAAATAGCTGAGAAATGAAAAGCATGTAAAACCCACACACAGAGAACTCTCTGTCTTGAGATATATTCAACAGTTACAGAAATTTTGCCTTGTTATTTATCAGTAATTGGGTACTTAGATTCAATTAATGGCATTAAATTTGATTGAAAGTTTTGTTTTCAAATTTAAATTTGATTATAGCATGTCATGATCCTATATTATAAGATAATTTATAATATATAATGGAAATATTAGAAACTTTTTTGTTTATTCATGAAGGTAGAAAACATAATTAATGGTACTGACATTTTGATAACTAGTTAACATAAAGACGTAAGGGGGAATAAACCTATCTCAAATTTAAAAAAAAATGTAAAATTTAAAAACCAATGTATGTTGTTTCCATAATCGTTTAGTCAATTCTCCACAGAGCTGTAACTAATAATGTTTCTGTTATTTACTGTACATCAGAATAAAATGAGCCGCGTCACGACAAAACCTACATAGTCTGATCAGGATCCATGATGTTCACTAACAAACCCTATTACAAGTAGAGAAACTGATAGCAAACAGCATGGATCCTGATCAGACTGCGCAGATGCGCAGGCTGGTCTGGATCCATGCTGGTCACAAACCCACTATGTTGGTTTTGTTGTGACGTGGCTCAAATGCTCAAAAAAATGAACAAAAAGTATGCTACTATTAAAAGAAAGGTTTTAATGTTTAGCAATGATTCTGTGCTTGGGCCATTGACACATAAGAAAAGATACCAACATACTTTTTTCATATATATATTATTTTGGAATATTTCTTTTTCAAAATTCAAACATAAAAATTTATAAATAAATTTATAAAAAAAACTGCATGAAGAAAAAATATAGCTTACCAAGTAGTACATTAAAGCATTACAAAAACTATTTATATTCTACTTGTCAGACTTTACTATATTCATGTTAAGTTCTGTAGAAATGTTGTCTCTGATGCATTTTTCTTTTTCATTAAAAGCAGGAAGCATCAGTTATCTGGGAAATGTTTACATTAAGTGTCCAATCATAACATTAGCATAGAGGGTAGTTTGAGGACTTAATCTCCCTCGTCCTTCTTTAATCATGACAATCAAATATTAATCAAGCTTTATCATGTTTTAATTGTTACATAGACAGATTTACGAGGCACTGCAAAGAGGGGTCACACATAAAAGGTCAAAAGGAAATGGCCTGCAGATAATCTTGTAGAGGACTTGAAAGGGTGCCTCTTGCATTTTCTGCATTTCAGATGCATAAGAACACTTGTCTTGTTTTTGAACATTGTAGATTTGGATTGTAGAGGCAAAATAGTGTAATTTTAAATACTTTGTTATATAAATTTTGGCAAAATTTGACAAAGCTTAACAATATATTTTAATAATAAATAGGGATGGCAACGAATACGAAAATCAATACTCGAGTACTCGGTCATTTTTCCGATCGAGTACTCGGTTACTCGGATGATTTCCTATGATCACACAATATCAACACCATCTGCATGCTACTTTCGTTTTCTATTTTAATTCATAGAATTCGTAACTATATAAAGAGGACTGCAAGAAATACATATATGAAATATATAAATATAAACATAAGAAATGTCAATGACAGCATTTATTATATACCTACAAATTTTCTCCGTAAAATACAGGATGGACTTGAAGCGCATCAACTGATAGCAAATTTTGTATTATGTTATTGACAAATACGGTACCATATATGGAAGTGCCGGACTATTTTTGACGTTGGTTCCGATCTTAGCTGTATATAAACGTAGCATTTGGAAACAGAAACCAAAATTATAAAAGGCATGGCCGGTTTTACAAAAATTACCTATTCATCCGTCAGTCATAAATTTATTTCTTGACAGCTACATTTCATTTTCTGAAATTTCTTATAGAAGTGTAGTATAATGACACTCATTTATAATTCAAATGGAAAGGTATATTATAAAAGGAAAATTATGTTGTAGTAGCTTTCTGAGCCTATGTATTTTTCTACTCGGAATGTTGGAAAATTGATATTTCGCTCGACCTTCGGTCTCGCGAGATATCAATTTTTCCACCGCTGCTCGTAGCAAAATACAAAGCTACAACATAATATTCCGTATATGTTTACGTTTTTATAATCAACAAGTTTCGGCTACAAACTTTCTAATATTTAAAGGTGATTAAATATCATAAGAGGCCGAATGACGTAAACGACACAGGACTGTGTTCAATCCCATATGCGTGTCATATTGCTGATCGCCTCGTTAAATTTACAGTATCATTTTCACACCTCTGAAAGGATGTTTTGATTGCATTTAACAAGTATTTATACAGATACGTGTACATTTGCGAATTTCTGAACTAATCATTCTAAATAGCAAAAAAGTAGAAATTAAATATTTTTCTCCGAGTAATCGATTATCAATTTTGTTAACCGATATTCGGACGTTCGATCGAGTACTCGGTTAACCGGTTACTCGTTGCCATCCCTAATAATAAACAATAATTTAGTGATAATATTTTTGTGTAATTTTAGCCTAATTTGAATGAAAAGATTTTAAAAGCATTTCATTTTTCAGTCAATTTTGTCATACATGTAATTGATATAATTACATGTACTGTTGAACAGGTTTTTTTGCCTTAGCAGATTAATTTATGCAGATATATGTGAATAAATTTTCTTGCGAATTCAGTTCTCATGAATTTGTATGTATATCTGAAATTGTGTAAAATGCAAAATTTCATAATGTAGTAAATTCTTATCATATGATGATCAGCTCCATTATTTTATTTTTGTTGTTTAAGCAGGGTTTCAAACATATCTATTTAACAGCATCTCAAACATATCTATCATGTAGGGCCTCAAACATGCTGTTTTAGCAGGGCCTCAGAAATACTTATCAAACAGCATTCAAAAATACTTAATCATGTAGGGCCTCAAACATGTTATTGAAGCAGGGCCTCAAACATTTTTATCAAACAGCATTCCAAAATACTTAATCATGTAGGGCCTCAAACATGTTATTGAAGCAGGGCCTCAAATATATTTATCAAACAGTGTCCCAAACATGTTTATCATGTAGGGCCTCAAACATGTTGTTTAAGCAGGGCCTAAAATATATTTATCAAACAGCGTCCCAAACATATTTAGAAAGCAGGGCCTCAAATCAGACAACTGTATACAGATAACATACTTCTAGTACTTTGATTTTGTTGAAATACACAGCAAATTTATGGTAACTGTCTTGATACATGCTTGTTTAAATGGTTGTATAAATCATCAAAATTTGTATTGCCCTATTGTCATACGCCAATTTGTTTATAATATAACCCTAGGATAACCCCATTATGGATATATAAATTTTCCATAAAATAAACACTTCATGATATCTGCTCTGAATGAGAGTTATTTAAGGGGCAATAACTCATGCATAGTTTGTCATTATTCATCTTGACCTGACTGGTTATCTAAACAAGCTCTCTAAATATGAAATGATTGGAGGTAGATATTAAATTTGTTATGTTTACTTATATAACCCTATATCTCTGATAAACAGTTTCATCACTGTAGGAGAAATCGTTTAAAGTGATAAAAGTTGCTTTTTACATGAGAGCTATAAAGATTATGTCAGGAAATAGGGTTGTTCAGATATTTATTAGATTTGAAGTTTTGCTCTGATTGCTCTTCAGAAAATATTAGAATTCCATATATCACAAATAACTGGTGACTAAAAATGCTCTTGCGCATCCCCGCAATGTGATCAGGATCCATGCTGTTCGCTACTAGTTTCTCTACTTTTAAAAGGGTTGGTAAGCGAACGGACTATGTTGTGACATGCTCAAATGTAGTTGTAGGGATTTCAGTATCAAATATACTTTATGCAACCAACAGCATATGAAAAGTTAGTAAGTAAGAATTGTATTATTTTGCCTGACCTACTATATTGGCGAGTCAATCCTGTAATTGTAATCTCAAGTGCTCAAAATGTTTATATAAAAGTTATAAAATATTTTCTTTATGATATCACTGTTAAGAAACAATAGATCATATAGATTGGTATTGGTCCTTATGGATATTACATTTCTTTTGTCAATGACAACTTGACATAAAACAATATCTTTAAGGTGATAAATCTTGTAGGTTCTAATTCCTGTAGGAAATTGTATTACAAGTTTAGACAAAAAAAATTTATGGCTGTTGATGCTGGTTAGTAATGAAATGTAAATATTGTTAACATCATTGTCTAGGAGATACATAACAGTCAAACCTGCTTATAATGACCATATTTAGAAATTGGAAAATGTCATTGTTGTCAGGTGGTCACTCCTTAAGGGTTTAACACTGTACTACAATAATTATTTAAAAAAGGAGCTCAAAAAAAAATTATTGTCATTGCAACAAGTTTTTCTCTATCTTTTGCAGGTGGTCAATTTTTAACAATTTAAAAATGAAATTTACTCCTTTTTAAAATAACTGTTCCAGGAAAGAATTGTTACAAATCAAGTACAAATAAGTTAGCAGTGAAATGATAGAAGAATTGTTGCTTCAATATATTATGACAAAAATAAAAAAAACATCAAAACAATTTAAGTTAAAATAGAAATAAATTTTATTAAGCTCAGAGTTTCAGATTTCATTGAAAAACCTTTAACAATAATTATCTAATATTAAATCAGTGTGATATTATACATTTTGATTTATATAACCCATTTATTTCCATATGGCAACCTCTTGTTAAGAAAGCATGTAAACTAATTCACCCTTAAAAGATACTAAATGAAAGGTTATCAGAGGTGTCCCTGTATCACTTATGTTGCGTAGATAAGGGGAGCAAGTAAAACGTCTATTTCAAAGCTATAAACGAGCATATGTTGTAAGATAAATACCCCGATATGTCAGAGATAGTGTAAGAGATGGGGAGAAATATATGCACCCTGCTGTATACCTAGGTGTTATTAAGATGTGATTATAGCAAATAATGGCAGATTAAGTTTGACAGGAGAAAAAGAAACAACTGTCGAGAAAAGATTTTATGGAAGACGTTGCATATGTTATATTTTCAGTGAGACAATTATAGGTTTTTATGAATAAGATGTTATGTTTATTAATCCTTTTGTCATCATCATCATCATCATCATCATCATCATCATCAACAACAACAACAAAAATAACAAAATCATCATCATCACACCAACCATCATCAGTTTTTATCATCATCATCATCAACTTTATCATCAAGAACACCAACAAAGTCATCAATAAAATCATGATCATCAACACCATTATCAACATCATAATTATTTGTTACATCACCATCATTGTCATCATCTTCATCAGTATCATCATCAGTATGATGACATCATCAGCATCATGCTGATAAATTAAGAATTAATCATAGCCATCATCATTATTGTCTCATAATTGCTTTTAGCATATTTGTCATCATGATTATTTATTATCATAGTCTATAAAAGGGAAACAAAAAATAATTTTATATTTACAAGCAAAAGAATGATCAAATGAAAAATGACCATTATGATAAAAATTTCTGTATATTCATCTTTTTTTAACAACAGAAAAGAGGATAAAATGAATCATATTCATGTCTTTTCCAGTACTGGTATGTTGTAGTGAGGGCAGTCCTAGACGATGTGGTGGTCAAGGTGACCTGTTGTCCGGCACCATGGGAATATTTTCTTTTTGGACCCATCAGCTCTTCAGCAGCACCAAGGAAGTGAACAAGTAAGTGATAATAAAATAGATGACGATGTAGGTTTTAACAGGTGAATCCTTCGTTCAAAGGATTCAGGAAATTTATTTCACCTGGAATAACCTTAAAAGTCGTACTTGATTTGATACATTTATAAAAGTTGAGTCCTTATGTTCTGAAAAGGACTTCTTAAGGTGTTTTTTGTGTAAGACAAGAAATGTGTATAAAGACCACATGATGAGGAAAAGATGAAAAATACGTCTTTTTGAATTTTGATAGATTAATTGTATCTGAATTATGAAAGCCAATTGAACAACTTTAAATATTGTTTTAATTTTCTAATGATGGCCTTTGTCAAAGGTTTCACTGTATCCCTAAATGAAGGAGATCACTGGGTTTATATAAAGGTAGCTGATTTTGAAAATCAAAAAGTTACAAAAATGTTTAGTAGTATTGCTGTAATTATATGGCAATTGCCTATGTCAAAGGTTTAACTGTAGGTACAAAATGTTTGACAGATATTGTTTCTAAAAGGAATTGAAAGTATTAACTCCAAATCCTTTTATATGTGTTGCTAATTTGCTTGGGAATTATTCTAAAGCATATTTAATAGGTGTCAGAGTATGAAAAGAAATCCTATATAGTTCTAAGAGAATGTATTGTACTGAAATATTTCACTTTGCACTTCATATCATTTTCTTAATGGTCATTTTGGTATAAAGTGTAATTTTCAAATGGTCAGTAACAAAGCGATATGCTTTGATATTTCGTTTTTTAAGCATCTTGAAGATAGCTAGAATCACCATTTCAGTACGTGGTCAATCTCTTTATGGCCATTGGTTCTCTTAACTCCATCTTTATGATCAACATGCATTATGGGATCATATATCCATCATAATTACCCACTACACTTATCTCCAAAATTGAAGAGCTCAATCATACTGTATTAAACTCCTGGCACTAAAGAGCTCCAGTTCCCAAATGACATAAAATTATGGCTTCCCTCATATTTCAGCTGACATACAAGAAGTCGCAAGCCTGAGAGAATCTTATTTATTTAAGTGGATAGGGGTCAGTTGAGCTCCTTTGGGGTTTTTATTTACCCTTTGGGTCAGTTTTGGATGGTTGAGTTACTAATTAGAGATGAAGAGCTTTAGACATTAGCATTTTTGCACTGGATCATATGGGATCATGCCTGTTTCTCTCCTAAGCTTATCAGTAAATTGCTGGAAAATTTTGTATTTGTTACAAATCCCTCTTGAATAGCAGTTTCCTGTAGGTGAAACTTTTACATGGGAAATAAAACATCTGTGAAAATTCTACTTAAACATTAAACATATTTTATGATACAAGATAATCACAGAGGTCTTGATTTATACTAAGCAATATTCGACTATTTTATTAGTCTTAAAAACTGCTATTTCATTGGTACATAGTTTATGTAAATTCTCAAAGTTTATTGTAAAAACTTATTAAAAGATAAATTCTTATGTTTAGTATTGAGACTCATCAAAACCGACAAGGGTGGATAATGAGTCAAATCAAAGATGACTACAGTAAAACATGTGATAAAGACCACCTTTAAATTAAGGTCATGCTGCAGTGATTATTATGTTAACTAGTGTTTTTGTTGTCTGATTTTGCAGTTATTTTCCCTCTAATTTGTCAGTAACAAATTGATTGAATAATGACAGGGTATGTAAAGAGACAATGTATCTTTCAATTACATCATCATAAAAGGTTAAACATGCACAATGTGGACTGCACACCCACTTGGGTTCCGCTGGGTGTTCTTACTTGATACTGTGTTGAGTGTGCTGTACCCACGCAGTCCCATCTGGTTCCTAAAAGAGAGACATGAGCACAATGATCTTTTCATATCTTTCTGTATTTAGCATCACAATAACACAAAATCACCCTTTTAGCAAGTGATTGAATTGAATAAACTCGGTCAAAAATACAAAAATCCTTTCAATTATTTCAATCTTATTTTGGTAATTTAACCCTTCGGCCAAGTGACCAAATAAAGTGCCATCTGTGAAAATGAAATATTACATTTTAATGATGTGTCGTAGATTACTCTATCTCTGTCAGGTTATGTTGTCCAGAACGTACAATTAAAATCGGCCAATCAAATGATACCACCGACTCGGATTACACTGATACCCTTATTAGGGGTTTGAATGTTTTTCCTCAAGATTCAGAGATATCTTTTTGTTCCCTTCAGAAAGAGTGTTAGTTGAATGGTCATCTTAATTTAGTATGCAAATTCTATAATAATGACTGAAGATTTGCCTTTATCATAAATTTTGAGCTCTTTTGAGGAGAATTTTAGATTTTGTCTTCTTGAGCTCTAAACCCTTGTCATAGAAATGGGTGATATTGTCTAATATCAAAATTGAAAATTTATACCCAGAAAAAACGCCATGTATTTATTGTCCATTACTTATTTTCTCACTTGAACTACATTGAAATAAAAATCAAATAAAACAAATAAATAGAATCATTGTGTTCTCTATATATATCAGGTTAAAGTGTTTATCCATTACAAGCCTTAAAAAGGTATGGCAATATCTGTGACACTAGTATAGAGCCATGCCAGTCTGTACCTTTGATGCAGTACTGTAAGATAGGCCCTATACTTGAGACTGACTAAATCATCATGTTACAAGTTTTCACTTTGATATTCCAAAATTTTGAATATGGTCAATTCCAAAAATGCAATGTCGACATGACTCAATTTAAGAAAATTATGAAGCAGCTAGTGTATTTATAACCTTGTGTCAATTTGTCTAGATTAGGGATTGTTTTGTACAAGACTTGTGGTCATTTGTCTAGATTAATTGGGCCTTGCTTTGTTTGACCCTTCTGCTGTGGCGACAGTCATATGTATTGACAATAGTAATCTGATTTGTGTTGTAAAATATCACTATTGTTTTCATGGTAATGTTTTTTATACAATGTACTCCCTGGAACTGTTTAGTTGGAGCATATATAGTTGACAATTTGCCTTCACACATAATAACTGATATCTTAAATTAAACAAAGATCGTAGATTTAACTGATATTGTATATATACTAGTAAATGATGCCATAGATATAACCAATATTGTAAATATAGCCAATGTCATAGATATAAGTGCAATTGTATATAATTATATCCAATATCATAGAAATAATCTATATTGTTAATATAACCAATGCCATAGATATAACCAATATTGTAAATATAACCAATGTCATAGATATAAATGCAATTGTATATAATTATATCCAATATCATAGAAATAATCTATATTGTTAATATAACCAATGCCATAGATATAACCAATATTGTAAATATAGCCAATGTCATAGATATAAGTGCAATTGTATATAATTATATCCAATATCATAGAAATAATCTATATTGTTAATATAACCAATGCCATAGATATAACCAATATTGTAAATATAACCAATGTCATAGATATAAATGACTTTGTATATATAACCAATTCTATAGGTATATCCAATATTGTATATAATTATAAGCAATGTCATAGATTTTACTAATATTGGAACTCTGTTAAGTTTTGAATCGAAGCTTGAATGTCAAAGCAAATATCCAAGAAAATCTGATACCATATAGGGCATACTCATAATATAAATTTTTCACATCTCAGTGAAATATTCTGTATTCTGTTGTCTGATTTCTTCTTAGTGCAAGTTAAAGAAACTACAGTAAAAGCTCTGAATAATACATGCTTAAAGTGAAAAGATCACAAGTTACTAGTTTCTTAATTTCCTTAGAAGAGCATAGATACATATCTAGCATTTGTTTAATGGATTAGAGATGGTCAGCGTATGGTCAGTGCATTGCATTAATGACCAGCATATATTGATAATGCTGTCAATTGTGTTCTTGCATGCTGTACATCATTTGGCCACTAGTGACCACCTTGCAAATGCATTGTGTCCAGCATGTGGTCATCTAATCAAGATAAATAGCTACAGTAGCTTGACCACTGGCCTGACTTGATCCCTGGAGTTTGCAAGGATAGACCCACCCAGCTGCTCAAATATTTGTCTTAGAAATATTCCAATGTTCCCTGTAGTATGATTGTGTTTTGTTTCCATAAAAAATGTTGTCGGTCACAATAATGTTTTAACATTTGTATAAGATTTTGTGATACAAGTGTATAAGTATATATGGGCATAATTATTTCTGTGAAAGATTGAGATACTTGGTTCATAGTGTGTATTGTTGTTGTTGTTTTTATAATTTGTGTTTGGCAAAAATGTTTTTAGAAATTCTGAAATGTCTTAAAAAAATTAGGGACTAACTAAGCTTTAGTGGTGGAAAAAGACTTGTTGTGCACTATATTAGAAACAAGCAGGAACCTGAATATAGAACCATTGGCTGTTTGTCAGCTAGAGCCAGATTGAAACAAAAGTTGCTAGCAGTGACAAGCAGGCTACATAGGGCCCAATTCTCTTCCACCGCCTACCTGCATTCCCCCCCCCCACCAAGAAAAAAAACAACAAAAAAAAGAAATATATAAATAGAATATTCATATTTCAGATACTTCAGGCGTATCACGTTATTGTCATTCTCTATTGTATGAATCTAGTCAAATAATTCATGGACAGACAGAGGTTATCTAAATTTGCTCTTTGGCATTTTATTCATCATGAAGGAAATTACAGTATCACCATGTGGGATGCATTTTGCATGCTGTATGTCCAAACATGCCACGTCACACGCTGTTACAGTGGACAAACGTTCATGACCGACAGCACTGTAATTTCTGCAAATTGTGACAACGCTTTGCTGGAGACCAATTTTAATGGATTCTAAATTACAAAGAAAGATGGTTGGTGTGTATGAATAAATTTCAGTTATGAAAAATGATTAGATTTTACACTACCCGTATCCTTGTCCAAATATAATTGTCTTATACGTCTTCATTTTAAGTTAAACACTAGTTTGCATGATATTCTCTTGGTTAATTTTTCATTCCATTTATTCACGAGTCATTGTGCGTGATTTTTTTCATTTTCGGACTTGTTACTTCAATAATTGTCTATTATCAGCCTGGTATTCTTCTATAATTGTTCGGAATAATTTAGCAACTTGACAGTGTGTATGTCACAGACTAAAACATTATACTTTATTCAGATCAAGATTGTATATAAACAAGAAAGGTTCAAGTAAAACAATCATTTCTGGAATACAGACTTGACTGAACCAGAAAATTGCCTGTAAAGGAAGAGACTGGTCTTTACTTTGATGTCTAGTTTCATAATTTTACCTAAAAGAATTTAAATGAATATATTGTATTGTTTATTATATAGCAAATTTTGAAAAATTAGTTATTTTTCACCACTTGAAGTCTTTGATGCTTGCTTGTTTGCATGTACCAACAAATTATTTGTTTTAGGTGTTAAATTGTGATGTAGAAAAGATCGTCTGAAAACAAAATTTTCATCAATGGCTTTTTAGCTCGACTATTCGATAAGAATAAGTAGAGCTATTGTAGTCACCCGAGCGTCGGCGTCGGCGTCGGCGTAACCACTTATGTTAAAGTTTTTGTAATAGTTTAAATATTGTCCATTGACATATGGCTTTGAAACTTTGCACACTTGTTCACCATCATGACCCCAACCTGTAGACAGGAGGAGGTAACTGTATCAAGCATTTTGGCAGAATTATGCCCCTTTTTCGACTTAGAATTTACGTTAAAGTTTTTGTAATAGTTCAAATATTTTCAAAGTCCATTGACATATGGCTTTGAAACTTTGCACACTTGTTCACCATCATGACCCCGACCTGTAGACGGGAGTAGGTAACTGTATCAAGCATTTTGACAGAATTATGCCCCTTTTTTGACTTAGAATTTACGTTAAAGTTTTTGTAATAGTTCAAATATTTTCAAAGTCCATTGACATATGGCTTTGAAACTTTGCACACTTGTTCACCATCATGACCCCGACCTGTAGACAGGAGGAGGTAACTGTATCAAGCATTTTGACAGAATTATGCCCCTTTTTCGACTTAGAATTTACGTTAAAGTTTTTGTAATAGTTTAAATATTTTCAAAGTCCATTGACATATGGCTTTGAAACTTTGCACACTTGTTCACCATCATGACCCCAACCTGTAGACAGGAGGAGGTAACTGTATCAAGCATTTTGGCAGAATTATGCCCCTTTTTCGACTTAGAATTTACGTTAAAGTTTTTGTAATAGTTCAAATATTTTCAAAGTCCATTGACATATGGCTTTGAAACTTTGCACACTTGTTCACCATCATGACCCCGACCTGTAGACGGGAGTAGGTAACTGTATCAAGCATTTTGACAGAATTATGCCCCTTTTTTGACTTAGAATTTACGTTAAAGTTTTTGTAATAGTTCAAATATTTTCAAAGTCCATTGACATATGGCTTTGAAACTTTGCACACTTGTTCACCATTATGACTCCAACCTTTAGACAGGAGGAGGTAACTGTATCAAACATTTTGACAGAATTAGGCCCCTTTGTTCGACTTAGAATTTACGTTAAAGTTTTTGTAATAGTTTAAATATTTTAAAAGTCCATTGACAAATGGCTTTGAAACTTTGCACACTTGTTCACGATCTAACCTCAACCTGAAGACAGGAGGAGGTAACTGTATCAAGCATTTTTACAGAATTATGCCCCTTTTTCGACTTAGAATTTACGTTTTGTAATAGTTCAAATATTTTCAAAGTCCATTGACATATAGCTTTGAAACTTTGCACACTTGTTCACCATCATGACCCCGACCTGTAGACAGGAGGAGGTAACTGTATCAAGCATTTTGACAGAATTATGCCCCTTTTTCGACTTAGAATTTACGTTAAAGTTTTTGTAATAGTTTAAATATTTTCAAAGTCCATTGACATATGGCTTTGAAACTTTGCACACTTGTTCACCATCATGACCCCGACCTGTAGACAGGAGGAGGTAACTGTATCAAGCATTTTTTTTTACTATCAAGCACTAAGAATAGTCGAGCGTTGCTGTCCTACCGACAGCTCTTGTTTCAATTATTGTTTGGTTTGAAGTTGTGTTAAACCTTTGTGTGTGTGTTTTTTTTAAACTATAAGGTGTCCTACCCAGCAGTCATTTAAGGGTATAGGCCTGGCAGACAGGATTTAATCACCCCTCATTCATCATGGTCAATTACAAAGAATTATTCCTGCCACATCTTTTTATTCACTGATTTGACTGTCCATCAGAGTTGACTTTAATTCAAATAAACAAGAAAAATTACATGCTGAGCTCTCTGTAATTTCATCATTTATCATGATTTTGTGTTAGACATTTTTTTTTGTGTTTTGTTGATCTATAAATAGAATTGCATGCTGTGTTTGATTTTCGCTTAGGAAATTATTTGTAATAAATGACGCTTAATCGAATTAGAAGTGGTTTTAATTGATTTCAAGACGAGTTTAATTAATTGAATTTTAAAGTTCAATTCTTTGAATTGATTGTACACACCAACCTTGTCAACTAGAATTGATTGTCTCCCTTTATCAGTATACAAGTGGAACCAAACAGATTACAATAATTTGTTCTTGTAAACAATTTTATAAAATAAGTAAATAAAAATGAGTATAAAGATCATTTCTTACAATTTATAGTTTAGCATTTTTGTCATTTGATTAAATAACTTTTATTAGGTTGACAAGATGTTTGTTTTGATTCAGGTTAGTTGAAAAATTTCATGAACTTCTAATTTGTTTCTTATGAATGTTATCAGACATTCAACTGTTTTCATGAGTATTATCATTTGACCCCATGGGCTATTTTAAGTATCTGAAAAATTCCTTTGAATATAAACCAATTATGGTCATCTCTTTTCACTAGTGGAGCGTGAATTAACTAGCTGTTCCGTAACATTTTAACAAATTACCAACCTCATTTAACCGATCAGCGTGAATTTCTAGTGGACAATTAATGTCGAAAGAAGCCAAATTTAGCACTGCATGAAGCATTGTTGGCAGTTAACTTTGTCACAATGTTTTCCGATTGTGGTTTTGTTTCGTAATTGACATCCCCGATGCGCCACCTGGCAGCATGCGTGTGACGTGCATTCAGAAATTACAAAATATTTAAGTCTCTTGGTGTGTTCTTGCTAATAAAAGAATGCTTTTAAGTTTCAGTAGAGGGTTACAGGCTTGAGATTTGCATTGTAGTTTAGAAATTCCAGTATTAAAACAATTCAATCATTGAATTATATTTTAAGTGAAGTTGTATTGTCGATTCCAGTATTTAAAAATAATTTTTATATCAGATGATATTGAATTTTGGAAAAAAGAGACTTATTTCAATGCAAGTTGGGTTTTTTGTGTTTTCTTTTTGTTAAGTACACTCAATAAGTTAAAAAGAATATAAATATTGTCTCCATGTTTTCGTATTGTTAACCTAACTTAGAATTGTAAGAAAGGAGCTAATTGATTTATGTTCTATGTTAAATTAACCAATGGCTAGGTGGCTTTAAAATTGCTGATTGTTTCCTAATTCATTTTCAATTTGCAATAATAGTATCAGATTTTAGTGCATCCAGTTCTTTGTAGAAACATTTTTTTAACATAAATGTTACACACAGAACATTAATAAAGACTGTGTGATAGATGCCAGCAATTGGTACCAATTCATTATAAACCAAAAAACTGGAGAGACACTTGTGACAAAAAACATGACCATTACTTGCTTTACTTGATCATTAATTATGCAAATAATCATATGAAGATCACTTTCAAAGACATTATTTCAGCTGTCCTACGAGACGGAAAAAAAGGTATTAACAGCATAAAAAATGTTGTAGTAAATGTTTTAAACATCAGTGGCTGGGCAGCCAACATGATTTTCAAGAAATGGAAACAGCAGCTAAACAGTTGTGTCTGAAAATTGAACTGACAGAAATCATTTTGAGAGGAAATTAGGTGTAAAATTGAGATTTTTATCTATGTGAGTGCTGAATATTCATAGCTTTTCAGTTGAAATAAAAGACTCTGCTCAGATTCATGGTGCTCATTTTACACTAACAGCAAGATAATTTTGTATGGTACAATTATGTTGTAAAATTTCAGAGATTTTTATTATGATGTCTTTTTAAAGAGATCATAAGTTCAAAGAAAAGAAGATTTTTATGTTCCATTTCATTTTACTTCTTGCTTGGTGTTTTAAAATCTGTGATTACAATCACAAGATATGATCATTCTGATTGGACAATCTGGCTTCAATACAGCAATATAAAGACAAAGTCACAATTGATTTATAAGATTTCTTGCCAATTTGACCAGTTAACCAGCTTAATATCTTACCTGAACTGGTCTTTCATTCTGGACAAAATATTCATCAGATTTATGGAAAATTTTAAAAATAAGTACTGACTGAATAGTAAACACTTTGCCGACCATGATCAGAGGTCACATGTAAGCAGGTTGACCTTGGTTGATTTGTACTGGTCACATGGGTAGATTCAGTAGCAGATTTGTGGGCAATTTTAAATATTAGTACTAACTGTATAGCAAACACTTTGCAGATCATGATCAGATTGCATGGATGAGACCGACTGATCTTGGTTGAACTGTACTGGTCACATGGGTAGATTCTGCAGCCAGCAGGAAATGGGTTAAGTATTTTGGTTCTTAAAACCCAAAAATTACTGAAATTGCTTATAAACTAATAATGATTTGTTCTAAATTAATAACCATGCAAGTCTAAAACATTCATTGTACCTTTGAACAACAAAAAGAAAGAAAGAAATTTTCTATTGAATTCCCCTCCTAATCTTATTGTAAAGAAAAATTAAGCCACTTCTTCTGAGTTCTGTGATGGAAGTTTCTAAAATTATATCAACTAATTTTACCTTGTTCAGAAATGATGAATGATTTCCTTGACATAGCTTTAAATTATGAGGGGTAAACTGACTCTTGGGTACCAATGTGCAGATGGGTCAAATTACAAAGTTTATTATGGATAAAAAGCAACTTGTAGTGGATTGAAGAGGGTTTGAATTACCCAGTCAGTATTTATTACTGGTATAATCATTAGTTATTCTGTCTAAACATTTGGGTTAAATAGGCCTAGAATGGCTTTATTTCCTAACACAGGGATACCCCACACAAAGGCTTTAATAAATCTTTCATTTTTATGCCCATGTTTATTTTTGTTTTGGACAGATTAAAGAATATAATTATGCTTTATTCCTTTTCCCACTGGTTATGATGATGATGAAGATAGATGAAAATGATGATGATAATGATGATGATGTATTATAACAGTGTGATTGCAGCAAGTACTGATGTTTAAATGATGATCATCAGGTAATAAAGACGATGTAGATGATGTAAGCGATGCTAGTGATGACAGTGACGTTAACAGAGAGGACTTGTGTTGAAAATGGTGATGGTGGTGATGATGATGATAATGATGATTATCATGATGATGATAATATTGATAATAAAGATGTTAATTGTAATTTTGATTATAATGATGATGATTGATGATGATGATGTGATGATGATGATGACAATGAAGATGATGGTGATGATGATTATGATGATGATGGTGATGGTAAAGATTGATGATGATCTTTATGTTTCTATCACATTATCAAAACAGCAAATATTTTATTGTACTGTAATTCTGAAGTTTTTAAAGTACCTGTAAGTATGACTCAAGAAAAATGTTGTATTAAAATATGTCATCAGAAATAACTAAGTTGCTATTTGCTCTCAGATTTAATGAATATTCCTCTTCTCTGACATATCCACATTTATCATTATCTGCTCCAATTAGAAATGAATTTATTCCAAAATCAAAATTACAAGTTTCAAGTCAAATGGGCAATATTGGGCTTAAACTTGAGACATTTCAATGGTGGTAAATTAGATGTAAACATATTAAAAAGTGTTTAAGAGTAGACCCCTGACTATCACTGCTGGTGATATGTAATCATTTATCAAAATATAAAGGATTTGCTGTGAAGGAAGAAATGGCCGATTAAGGAATTATGGTATAAAAATTAAGCGCTATTTCAGGGGTCAGCCGGATAAGTGTGATCATTTGTCTCTAAGATTTTAAAGAATGTTTAAAATCATAGTTGAAATACGAATGTTTATTGTTTTCTGACTGAGGCAACATTTGAAATGTAAATTTTTTAATTCATTTAGATAATATTTATCAGTTAAAGGATAGATGAAGCTTTTTTGTTCTACTTGTAAAGTATAAGAATTGATTTAACATGGAAATTTCTTAAAAAGGAGCAGAAAACAAGTATTTGAAAAAACATATCCCACAATCCCTCTGTCGTCTGCTTCTGGACTTGTTTACATTTATTTCATTCCATCTTTAGGTAGACTGGTAACTCTGCTAATTCTCTTTAGGCATCATGTCTCACAGACAAATTTGTTATGACAGCTAGGAGATTTTCTTTTAGAAATTGAATAAGGAATTCTTCTCAGTGATTAAATACAAACAAGATTTGTCCAACTCAGGTTTGTTTTCCTGCTAATCTTGATAGCATAGAAGAAGTTTATATGATTGGAAGAGTTATCAAACTAGTCAGGCTATGTCTGTCTTGTAGTTTCCTCAGTGTTCTAGGGTGCAATTATATGATATGAGTTCATATTTTAGTAAATATTTGCAATAAGATGATGGTTAAAATGACAATCTAAGTTTACAATGATCCCAAAGGTCTTACTTTGATGCCAAATGTGTCAGTTTTGAACCCAAAGGTACCAAAATAATACAAAGCATGAGCCTTAGTGTGGAACCTTATCTTTTATATGAAATATGAAAGTGTCTAAATAGAATCATTACTGTATAATATGTTTTTCTGATAATTTTTTTATCTAAAAACATAGATGGATGATTGTTGTATTACCCATTTTCAATATTTATTACCCATAATGAACACTAATTTTGTGTGATAGACTGGCTTTTTCAGGACTCAAGCCTAGGTCAGAGCTTGCATGTGTAGGAAATAACATCACCATCAGCTCTAAAATTTAAAGATGTCCAATAAACAGCAGATTTATTCCTCAACAATATGATAAGGGGCAATGGCCCGATATTTACCATAGAAAATTACAAAAGAAATAGTCTCAAAGTTAATTTTGGAAAAATATCTGTCTGTCTGTCTGTCCATCTACTTACTAATCCAATTAACTTTAAACATCTATTTCCACATCTTACTGGATATTTGTTCTGTACCTATAAATCAAACTTAAAGATAATTGTTCTGGATAGAAAGAGGCAAAAGCCAATCTACTTTTTTTGCTAAGTTAAAATGTTTTTGCCACTCACTGTAACTAGTTACAAAGAAAATGACTTAATTATTTGGGTAGGAAAGAGAAATATTTCACAGTTGTTCTATGCAAGCTCTTCACGATGATGGATTTTAAATCAGCCACTCAGTAAATGGAATAACAGTTAAACAAGAATGGGTATTGCCAGGTCTTGAAAGAATTCATTATTTTCTTTGCACGCTGGCGGTATGCATGCATGGTATCGCTTATTTTCTGTATACCTCGATCTTGTGCATGTCTTGGAAAGCTCTTGTGTCTGTATTTCAACACTTGTTAGTTAACTTTTCATTACTCAAGTAATATAAACCTTTTTTTCAAAGCGGCTGTGGTCTGGTAGGATTCAAGTGGCGGTTGTTTGTTAAGGATTCCAGAGAAATTTCATTCTCCTCAGAAGCTTGTGAACTGAAATAATTATATATTTACAAAATGTTGACATTTTAGCAGTTTAATTTTAATGAAGTTATTTCATAAAATGTTTTAGGTTTTCCTTAAAATATAGTAACCAGAGCTGGGACAGCTGGCCTATTTAATTAAATCATGAACCTGATTTAAGTTTGAACCATAAAAATAAATTATTTCTCTGTTTAATAAAATATTCTTTAATTTGTAAAACAATTTTTGTTGAAGGGGTTTGAACTTCCCTTAAACTTACTGGTATTAAAGATATATATAAGGAGTCTACAATAAAGTGGTGGCAATTGTTGGAGTGATAAACATGTCTGACTAGTTATCTGAAGATTGCTGGCCGCATAGGTTCAAATCCCCTCTGGGGTAAGCCATTGTTTCTGTGAGCTAGAAACTGTACACTCATTGCCTAGGACTGGTTGTTTTCTGGAACAGAAATCGAGAGTGTTTCAATAAGCTTATTGCTTCCTACATAATCAAACTAAAATAAATTTGTATTAACAAAAAAAAAAAAACTACAACATAGAGTCTCTGTCAAACTTCCTGTAACTGCAGGCTGGTCAGTGCGGCTTTTAAGTATACCGGTAGCATAATTGTAATAATGGCGCTCATAGGATTGAAGTATTAAAAATGCCAAAAATGTTCAGACAATGCTAAATGCAATTTTAGATCATTGCGTTACTTTAAATATTTGAACTTTTTCTCTTTCTTTTGATATCAACTTTGATATCTTTATTAAAGTAACTTGATATGAAGACGAACATTAAGCAAAAGCTACTTACCGAATGATTTATTGGACTTGTGAAATTCAGGGTCCATGTGTAATACTAGGGATGCACCTATCAGATTCCCCAAAACTACGTGTATATTACTACACCTTTGTTACAGTGGTATAAGAAAAACCAAGTTGAAAAATTTTATTTGAAGTAAATTATGTATTTAATCTGCGGATAAACTTTATAACGGCCAATTTAACAATTATTTTCACAAATTTTGATATGTTTGTTTGGGTCCATGAGATCTGGTGATTATTAGTGTCAGTACACTTTAACTACAGAGAAAAGGGTAAAAAACACTTTCATTGGTTTTGGATATAGAAGTAATGTTCTATATCACCTGTTTTAACCATTAAATAGGATCAAATGAAAAAAGAAATAGAGGAAAAAAGGGGAAGGTCTTTATTTCTTTGGCCATCATCAGGTGAAGGATATGAGGTCAATTTGTAACTCTGCTGTAAAAATGATACTTAGTGGTCTTTGAGGTTAATTTTGTTATATCATGCTATAGAAATCATCTGTGAACTTTGAAGTTTTAAGAGATCCAAGACTTACTTATCTTGTTGCTTAAATTTACTATTAATTTATGTTATCTATAACAATTCTTTTATCATTATTGTTTATTGTTAATGACCAACCACTGTATTAAGTTTAATGTAAAGGATAATACAGTTTACCAATGTAAATATAAGCAGTTCTGTTAGCCCAATAGATAGAGCTTGGAATGTGCATCAGGCAACATGGGTTTGATTCCCAGATGGTGCAGGTCACTTTTGTTGTGATTATGAAATCCTTTCTACGGCCATTCACACTGTACATACTACAATTAAATTACTTATAATAAAACTGTTAAAGAATCCATTAGAGTGGATGTTTTCCTACTTTGTGCATGAATTGTGATGCAACAAATTTATTTAAGTTTTCTCTAGAATTGCTGCAAATCTGTTTTGGCTAAGGTGAACCTGTTCAATTTATTTTTATGTTGAAACTGTTTTGGCATAGAAAACCATTTTGACATAAAACCAATGAAGTATAAGATACAATACTGAAATTTTCTTGTAATTATTAGGATTGGAAAAGTGGTATGTTAGTAGTCTATAGGATATTTACCTCTGGACATATCAGTTTGTACATGATGTTGGATGGGTCGGACATGGAAAATTAATTTCATTTGACGGACAGGATGAATGTTTGGAAATAGTTGAGACATGATAGTTTAGATAGGTACCTATCACCATTATAATGACTCAGAAAACAGTCTGTCGACAGCATAATATTTGTGGGTATCAGCGCAAGATTATTGTAAAGACATTTAAAAAAAGATGCAGATACAAGTGTCTTGCGCTAGGGCGATATTAATTACTATAAGGTCGGCTTCATGTTTCTTTGTTTTTGCCCCAGTCTACATCAGGTCAGCTTGTACGATCAAATAGGGTAATTTCCAGATGTTTCTTAAACTCCTGTTTTCAATAGAGAATTCAAACATGCACACAAAAACATATGATGAGATGATTATTTCTTGATGTTTACTTTTCCAACTTTAGAGGCCCAGTGGCAGGCATTTTTCTGGGGTGCAGGGCTGATCCCCTAGTGGACATAATGTAAATTGGATAAGTTATGTGTTTTTTGGTTGAATGCTTGATTTTAATTTAAAAATGCCTAATTTAATGCATTTTTGGTCATATCTCTGAAACCGGTCCACCAAACCAGCTTTCTTGGAATGAACCAGCTTCTCCACTAGTGTAACCAACTTCTTATACCATATGATAAAAGACCATTAGTTTTAATGTCCAGTATCATTATCACAGAAAAATTTCAGTTATGAATGGTAGAAATTGTTGAATGCCTAAGTACTGCCTGGCAATTTCAATGATTCAACAAAAACATTATTTAACCGTTATGATTAAATTTACATTATATGAATTGCACAGAACTTCACTAAATACATTCAAAATCTTATTTGAAGGCAGTACCATGTTTATGTTACATATTGATGGGTGCGGGTGCTGGTTCTATGTCATTTTTTACATAGCTTACAGTCATATTTTGTCCAGAATAGTTGCTTTAGAATCGCATTTCTCAATAACAAACTTTGCAGTCCTAATGTAGTGTTGAGTTAACAAGTATGCAAGTTCTTGAAAATTTAAATTGTCAAAATGTGTAATTGATTTACTTTGTTCAAAATTAATGTTCTCCCTGTTTTTATACCACATATTCATATGGCAGACATAAGATGTATTTTATTTGCTCCACTCTTTTTTCAACCTTTTCCAAAACATTCCACGCTGAATACTGGAATTCCGAGAGGGTGGAACCACTTAAGAGGCTAAGAATTGTTTGTGGTCCCTGAAATGCGAACAATCTACACAAGACATATTTTAATGTCAAAACTAAATTTCTGCTTTTAAATGTCAAAACATTTCATAAACGGTATCCCAGACCTGTCCCGACTTTATACATGCTTTCAATTACATGTTTTTCGTATTTTTTTATGTGTACGCAATGTCTAGTAATTGTTTCATATTGTTTTCGGAATTAGAACGTATGTGTGGCGCGGGGTTTCGGAATGTACGAATACATTAACTAGGTTATTAAACGGAAAGAACTATGCATTATGGGAATTAGTAAATTATGACATCAAGAAAGCTATGTTATGAAAAAATGTATCCCATCATGGGATGAATTACTATAGTTAATATTTTTCTTTGTAAATTGTCTCGGCTGACAGTTTTAAACAGTATTTTGAATAATAAGTCTACAATCCTGGTGTAATAGTATCAGTATTTTGAATAATAAGTCTACAATCCTGGTGTAATAGTATCAGAAAAACATCATTCCTCAACATTTATTACTTATATTATCATTTTATAGATTAGTTAGGGAACTAAAAGCACGAGGTTAAGCTAGTGCTATGAATTATCAACATCATGGTGTTTCAATTTATTATATATACCAGGAATATTATATAGTACAAATGTGCAAAGTACAAAGATTTTGAATTTGAGTAAACTGTAATCAGAGTTTTTCATATCCCAAGACAGTTTTTTTATCAGTTTGAATATATTTAGAATATTATTTTCATGCCCAAACATTAATTTGTGCTTAGTATCTGCTGAAAGAAAATTAATTGTGAGTTCACTAACATGTTGGTCATATACTTCGATGTCTCACGATGTACATAATTATATTTGTCCATAAGTCTCCATATCTGCCAGCATTAACTAATAGAATGGATACTTTAGAGACTATGGGAATAATACCAACGTCTAACAGTAAATCTTCATCAATGCTGCTCATTCTGTTTCGTTTAAAATGTTGCTAGAAGATTCACTCTTAAGTAACCAAAAGAACAATTGGTAGAACAAAAGGTTAGTCCAGTGTTGTTGATTATTGCTTAATCAGCCTGTGCATTTCTCCTATAATACAAGAGCTTAATATCATAATTATTATTATGCATTTGAAAAATTATTTAATGCTAACATATTCTGTAACTTAACAAAATGCTTTCTTTTATTATCCAAAGCAATTAAGAAATAAATGTATACCTTATGTTATAAAAGAAACTTATTTTTCACATAATTTATGAAATACTAAATTTTTTCACTTATGAATAACCGGACATACAGTCAGTGATATATTGGCAAGACATTAATACAGACCTCAAAAAACCAGTTCCGTAGGAAATGCAAAATGCAAAACTATTCCAGATGCCTTTTTCAATTCAAAGAGCCAAAAAACCTAAACATAACAATTTTCTTCTTCTTGATTATTAACCAGATTAAACAAGAAAGATGGAAAAATAAACAATTTACATTTACACATGAAAAACCCATGTCTCTGGAATTTGTCTTTGATGTTGTTCTTCAGGAGGACTGTGGGAATAATGTGTTTTGTTGTTAGTATTTTAGTATTTGTTTAGTAAAAGAGAATCTGATTTTGGAGTTAAATTAACAGGTGTGCAACATAAAACCATTAGCCTCCTCCCCCCTTGAAATTTGTAAAGATGGACTTGCCAAAAATGCCTTAAATCTGACCATTGTTAATATTCCTCCCTCCCCCCCCCCTTGAAATTTGTAAAAATGGACTTGCCTAATGCTTTAAGATTGAGACCTTTCCAATGTTTATTTCAGGGAGCTTCAAAGCCAAAATTTTAAAAGCTAGTCTGAGATACATTAAAGTTTAGTTATAGTTAATGCACAAAGTTTTGTTTTAAGGATACCCATACAGTATATTACAATATCTCATCAAAAAGGTTTTCACATTGCTAAATATCATAATCACCATGGAAATTAGTACCAGTATCGCCATCATATATCATCATCATCATCATCAATGTCTATCAGCTCAATAATGTCTTCATCTTTAACATCATTAGCATCATCATCATCAACATCAACATAATTATGCCATCATTTTCAATGATATCAATATAAATCAACTTCAACATTAATAGCAGCAGCATTATCATCACTATTATCAATATCAACATCAGCATAAATAATCTCATCATCACCATGCACCATGCAGCATCTTAACATGCTCATCATCTTTGATTTTGGGCATCTGTGGCTGTTGACTTCAAAACTACTTGCCCCTTTTGACTCCCACCAGGGACTTGGAATTCATTCATGTGCAGAAACTATCCAGCTAGCTTACAGAATGGCAGTAGTTCTACTCAGGTGTCTGCTCATGCCTGAAATAATGCATGGAGGGGCACCTGACGTCTTCCTCCACCAGTTGTGCTGGAAAGTTGCAGTATGACCATAACTTTGTCTTGGTGACGTTAAACATAACAAAAAGAAAGCTTCTTTTCCCCCTACTCATCAACTAAATGAGGTTTCTCATTCTAACTGAAAAAAAACAAACTCTGAAATATTTAAGTTCTGTAACAGACATATGGCAGCTGCTTGTTTTAATTTTTGTGCACATTTTCAAATAACATTTAAGGGCCATATAATCTTGAATTATTATAAAAATGTTATACCCCGGTCACATATTCACGGAATACGCCCACGGAAGAGCCACGGATTAATTCCGGCATCGTCCGTAGCTACCCGTACTGGTCAGTAGCTCTCCGTATTGTAACCGTAATCAATCGTAGTAGTCCTTGTATATCCGTAGCGATCCTTGACAATTTTTGAACATGCACAAAAATTTGCTACGGAAAAATCAACCGTAGCGTATCCCTACTAGTCCGTATTAATCCGTACTGATACGTACTGGTCCGTACGAAAACCGTAATAGTCCGTACTGATTCGTAGTCCACCAACTTGTCAAGGATTTCCACGGTTTGGTACGGAGAACTACGTATTTGTACGGTTACCCTACGTATAAGCTACGGTTTTAATACGGATTATTACGGCATTGTCACGGAAAGCCACGATCGTAATACGTTGTACTACGGAGAGGCAAGGATTAGCACGGTCTTATACGGTTTATTGCGTTGCAACACGAAACGGTACGGAATGGTACGGCCCACCACTGTTTAGTACGGATGAATTAAGTATCATGTACTTTTTCAAGGGTATAAATACTACCTTCTTGTTAAAAACAGACATACATATTTGCAGGAACATTTAATAAATGATAATTGCCATTTACTGGCTGCAACTTTATATTGAAATGGCTCAGAATGCGGAGGCAGTGGTCGAACTGCTTGATGACATGCATAGAAGTAAATTTATATTAATATCGTACTACAATTCATAAGAAATAGAATAACATTTAATGTTACATATGTTGCAAACATTGGATCGTGAAAATGGGTTAAATATGTACATAAAACGAAGTGTCTCATAAGCCTCGGACACTGGCCCTTGAGTGATAATAAGATTAATTAACAAGCTTTTTACATATTTTTAAAACATAGATAGATAGATTTATTTCGGCAAAGGAAGCATATACATAGTTGACAATATAACATAGGATAAAATAATGAGCATTATTAAATACTATATCACATACGAGTAAAACTATGACATGCTCACCAAAACCAAGGATAACACAAAAAAGGGCATACACATAAACATCACGATAATGAATGTAATTGTAAGATGAACAGCAAATCTTAAAATTAAAAGAGAAGCAGTATTGATCAACATTTTTCATTAATGATTACTAGTCCATATCTTATCAGGTAAGAGAAGACAGACGAGATGGTGGACTAGAGATGGGCTTTTACGAAGAGTATGAGGCTCTCATGGCCGAACTTGTTGAGGATCCAGCGTTCTTCAAGAAATTCACTTTAATTGGACCTGATGTGTCTCGGGGTTCGGACGCGATTAGGCTGAATCCTCTCCGCCAAAATCATTGAACGCTGCAATTCGTTTTCTAAGTGTTCTTTTCTTTTGAGGCATTTTGAAAATGCGCAAGCAAGAGGTTGTGGACGGATGTATTAGGTCCGTATAGATCCGTGGCAATTCGTTCTTCTCCGTATCAATACGTTCTTCTCCGTATCAGACCGTACTTATTCGTACTAACCCGTGCTTATACCGTAGCAGCCCGTAGTGTATCCGTAGTGCGTCCGTCCTGATTCGTGTCGCTCCGTATCAAATCGTGACGGTCCGTAACAATCCGTGTCTCTCCGGGGGCTTTTGGTGGTAAATCCGTCGGACTCCGTACTCATACCGTTGTGTGCCCGTACTGGAACCGTAGCGGACTACGGAATTTCACATTTCCGTAGTAATCCGTGAGCGATTAGACCGTAGCTCTTCCGTGGCATTATCCGTGAATATGTGACCGGGGCATTACAGTATACATTCCTGTTATTATAAGCCATGGTTTTCACATACCATACTACAAATTTCTAAAATGTCTTACTAGATCTGTTAATGTCTTTAAAAATTAAAAGAAACAAACAGAAATTTTGCATTAAGCCTACATGGCACATGTGTTGACTGATTTTTTCCTCTAAAAATGTCAGTAAATGAAATCCCAACTCTTTCAGATTGGTGTTGGCTGTTTGAATATGTAGTTAACATTAATTAAGCTTAACCCAGCTGAATTTGGAAAATAAAATTGTCCTGCTTTAACACACAACCTAGTGGAACCAAAAGTGATTTAGTCTTAGCCACCAGTCTGTGCATGACCTCTATACTGGCTTTATATCCCCAAAAGTGACAATGGACTGTTCCAAAATAGAAGCTGGGCAAGTCCATTTAAGAAATTTGAGATAATTTGCAACAAGTTGATTGTTAAAAGTCAGAGGATTAAGAAATTTTAGAACCATTCTTAAAGTCCATGATTGACAAGATCCAAAGTAATTATACTAAACCATCAGTAACTAGTATATTACAGTAAAATATTTTGTCTTTAAATCTTTTTCACTTATTTTATCTTTTTCCTTAATGTATACAAGGCTGTTGGAGAATTCTTTAACATTAATTACATATTAAAGACCGTCTATACTAAAGACTGAATTATATATACCCTACTCCACGCTTTATTTCTTTATTCTATGTAAAATTTTAACAACAACAAAAAACTTTTTTTAATGAAAAGCGAATTTAATGAATTTGATGTTGAAACTGGAATCACATCCACCTGCTGCTAATCATTCTTCCAAAAACATAAATTAACATCTCGCTTCCTTTCTCTAAAAGATTTTTTTGATCTTCAGATTTTTCATTTCAGTTTCTATATAATTTCATTTATGCAGAATAATTTCTATTCCCCGCCCCAATTACAGCATCAAGGCTTAAGTTTAATGCATCTAGAGACGAAAGCTGCATGTATAGCATCAAATCTGGCTTACCGCCATTATAATAAGTCTGTATATAATTAAAAGCATACGAAAATCATATGTGAGTTACTCAGTATTCTCCGCCTTGAAATGGGGAATAAAACATTATCAAAGTATTTTGGAGCTTTTTGTCTTGTTTTTATGTCTTTTATAAAGTAAAGTTATAATGTTTATTACTCTAGCTGACTTTATAGAGATTATTTATTTTGGGACATATTTGAAAATGCTGATAATTATAGTTATTTTTGTAAAAATTTGATGAAATTCCCAGTACATGTTCATGCATTGACTCATTGAAGAAGGTGAACTTCAATTTTTAATAGATATAAAATAATTATGATGTGTAATCTGTTAAGTACATTTTATTTTAAACTTGCCAGGTAGCCAATCTGGTACTAAATTTAAATCTTGCTTTTTTTTGAAGAATTGGTTTTTAGAATATGATAATTTTCTATCCAACTTCAGTTATTTATGATCCCAATAATCGTTAAGCAGAAAATTAGGTGCTGACTTACTCAATAATCTCAGAAAAAAAAGAACGTATTTAACAAAAACACACTTGGTAGATTTCATGTCTGTGTTATGAAATTCAGAAATATTTTTTACGCATCCTTGAGTGACGTCTGTATTTCGGGAAGATTTATTGCATAAACAATACATAGCATAAACTTCATTAAATAATTCCATGCATAATTGCCCAAGAAATATCATTATAATCACTGGTTCCAAAGAAATTCCCAGAACTGAAAGTAACGTGTGTAAAATTGTTCGGCTCGGCCCATCAATCATACAGATGTCATAACTTTTGTGTCATGTAACGTTAAAGAAACACTGTCGTTACCAGTTGCAACATGAAAATATATCACTGGAGATTATCACGTTACTTTTAGTAGACATGGACTTATATATACAAGGAATGTGTCACAAAAAAGATGATTTTAAGCTAAAAAATGTGGTGCTGTAAACAAGTTAATATATAAAGAAATGCTCACAGTGATCCAGTCACTTATCAGATTTAAACACAATAAAGATGTCACCAAATGCAAGAATTTTTTTATTTTAAGGCATGTTATTTTTAAAGAAACAATATGGTATTCCCCATTAAATGCAACACTCTTTTATTGAAAAAGTCCTTATAGGACTGTGCTTATTAGGGGAAATACAGTAGTTGACAAGTGTCTTATTCTAATGTCAGACATTATTGCACCATTTAGTATTAGAAATGACTATGTTGTCCTACTCTATGATATTATAGAGACATTAATGCTTCTTAAAGGAAGATAAAACATATCAGAAACCCATTTATATGTCTATAAGTATTAAACGATTTCTTAGCAAATATAAACGTATTGATAGTGAAAGGTCCCAAGTGCATGGTCAAGACAAGGAAAATAATTCTGTATTGTGGGATTGTAGGATTTTATTATTTACTTCTTCTTTTTTCTGTGAAGTTTCTTGATCCTTACCCTGCTGGCTTCAATTGAATCTACCCATGTGACTAAGGCAAATTAGACAATACTTGCAGATGTGCAGACAGTATTGGAGCAGTACCTAGCTATATTAAGACACTTGCAAAAATCACTGATTTTTACATTTTCATTCTTTATCGTATATAAATCGGTGTTGTTATGTATGCAACATATTACATGTATATAGATTATATCTGACCAGTTGGTATTTCCAATATTGTCATTGTTCTATTTTTAGAACATAAACTACATGTATGTACTAGAACGTTCTTAACTGTTGTGGAAAACTCATGCATTATATTTAGATAGAAATTTCTGGAATGATCTTTATTGTTGAAGTTGCTAGATTATGATTACTGTAGTAAATGGAAGACTATTCTAGAAACTTCTTAGTTAATATATATAAGGAGACATTTTTCATTACTCTTATCTTTAAGTCATCAGTTACCTTTTTAGTCATCAGTGATCTTTTAAGTCATCAATATATTTGGAGTATTATTCAACTTGGAAATTAAGTGATTTATTGGAGCTTGGATTATTAATTATTCTTGTGGATTTTATTGTGGGAATTTATTCTAAAGTGTTCTTGGATTTCACTTGGATTTAACTGTGCTATTAAAAAAGGATCATTCCAGGATCAGACTAGACATTTGTAATTTTTATTTGGACTTCAGGTATTTGTAAAGATAATTTGTTATTTCATTTTTTCTTTAATAATTTTTCTGTAATAAATTTGTTATTGTTACAAGTTTGTTGCTGGCTTTTCTTTCTCGTTACGCCTGGCTCGTAACAGTGTGAAGAGATAATCAAATGATACATTTAAAAAATTTCATTCTGTTGGGTGACAAGGTGATATTTTAGCATTTAATCATTCAAGCGCCATGTCCGATTTATACTGAAATAGGGTATTAAGTGGTGCTCCAACACTTTTTTTAATCTCACTCAAAATGTGCTGTTGAATCATAGTCTATACACTAGTGATGGAAATCGGATGGAATTTGTCCCAATCGATCATCGGTTTAGTCGGATGGGACATAATCGATAACTTTTCGAATAAAGTCGCATTAAAAAGAAATAGGGAAGTAACAATTTTTCCCGATGCACTTTATATTCAGTAACATGAACTTCATTTAGCACTTTTCAACACAGTTTTAACTTTACATAGTCATAATTTTACGAAATAGATTTATTTTGCAATGGATGTCAAATAATAACATTTACATCACATTATATTACTATTGTTTACATCACTTATTGATCCTGTTCAAATCCAAATTGTCTCTGAGATGATTTTTTGCGATCGGCAAGGTGTTCCTAATTTAAGAAAATTACCGTCAGAATTAATTCCTTTTGATACTTTAAACATTTTCGACGTCGCGGAACAAATTTTTGTGAATCGATTATTGTCGCTTTACATATTAGTAACTGATTATCGGCGACCAGCGACAATCGGAACATCACTACTATAGACTGTTCAATATCCTGCTCTTAATATTTTGAAATATTCCCTAAAAATGATGAATGATTTTGTCCAGATTCAAAGATATAAGTCCAGTTGAAATGATAAGTGTGGTAAGAGTTGAATAAGAAAGGGTCATAGTTTTACGAGGAATTTTAAGCTGTTGCTTTATGAAATGTTTGCCTTCCAACCCATGGACCATGAGTTGAAGCTCGGCATCACAAGCAGATCTGATGTCCTCATTTGATACAAATTCTGCTTACTGTTGAGGTAACAGACTCTAAAGTGTTAAATATAAATGTCAGCATTTGCTTATAAACATTTCTTTCTTTTTTTTAACGTTCTTTTTTTTGGAGGGTCAGGGGGTGCCCGGCATTGGAGGGGATTATTCATAAATTACATTTCACTTGTAGAAAAACAAACTATAGTTTTGTTGATAGAAATATATTTATATAAAAGTACACGAGCTTCAAAATTTCATCGGAAAAAAATATAAGTAAAATTTAATATTTAAATGATACAGCTTGATAAGCCTTATGGCTGGGCCATTAAATGACAAGAGCTCAGTAATCAAAGTCAAGAGTATAGATTTGAATTTGTCTATAATGTATTTAAATCTCTGGCAGCCATGAAAATCTTCATGACTAAAATTTTAAGAAGGTACCTGTTTCAGATAGCGGCAGAAATTGATGATTTATGCCTGTGTTTTGAATTTATAGCATCCAGATTTCCTCTTTTGCTAAGTGATTTCTCAATCTCAAACCATAACAAAAAAGCCACCACCATACTTTCACCAGATGGTACTCATTGAAAATACCTCTTCCATACCATATCATATTTTCTGGAAAAAAATGGACTGAGACAGGAAAAAATAAACTATTTCAAACACATTTAAAGTGCCATAAAGAAGCTAATAGCAGCAATAAAGTCATCAATTGTGTGAAGGAACTCATTAAAACCTTCCAGAACAATTAGCATGGAGTTCTCAAGTAGCTGCAACTATTTTCACAACAGCATTTTTTTAGGGGAAAATTTTTAAATTTTTTAAAACCCCAACAGGGTTTTTTAAATTTTAAAATTAAAAATTTTTTAAAATAGAATTAAACCCAAAATGGGGTTAAAAAATTTACTTTTTTTGGAGGAAATTTTAAATTTAAAAATGTTGTGATAAACAAATTTTAGTTTTTTGATGAAAAATTTTTATTTCCTTTGTTTGATTTTTAATTTTTGTATGAAATTTCAAAAAAACTCAGCCTCAGGTTCATAAAAGGGGGTTTTTAAATTTAAAAACCAAGGGGGGGGGGCATGTGGGCCAATAAGGTGCCCCCTTTGAATAGGAAAAAATTTTTTAATTGGGGTCTTAAAAACTGGCATGAAGAAAAATGTTTGTATGGGTAAAGATTGATATTGTTTAGAACTGTTTGGGTTTATACAAGGGAATTTTTTTTAGTTTAATTTTTGGGGAGGAAATATGGCCCTTTTATAAAACAACTTTCGAATCTGTTTCCTTTGGGAACCCAAACCCTCTGAGCAATTATTGCATGCTAAATATTTTGATTTTTTAGGGAATTTTTTAGAATTTAAAATTTTAATTTTTAATGTACTGTAAAGGACTTTTCCTTGAATGAATTGAACATTATTTTAAATTTTTAGGGATTTCATTTTAAAAAAAACAAAATTAGTTTTCCAAAGTATTTAGAGATCATCAGACAACCAAAAATGTTCAAAACAGGGAGGCATTTGGTAATTTAAAACGATGTGGAAAAACTGATCACTTCCTTTTTTCAGCAATTAAAGGGGTTTGGTTTTTTTTCTGTAAACCCCTTAAAATTTAATGGGCAATTCAGAAAGGGATTTGTTTTTAAAGGTGTTAATGGATTCAAAATTTTAAGTGTAGCTTAAAATTTTTTTAAAACTCTTTTTAGTTTTAAATTGCAATTTCAAAAGAAATGAACTTTCAGATTTACGATGGTAAGTAATTATCCAAACAGATGATGCAATTTAAACAAATTCAAGAGATAACAAACTCCTTTAGATTTGCGATATTGTAATATAAAACAGAAGTTATTATCTAAATGAAAATAGATAAAAGATGTGAGTATTTTATGATGTTATATAATTATAAAGAATGATTTATTACCATCTAGAGACATGATCAGTTAGTCAATCATAATTCTGTAGACGGTACATGTTTATATTCAATTTTCAGTCCGGCATCTTTTAAATTATGTAATAATACCTGGTGCAGTAGTATTATGTATGCTTAAAATTATAATTATCCCTCCCTGGCATATTTAGCAATAGGCTATTATCCAGTGGGATATTGTCCTAGTGGGCCATGTCAAGATTCCCTACATTTAACAATAGGTTCTATTTATAGTTTTGATCCTGAGTTTTCTTGACATAGCTAGTAATAGATATTAAGTTAATCAAAAATGGTGCCAAGAACTCAAGTAAGCAAAATAACCCAATTTATACTAAGTATCCAAAATTTATTCAGCAAAATATGTACGTAAAGTATTCCATAGATGCTAACTATTTGCCAGGCATTCAAATTTTATTATTGGTACTCTAAGTTATGAAAGGAACTTAATTAATATTAATTTACATATTAATTAACATATTGACACTCATTCATAAGTCTTGACAAGCACATTGTACTCTGAATATATAGGTTGCTAGTGCATTTTTGATGTACTTTTATCTTGAAACCAATAGAAGGAAAGATACAGACTTGAATTCAATATCAAAATTATGATATGATTCTAAAACAATTTGTCACCTATTTGCAGGATGTTCAGTTAAGTAAAACTTATTTATTTAAGCTTTATTACAAGGTTTTCTCGACATCAGAACACATGATTCCAGAAAATAACGTCATAGATGGTGAACCATGGTAATGTATGTGTAACGATTTAAAAAAGGAATTAGGGACCATGCATAGGTGTGTCATGCATGTATAATTTTGTCTCTCTTCCTTAACCTGTACTTTTTGACAGATATAACGCTTTGTCAGGGAAAAATCATGTGACACACCTCTGCTCAAAAACACTTGTCTTGGTAGTTAGTGCGTAAACATTCAATTTTGTTGACTTTGCTAGGAAACAAGTTTTTAACTGGACATTGCGATATCCAAAATTTGTCCTTGACATTGATCACATGACATCCAGTATAGTGCTTTGTACATGTTTTAATATTTGGGACATAGATATGAAATAATTATACTTAGGTCAAAAGGTGCTGCCTCCAATTGATTGCACTTAGAGCAGTTGAAAGGATATGAGGAAACATTGTCTGGCTTGTTCATACAATCCCTCGGCTTAGATGCAGACACCTTAACCTCAAGGCCACCTTTCATATTTATTCACAGCTTTACTTGCTTCTTAGAACTTAAAATAAACTTCATTCTAGAAAACTTTTTTTCAATGCATATATACTGCCACATTTGGACTGATGCTGCACTGTTTGCGGAAACTATAGCAGCGATTTACTCTCACAAATTTCCAAATTTTAAAAAAGAGCTGCTTGAATAATTCTGGGGAAAAATTTTGATTTTTGTGGTCCGCCTCATAGTATATCTTTCAGATAAGACTATGGTCAAACACAATGAAAATTAACACTATAAAGGGAGATAGTAAACCACATGGAAATGGTTAAGAAGAATGATTCAACAATATAAGTGTAATAATGGTAATTAAAATTAGACTAAAATTATTAGTGATCATAAATTGCATTATTAACCACTAACCTGTTTGAATCAAACGGGCTAATGTAAATTTATAATGTTTGAAAGTTTGTCTAAATTTAACAAAGAATGAAAATTTTCAGAGACTATAATGTTTATTATATCGCCTGATTTGCACAAACTGTTCATCTCCAGAATTTAAGTGTTTAGCATTTACATTTTAACAACTATTTATTTTCATTTCTTCCTTTGATATCCTTTGTGAAATATATAATTGATATAACATCAGACCACAGTTTTTACGGAAGTAAAACATTTCTGTTTGAGATTTCCGAGGAACGTAAGTGTGAATTCAAGACATGACAACATTTTCATAATTGCATGCATTAAGTTATATAATTGATTCATGATATGTTTAGAACTGTTAAAGTACTGACGAAAGATAAAGAGTTAAAGCAACTGGTATGTCATTCTTGCGATAAAGATATATTGGCAAGGGAGAAGTAATTAGAATACCAGATCGGAGAGACGATAAGTATGCGAAGTTTGCAAGGGAGCAGAACTAAATAACAAGCTTGGTGCTTTGAGAATATGCTTCGTTATAATATGTTTCTTAGTTGCTCACAATCAATGTATATAGGACTTTTTGTTACTTATAGTTGTTAGAGAGTATATTTTAAACTTATTTCCCTGTAGAAAATATTCTCTTTATATTTAACTTTATGTAGTTTAGAGAATATATGACCTGTAGTTTAGATTTTATATTTTTAACTTTATGCCACAGTTTAGCATCTGAATTTTAATAAAAGGCCTACTACTGGAGTCTAATTTTCTTTTTGTAATTGAATTGTAAAATGAGTGTATAAATATATAATTTTTATATAGTCAGGAGAGAATAAAAATACAAAGAGAATTACACAAATTCAGGGAAGAAAAGAAAAGACACCAAAAACCAGACATAATAAGATCAACCGGTCCATATCATAAAATATCTTTTGATAATTTATAGTTTTTCTGGAGTTTCATTTTGAAACTTTCATCTTAGATATAGCTATTTGATGATCTGTATGATTAGCTGTAACTATTTTTCATTGTTTCGCTGTTTGGTTTAGGTAGAACGATTCTTCAGTTCTTGATAACAATCAAAACACCCTTATTTGTCATGAATAAATATTGACAGATTTAGTGCCAAAGGGCCTGAATTTTTATGAAAATAATGAACTCAAACCTTTGTAAATTGATACTTTATGGACATTGCTCATCTCTAGAGTGGAAATTTTATTGCAAAAAAATGGCCACCTAACATATGCTAAAATGCATGACCATACCATATAAAGTTAGCATTATGTCTATGAAATCAAATGCTCTACCATACTCAACATGGTAATAAAAGTCTGTGTGATGAATGCAGAATTTTCTCGCAACAAGCAGTTGCCATGCAAACAAATAATAATTATGATTGTTATAGAAAATATCAGGGGGCTCTAATTACAAAGTTTCTTGATGAAGCTTTTATAAGCTTCTAAGTAAAAAGCTGTTTTCAAATTTTAAAGCATTTTTAAATCAGGATTTTGTGCTTAAAAAAAATGTTACTTCCCGTTTTAATGAAAAACTTTTTAAATTTTTGTTAAGGGGAATTTTTAAATTTTCTACAGTTTATTTAAAAATTTTAAATAAAAAATTAAAAAGTGGAAAATAATTTTTTAAAATATAAAAGTGTAGATCTAAGTTATTGCAAAGGGCAGACATATTGGGGTGTTCTGTGCCTTTTTGGTTAGGGGTTTTATATAGGTGGGAATTTTGCAAGCATTTTTTTAACCCCAAACCCCACCGGGAAAAGAGGGCATGGACTACCCGTAAATTTTTTAAATTTAGTGGTCAAAAAAATTTTTGTGGTTTTGTCCCGAAGGATTTTTTTCCCAAGGTTTTCCTTTAAAAATTTTTTTGTTTCTATTTTTGCAAAAAGGTTTAATGCATTGAATCATTGTAAAGCAAAATAATCCTACAGTAAGGAAAGTGAAATTTTGTTGGATCTTAAAATTGTGGTTTGACCTGTCCATGAAAACCTTGAAAATTAGTGCCCCACAATTTTTACGATTTGCAGAATATTATAGCCTTCTCCACTAGTATATGGTATTCCATGCATGTGTGACCAGACATCCTACACTGTTGGTAGCTCAATTTTAATGCTAATATTTATTACTAATACCTTTAAAATGTAATGGACTTTTCCAGATTCAAAGCTGAACAAATAATTACAGCAAATTTTAAGTGTTATGTGTATTAAAAGTTAATTTTGATTTTGTAGTACCTCTTGTTAATAAATTTGATTTTAAAAATTTTGAAATAAAAAGAAAAAAACAAATCTTAACAAATATTGTAATTTAGCTAGTACTTTGAAAGTGTTAGTTACCAGTTTTGCATACAGTCAGTTTTTTACCATCTAAGACTAAATAATGCAGTTCATGCATCTGTTTCACTAGTGAGTTCTAAAGTCTTTTTGAGTGAAAATACATAAATGAATTTAAAATGACTATAAATGGAGGATAAGTGAGAAAAGTAATAAATATTTTGCTTTTATTACAACATTTAAATGTTAATTTTGTTATTGATAATTATTTACAACTACAAACATGTGAGAATTTAAGGAATTTTGAAATTACAAGAAATTTATTGTTTCAGTTTGAATTAATTCCCATCAAATGCATTGCAGTAAATGTTATTTAAAAAAACAACCCACTGTGCTTCTAATTAAAAGAAATACTTAATGCACAACAAAATGGATCTGGAATTTAGGATTCAGTTTAAGTGTTGATTTTATATATTGAACTTTAATAACAAACTAGGTTTATTTTCTGATGAGAAAATTGAAAGATCTTTAATCAATCTGTTTCATAATTAAAGGCTTTCTCTAAATTGCAGAAGTATAGTGTATATGACCTTTACCAAAGGTCAAAGAACACTATTTTTTTTCTTTATTTTTCACTGATTGCAGTGAACCAGCCATTATTTCCATCCATCTTGGAATGATATACCATCAGTCATTTTGGACTGCAGCTTCCTGCTGGTATTTAATGACCTTTTCTGTATTTAATGACCTTTCTGTATTTAATGACCTTTTGTTTTCCTTGTAACATATAGAATAAGGTGGAGAAAAATGTCTTGTGCCTTAATTGGTAAGTGATGGTCAGAATTTTGAAACAAATCTAATTTTAATGACCGGCTCTGGGTGGACATGACAGAACTAAAGGTGTCTCGAATTTCGTTTTTTAGGATTTGTTTTTTGGTCATTGATTGAGGATTGAGGTAAAATTAATGAACCTGCATGCAAAGTATAAGTCATAAAAATCAGAGGTTTCCTTTGTCGTTTTGTCATGACTGTTTGTTAATGGAGGGGGAATGATGCATTAGGAGTTGTGGATCTCATTTCAGGAAGAAAAAAATCGCATCTTGTCTTGTTGCTATGATTTATCTTTTTCGTCTTTGAAGAAAATGGGCGATTACATTTAAATTGGTACCTTTAAAACCATAGATAATTAAAGATTTCCTACAAGGAGTGGGGTGTAATTTAAGTTTTGTAAGACATATCAAGCTGCAGGTATAAGATTTCATTAACATCTGCATCAAATGCAGTCTAAATTTGTTTTATATTCCAAACAGTTTTATTTAGAGATTTTTTGTATTCAAGTTTCTCCCAGACAATCCTCTTTGAATTAGATTATTCTCTTTGGAATGAAAAAAAAATGAGTGTATAATTAAACCAGTCAAAAGTGTCTGTTTCTTTATTTAAAAGATACATTCTTATCTAATTATTCTACAGATAGATATATCTTACAAGACACAAGCATTTTTTATCAAGTGATTGAATCAGTTCTTCAAGTACTTTGATTCATTAAGACAATTGGAAGACTTTTGATTTTATCATGGAAATTGTTTCATCTGATCAGATAAAGTAAATGAGATTTCTACACGGTGTAATTATCATGTCACAACAAATTATTTGTCAAGTCGTTCTGTGTTTGTCTCCATTTTCCATTTTTCCGCCTAAAGATTTTAGAAATCTAAAATAGATAAAAAAATAATAATAGCTAGAGTGTGTAATTGTTTGGTAATTATAAAATTTAAAAGATAATGAAATTATTGAATACTGTTTTGAGAAAAACAGAAACTGTCAGGACTATAATGTGCATTCAATATTTGATGTTTTTTCCCCACAATTTTACCTTTCATTTCTTGTTTTATGATAAGAATGTCTTTCAAATATTTTGGAGTTTATTTTGCAGTTTTGAGTTCAATCTTAGCAATGATTTTTCATCAATAAAACATTATCACAAAGGCGGCATCTTTAGGGTTCCATAGATTCTATATAGTTATAGGTGTGGTCCCATGATATTATATAGCATTATACTTGATGTCATTATAATGATCAGGTCAAAGACAAATTACAGACATTTTGGACACCATTCATAATGGCGCCACACTTAAAGGATATAGGCCATTTATCACTGTGTGCAATTAATTTTCTCTCTTCAAAATCTAATTGCGTTCTTGCTGTCTTACCAATTTTAGCAACTATTTAATATCTTGTAACAACTTCCCCACTTATATCATTTTATTCACTGGTAGCATTAGTCCAGAATAATCACTTTATTGTAAAAATGACATAAAAATTGAAAACCCTTATGATGCTTAAAATTACCTCTAATAAGGCTAAGAATCACACAAAAATTGATTTGGGATTTATTTCTTTAATATTATATTTTCAATAGTGCTGAAGATTTTCGATTTATATTATATTGTTTTTACTTTTAGGGTTTTGGACTTAGTGGAGCTCCTATTAAAATTACAGGAAACTTCATATTTGATAGTAATGCTGTGTAATTGCTGTATCATGACCTAATGCAATGATTGACTTTCCTTTATAGAATATGTTACCAATAATCCAACAGAGGGTTCTTCCTTCTGCTCTTAAATAAGGGCCAGCATTTAATGATAGACTTGGTGTGACTGTTGATTGGAAACATGTCAGTATTTCACTATATTGTGTGACAACAGGCAATTATTAAGGTCACAGGGCGAGGACCTACCATTAAGTACAATGGTCAATAGTCAGACAAGGGTAGAAAAACAATATGGTTGACATGGTGTGATCTCCAGTCATAGAGGTAGGAAAGGTGTGGCCAGGTGCTCTTCATAAATGAAGGTGTAATACAGATGATTTTCCTATTAATTACAAGCAGAATGATGATTTATACCTTTATACTTTTCTCTTGAAATTCGATTCAATGATTCAAATACCTTGCAATAAAGACTGATCTCAAGAAAAAATTATTTTTGGTTGGGAGTTAAGTTGCACCAACAATGTAAAGGTCATATGGCTACTTTCCAGCTATACTGATGAAGGAAGATCTCAGCTGCCCCTTTGCATATTATTTCAGGCATGTGTAGAACCACCAATGTTGAGTAAGCTAGATGAATTATAACTGCCTCACATGAAAGAAACCAAAGTCCTTGGTGGGATTTAAACCCACAGGAGTGAGGGGGATTCAGTGGTGTGAAGTCAAAGACCTTGAAAAGAAATATGACAGTTATTGTATGGATACAAGCCTATTCAACACCCTTAACTTGAGGAATTTCTTAAATTTGGATTTGGCCGGCTTCTTATTTTTGGAACTCCATGAATATCATATAATTGTAAAAATATCATGCAGCCATTACAGTATAGAGTCTGGTCAGACTGCATGAATGTGGAGGTTGGTCCGAAGCTCTATTATAGAGGTGGCATGGACTCTAAACCAACACTATTGTATTTAATTTTTGATCTTTCTTAAATTTTGCACAATATCATGTTTGTCAGGATGTTTGTTGTTACGTCAAAATTCATAGAGTCACACAAACTTTTCTTGTCAGTTGTTTAGAGATATTCAAATCTTCTGTATTATTTCGACTTGAATGGCAAAACAGTCACACAGTGAAGCAATAACATTGTCATAGTGGGAATGGTCTAGTCAAAACATTAACAAAGACATTGCATATAAAAACTTTGCAAAGATTCAATTGCTTGTGCACCTGTAGCTCAGTGTTCACATGTAGTTTTCCGTACCATCTCATTAACTCCCATTTTCTGCATCTCGTAGCTAACGATTACATCCACCCCATTCTCACATCGAACACCTCAATTCCCATAATGCTTCAGGACCGGGATATTGCACGCAAAAAATACACAAATTACATCCTATATAAATCAAACAGAATTAAATTAACGTCTGTATTTGAAAGTAACTTCAATACATGCTGAGAATGAAAAAGAGATCTTACTTTTTTATTTGCATTTGTTTACGAGCAGACGGAAAAAGAAGAATAAATTTTGCGTGAGCCGCAGGCTGATGTAGGTTGGTACGGAGGCGAACATGTTCTCATGTAAAATCTACGGCACATTTGACTTTTACATGGGAGTCAAGTTACTTTGTAAATATTTTGATTCTGTAAAACAGAATTGGACAAGTCACCTTCAGGGCTTGAAAAATAAAGAGATTGACTTATTAATTTTGTTTTCCTTCTGATATCCATCATTTACTGAAAGAAGATCAACAATTATTTTTGAGCAACTATACATAAATGAGATTCAAAAAAAAGTTTACATTTAAGTTTAATCATTATAAGATAAGTGGCAATTTCTTTGTTTTAAAAAAAATGTCAATTTCATTATTATCAAATAAATGGCAATTATTAGTTAATAATTAAATTTCTTTCTTTTTATTAAGCCAATGGCAATTTCATAATAATCGAATAAATGGCAAGTTCATTAATGATTTATTTATTGCATTTTCTAGAAATCTTGAAATGTTATTTTGAAAGATAACGATTAAGTGGACCGAAACTATCTTTGCTTTCTTAAAACTCAAAATCACTGTGATTGGTTAAACTTCACTGTAAATCCGTATAATGTCACAGTATGGTGGTTTGTAACTTGACGTGACTCGATCTCGGAAGAAAAATTACTATGGTTAAAATGTATTGTTAGTTGTTGGGAGTCTTGCTTTTAGTGTCAGACCATGCTGATATTGTTGAACATTTTAAACTGGTCGTTAAATAAGTTTAAATTGTTATTTAAAAATGATTTATTAGGAGTACTGTCCCCTGTAATAATAGATTGAATAGAGTAACGTCCCTTGTAATGATACACTTGAAGAGTCTGAACAGTATGATGAGATTCATTGTAATTGTCATACAAAATAAATAACATTTCTTTTATCGCTACTGGCTAGGTGTATGCATTTTAGGGGTTTTAAAGTAGACAAGTATAGTCACTACAATGCAGTAGCATCTTCAGTGGACATGTTGGGGTGGCATAGAATGCCAAGTGACAAGGTGCACTTTGAACCTGGACAAAGCAAATGCTATGTACGGGTTTTTTTAAATTGGTGCGCATTGCATTGGAGTCACCTTTTATAAACATATCAGGGGGCCGTTTGGGGTTCTCTTTCAAAGCTAGAGCCCTAGCACATTGGGCAAAGCATTTGTCGATTGGGCCCTTTGCACAAAGAAAATGATTGGGCAGTCTAAATGTTTAACAAATGGTTGTTTAATTAAATAAGAGCCTTAAAATGTTTGACTGTTTTCATTATACCAAAGCAGATTTTACTCTCATTACTCGAAGAAATATTATTATAAGACATCAAAAGAACTGTGGTCAAGCATTACATGATGATATAGTGACAATATTTTTTATGCCCCCACAATGTGGGAGCATATAGCGTTGCACTTGTCCGTCCGTCCGTCCGTCAGTCCGTCCGTCCGTAGGTCCCGAAATCTTGTGAACGCAACTCCTCTTAAACCGGATGGCATGTTTTGCTTAAACTTACAGGGATGAACAACCTTAATGTGTAGATGGTAGTAAAGAAAGGAATTTTTGCTGCGACTAAATTTAACAGAATTATGGCCCTTTGTTGAGTTTTTCACTAGATACTTTGTAGAAATTTTGTGAACGCAACTCCTCTTAAACCGGATGGCAGATTTTGCTTAAACTTACAGAGATGAACAACCTTAATGTGTAGATGGTAGTGAAGGAAGGAATTTTTGCTGCGACCAAATTTAACAGAATTATGGCCCTTTGTTGATTTTTTCACTAGATACTATGTAGAAATTTTGTGAACGCAACTCCTCTTAAACCGGATGGCAGATTTTGCTTAAACTTCCAGGGATGAACAACCTTAATGTGTAGATGGTAGTAGAGAAAGGAATTTTCGCTGCGACCAAATTTTACAGAATTATGGCCCTTTGTTGATTTTTACTATATACTATGTAGAAATTTTGTGAATGCAACTCCTCTTAAACCGGATGGCAGATTTTGCTTAAACTTCCAGGGATGAACAACCTTAATGTGTAGATGGTAGTAAAGAAAGGAATTTTCGCTGCGACCAAATTTTACAGAATTATGGCCCTTTGTTGATTTTTACTATATACTATGTAGAAATTTTGTGAATGCAACTCCTCTTAAACCGGATGGCAGATTTTGCTTAAACTTCCAGGGATGAACAACCTTAATGTGTAGATGGTAGTAAAGAAAGGAATTTTTGCTGCAACCAAATTTAACAGAGTTATGGCCCTTTGTTGATTTTTTCATTATATACTATGTAGAAATTTTGTGAATGCAACTCCTCTTAAACCGGATGGCAGATTTTGCTTAAACTTCCAGGGATTAACAACCTTAATGTGTAGATGGTAGTTAAGGAAGGAATTTTTGCTGCGACCAAATTTAACAGAATTATGGCCCTTTGTCGATTTTTAGTTTTCAACTTGTGGCACATCATAGTCCAAAAAATATTTGACCTAGAGTCATAAGATTGACAGAACAGTGGCGTGTGGGGGCATCCGTGTCCTATGGACACATTTCTAGTTTTCTATTCAGTGTTAATTATTCATTGGTCAATTACTAGTATCATGGTATTGTGATATTTAGGAATTATTCTTTATGTTTTCTGTTCCAACACCAGACATTTTATGCAAATTTGATGGGACGAAGCCTTTCAGATATTATGATTGTATTTTTCTTGTCATAATCAGTAACAGAATGAGTTAGCGATATTGGGGCTACATTGATAGAGGGGGATTTTTTTTTTCCCTGTTTGAGTAATTTTCCCTCTTTAAATTTGATGAAAGGGAAAATTTCCCAGATAATAATCCACCAATTTTTAAATATCTTTAGATATAAAAATTTTAAATCTGCTGAAAGTCTGCACATGCATGACTCAAGCATGCAATTATTCTCAGAGAGACCTCAAAATAAACAGCTATGAAATTTCTTTTTGCATTCCTTTAAGTCTGGGTTGTTTTTGTTTTTTGTTTTGTTGTTGTTTGTTTAAATCCTTGCTTCCAGATTAAGGAATGCTGGGCACCTAGCTATGGTCAAGTGGCTAAAATGACGTAGAATCATTGCCCTTATTGGCTCACAGTGACATGTGAGAGAGCCCCAAGGTAATTGTAGGTTATATTAGTTATAAAGATTTTTGACAGGTTATATGGCCTTATATAAGTAGTTGTTTGGAAATATAACCAAAGCCCCTAGTTGCAAACAACCATTTATATACAGTCCTGTAACCTGTCTGGAATATTTTTAATAAATTTATAATACAGCAAACTTTCTTTTTTAGAGACAAAAGTGAGAGCTTTTTTTTCATAAATTGACACATACCATGTTCAATAAACATCATGATTATCCAATGAAAAGTGATGTAACAAACATGCAATATTATAGTAGTAAGTGGTCAAGTCTCTGGGGACTTCTTTTAAAGGAAAAGCAACGCTCTTGGCAGACCAACTCTGCACTCTTGGCAGACCCACTCTGTGGCATCAGCATGGGTTAATTTTTTCATTAAAACTTTTCAGTTCAGTTTTATTTAATATTTCAATATGTTCATTATTTTCAATACTAACAAATCTAATTACCAGTATCCAGCACCTAAAACAGTGAAGCATGCTGCTCCTTAGAGAACAGCTCTTATCATATATTTTTCTTTGCTATGAAAAAGTTTTTCAAAATCATTTCCTGTATCATCCAATGAAAATCAATATTACAAACATGCATTATTATCATTGCAGAGAATCATTGCTGCCATAAGCTTACTTCCTGTGTTATTTATTTAAACATTATCTTTTCTAGTAGAATGTTGATTACTTCATATAATGTTCACAGTGGTTTCCCTGCTTGAGGCCCAATCAAATTGATCACATTGCCGTTGTGTCAGGGAGCTTTTTTCCTGGAGATCATGGCTATGTGAAACATGTTAAAATCATGGTATAACATTGTGTTGATTTTCATGATTATCGTGCATGCATGATTGATTGTTTATTTAAATTTTTAGAATTTCTAGAAAAAATAAAGTTTAAATTCCCATTGCATTGAAATTTTTTTAGTTAATTTTTGCTTTTAGATGTAATAAAATTTGGTTAATGTTCCCTTAAAATTTACAAAGTTTTAAAGGTTCTACTCCCCTTTCCCCTTGTTTCCCGGGAAAAATGCTATAAAAGGGGGATGAGGTCTTTCCCCGGCAGTCAAGGGTGGAAAGCCTCCCTAATGACCAAAAATTTGTTGGTGGGTTTATCATACCCAACCCAAAAAAAAAAAATTTTCACTGTTAAAAAAGGGTAATGCTTTTCCCTTTTTCCCGTTGCTTGTCCTTTGTGTTTATGGCCCCGGGGGGATTTACAAAAAAAAATAAAAAAAAAGCTTTATAAACCTACCTTTCCCCTTTTAAAAAAACTGTAAAAAGTTTCCCAAATTTTTTCCCTTTTGATGAAGTCTTATTTGTTAGACTGAGCCTGCTGGTTGCAGCAGATCCTACCCTGATGCCAACCAATGTAGACCAAGATAAGCGAAGCACATATGTTGCTGTCTGATGATGATCTGCTTTCTGCAGTGAGAACATAGTTGGAAATTTTCCCTTAAATTGATAAATATTTTTATCTGGTTTTAAAGAAAGACAAGTCGACTTAAAAAATTTTAACATAGAAAGGGTTAATATCATTCAGTAGTGACAAATGTTTTTTCTGAATGTATATAAATAGATTTAATGGGATCATAATTAAATACATACACTTGTTTGTGCCTGTTCCACATGATGCCTATAAAATTGTCTTTAATTGTTCTTGCAATAACCATTAAGTAAATAGCATTGGCATCTGCTATACTTGTGCAATATATCTTATAGCTAATGTACATATGACAAAGACTTGCTTGAAAAATATACTTGTGCAGTTACATATCAATATCATATGTCTGAATGTAAAATGCTTGGTTACTTTATGGTAATACCCTCGTCACCAGAATGTACCAAATTATGGGCAAGCATAATATTATATGTCTGCAATTAATATACATGTACTGCATAATAAAGTCTGAATAATTGAACTCCCAGTCAGGATATTAGGCTATTTTATGTATGGATAAAACTCCTCTTTTTGTAGATTTATTCCAAAAATATATCAGACTTTAAATTCTTTTGACTATAAATGTCTCCATGTATATTATACTTGCAATTTTACATCCTGTCCAAAAATATATACATTCTATAACTTAGTTAGAGTTTGTTGAAATGTATAATATCATCTGGAACTTATTGTCTTGAATTTCTTCAATGATTTATATAATTTTGAATAATGTATCATATCCAAAATGTGAAGCTGCAGACAATTCAAACAAAAATAGGGAGAAAAAAGAATAAAGCAATTTACATTGCAACTATTTATCAACTAGACTGTGTTAATAATACATGTAATAGATAAAAATCTACATATGATAACATCTACAGGTATAATTTATTAAATATCAATTGTTTGTTACTCAATATATCGTAGAAGTAACTGACATTATTTCAAATTAAAAACATCATGAATACAGATTATGTTTTAAAAAAATGTCCGGATTATGTTCAAAAAAAGTGTTCGGCCACAGTATACAAGAGATTGAATGCAATTTACTTATCCTTTAAGAAATAACCAAGAAGATATCAGTATTAAAATTAAAATTTAAAATTGATATTGAAGGTCAAGATGTGTTTCTTTTTATCAGAGGATTTTTTTATTCAATTTTTATGTACTCTTAGTGCATACACAGTTGGATGTCATTTAATCCAATTAAATTGTTATTAATTTTAAATGAGATTGTGTTGTGTTAACTCTAATCCTTGAATTGCTACATACAGGCAATGTTTAAATTGAAGTTACAAATGAGTTTATATTGATTATAATTGGTAAAATAAATGTCAATGTGATAATATTGTGAAAGATCAATACAATTTCACTCAATGTCAAGAGTGATCTTTATATTAAAATAAAACATTTAGATGAATATTTGTTAATTAATTATTTAAGGCTAAATTTGTGTGATAGATTTTCTTAGGTGCTTTGAATTTGGAACTGTTCATTTGAAGTTTAATATGATATTTTGTCCATTTAAGTGTAAATGGTTAGTGCTAAGGTAAAAGTCAAAATAACTTTACATGTTGCCATAATTGCTCAAAAGAAATTTCAGTTTAACTCAATCACTGCAAAAAACAACATTTTCCTTTAACATTGAAACTTTTACAAGAGATCTGTTATGCAATCCAATTATTACAGTAACCCTTGATACAAAATAGTGAGCTTAGATCAGAAACAATTAAGCAATTTGGGATGCCCACAAAGCCTAATTATATGGCTTGTCTTTCTTTCATCTTGTATAATAAAATTTCTCAAGGATATGTAATTTAAAGGGGATTGCAATAAAAATGCATTGCACATGTTTGAACTGAAGATAAATCATGGAAACCTTTAATGTTGTAGGTGACTTTATATTTCCAAATGAAATGTTTATGAGACAAAAGGGGCTCATCAGTAAAGCTGGCTTCTTTTTCTAATGTTACAGTGATTATAATTTACAGATTTATATCACCAGTATAGAGCCAAGCAAGCCTGCACAACAGTGGAGTCTGACCAGGACCTTAGTATAATCAGAGACATAGATAACATCTATGTCTCTGGTATAATGTTCTGTCTGATTATATGATGTCACTCAATACCTTGATGAAACAAAACCAAATTGATTACTTATAACCCAACTGGTATCTTATAACCCAACTGAAGACATGATATTAAAAACTCAACTAATGACTTGCAATCCCACTGGAAAAGAAAAGCAGGCAATGTTTCAGTATGAACTTTCCTGGGGACTTCAGCAGAGAATTTTAGACAAACTATAATAAAGGAAAGTATTTACTATAGAAGTACCTGGTTTTTTGAGCTCCAAATAGATGCTATATATCATCAGGCCCCAGATAATAAACTGAATGGAAGCACTTTTAAACAATCAAAGAGGAAAAAATAAATTAGGAGGAGTATTAACCAGGGGGAGCCAGTTAAAATCAATTAATTGATGGAGGGCTAATAATTTGAATGCTTTTATCTAAATATTTAATAAGACACAACTTAAATGGGGGGATTTTGGAATTAAAGTGGGATAGGACAAGTTATTAATTTATAATAGAATTTTAGTTGGAATATGCTGATAATCATAATGGGCAAAAAACTATTTTTTTTGTTTTTTGCTGTTTTAATAAGCTTTTATATTATTGGTAAAATGCTGAGAATTCAGGGATGGTGTATGATACTTCCTTTGATTTTCATGTGATAATGATATAGTAGTGCTGCCATCTTTATTTGAAGAATTTGTGACTGATTGAAATTATGCTGTCAAAATATATATCCTTCAGGTTTCTATGGTATATCAACTATAATAAGTAATAGTCTTTTGGATCATACAGCCTGTTGTATTGAGAAATATTGTGTTCTTTTATTGCGATATCCTCCACAGATTAAATTGGCCATTCACTCGTTTGGAGCATCAAATCTCTTGAACAATTTTTACACAAAGACAATTTGATATAATAATAACCCAACTTACCTCTCTGTAAACTAAAAAATCTTGATAGAACCACATATCTCTCTCTAAGCTAAAAAAAACTTGATAAAACCACACATCTCGCAGTATGCTAAAAAAAATCTTGATATAACCACATATCTTTATGTAAGCTTAAAAACTTGATATAACCACACATCTCTATATAAGTTAAAAAAATGATACAGCCACATATCTCTCTGTGCTCTAAAAATCTTGATATAACCACATATCTCTCTGTTCGCTAAAAATCTTGATGGAACCACATATCCCTTTGTAAGCTATAATTCTTGATAGAACCACATATCTCTCTGTAAGCTAAAATTTTGATAGAACCACATATCTCCCTGTAAACTTAAACTTTTGATATAACAACATATCTCCCAGTAAGCTAAAATTTTAATATAACCACATATCTCTGTGTAAGCTTAATAATTTGATAGAACCACATATCTCTTACAATAGAACCACATATCTCTCTGTATCTTTCTTGACTTAACCACATATCACTCAGTTTAAAGCTAAAAATCTTGATATAACCACATATCTCCTTGTAAGCTAAAAATCTTGATATAACCATATATCTCTCTGTAAGCTAAAAATCTTGATATAACCATATATCTCTCTGTAAGCTAAAAATCTTGATATAACCATATATCTCTCTGTAAGCTAAAAATCTTGATAGAACCACATATCTGTGTAAGCTCTCTCTGTAAGGCTAAGAATCTTGATATAATCACATATCTCTCTGCATGCAAGCTAAAATTTTGATAGAACCATATATCTGTTACAGTAGAACCACATATCTCCCTATAAACTAAAATTCTTGATATAACCACATATCTCCCTGTAAGCTAAAAATCTTGATATATAACCACATTTCTTTCTGTAAGATTAAAAATCTTGATAACCACATATCTCTCTGTAAGACTAAAAATCTTGATGGAACTGCATATCTCTCTGTAAGCTAAAAATCTTTATATAACCACATATCTCTATGTAAGCTAAAAATCTTGATATAACAACATATCTCTCTGTAAGCTGAAAATCTTGACATAACCACATATCTCTCTGTAAGACTAAAAATCTTGATGGAACTGCATATCTCTCTGTAAGCTAAAAATCTTTATATAACCCTATATCACTCTGTAAGCTAAAAATCTTTATATAACCACATATCTCTCTGTAAGCTAAAAATCTTGATATAACCACATATCTCTTTGTAAGACTAAATATCTTGTCTTGATATAACCACATATCTTTCTGTTTAAGCTAAACAATTTTGATATAGCCACATATCTCTCTGTAAGCTAAACAATCTTGATATAACCACATATCTCTTTGTAAGCTAAAAATCTTGACATAACCACATATCTCTCTTTAAGGCTAAAAATCTTGACATAACCACTAATCTCTCTGTAAGCTAAAAATCTTGATATAACCTAATATCTTTCTGTAAGGCTAAAAATCTTGACATAACCACATATCTCTGTAAGCTTAAAATCTATATATAACCACATGACATAACCACATAATTATCTGTTTGTAAGCTAAAAAATCTTGATATATCCACAATATCTCTCTATAAGCAAAAAAATCTTTTTGATATATCCACATATTCCTCTGTAAGCAAAAAAATCTTGATATATCCACATATCTTTCTGTAAGCAAAAAATCTTGATATATCTACATATCTCTCTGTAAGCAAAAAATCTTAAAAGAACCACATATCACTTTGTATGCTAAAAATCTTGATAGAACCACTTATCTCTATGTAAGCTAAAAATCTTGATAGAACCACATATCTCGCTGTATGCATAACCACATATCTCTCTGTAAGCTTAGAACTTATGGTTCTAAGGGTCTACCCTCTCTATATCATATACAATGTATATTTGTTTTGACATTAACAAATGAATATTGATTTTGAAATTTTCATAAGAAGAAAGCTGCATCTAGTTATGCAAATGATTTAAAAAACTTTTAAAAGGCCCAAATTTAACAAAATTTGGGAATAAACATAAATTTGAAATTGGGAAATTTTTTAAAATTTGCATGCAAATGCGGGGGGGGAAAAAGGTATGATGACCCCATTTTTGGGTTTCAAAAAATAACATGCCTAAACGATTACCTTGCGAATTTAAAAAATTGGAAAATTTTTGAAAAATGTTGTAACTGTAATAAAAACCAAAAGGGAACCCAGAAGCAGTTTTTTTGCCATAAAAAATGAAAATTTTTAGTAAAGAGGGGAAAAAGGGACATTTTAAAGGGTTTAAAAAAATTTGTCGGGAAATAAAATAGTTTAAAACTGTTTAAAACTGGAAAATTTTATCTCCTGTCTTTGACAGTGGTAATTAATGTTTTTTTTGTGTTTTTCCCTGTTTTTGTATTGCCTCAAAATGCTATATATTGCTAAATACTGCTTTTGTTTATTCAAGGGAAAATATATGAGATTTAATTAGACAAGTGGAAAAAAAGTTTCCCAGAAATGGTTTTTTTGAATGAAAGACTTAGAGGGGTTTTATTTTAGTTCTTTACCTAAAATTGATTGACCCAACTTGATTGAATTAAGCCGGATAACCCAATGCTAAATTCTTTAAAAATGGACTTGTTCATCTTTTAAATCTGGGACAAATTCAATATACCTTCATTTTTAAAAGGAAAAAATTTTAAAATAATTGGGCAAACTATTGAGACGCATGTTCAATTACCATAGATTTGCCTTGGCTGGTCTTCAAATCTACAATGTTAATGTAAATGTATATAAATAAGTATGGAAAATCTTCAACTATTAAAAATTTTTAGTAAATTTTTCCAAACTCTGAAAAGGCAACTATTTGCAGGGAAAAAAGATTAAATGTTTGCAGAATCTTTTATTAATGTTTTGAAATATATACATATCCCTAAACTTCAAAAAAAAAACCTGTAATTCATGGATATGAAAATCAGTTTTCCCAAGTAATCATTGCACGGAAAATGTAGAATTTTAATGTACTTTGTATTACCGTCTTGAAAATCTTGTTTTTGATGATTGTACGATTTTAAGTGTATGTTTTTAATGGAAAAGCAATGTTCGTATTATGCAAAAAAACCTTCAAAATTGACTCATAGGTATATTATATTAGTTAAATACGCCAACTACTGTTATATATTCAAAATACGCAATTATCGAGATTTATGCGTTTTTATTGTTACTTAATAATGTTTCATTTCACTGATGTAAAAAAATGTTTTCACTGGAGTCATTTGGTGTTTTAAATTCAAGCAATACATAAACCATTTTAAATTTTAAAACTTTAAGTTTTATTTTCACTTTTTCTTAAGATGTAAATTTTATCTAAGATATAGAACACAAAACTGTAGGTAATATATTAAATTTATGAAATGAAGTCAGAAGGTTATAATGATTTATGTTTTTTATTTCTTTAAAGGGTGAAAGTTTAAAAAAACTGATATTTGAAAAATATTAAATCGAAAAAAAAATATAATATTGAGTGATTTTTAAGTAAAAATTAAACATTACTGATTTATATAGTTTATATTTAAGAAATGGACTTCATTATTTAAAATAGATAATGCAAAATAAAAGGGGAATTTTTAAGGTTAAATGATTTTGTAAAATGGAACCTCATCATGTGTTTTTGAATTTTTGAAATGAATTGTTCCCAGTTTGTTTTGATGATATATTATTTCAAAATAGGAAATGAAAGATGATTAACGTTGCTAATTTGCCCTCCTTTTTTTCTCTTGTTATTTTGTTTATGTCAAATTTTCAGCTTCATTTTGCCGGAAATTAATTTTTAAAAGTGATTTCTCTTTCACAAAAGAGCATAAAAGCAATAAAATCAAAGGCACGGTGTTCCAACACAATGTTCTAAAGTTTAAAAGTGTGCACAAAAGTCAAGAGAGCGTGATAAGGCCATTTAGTCAATGACCCACTGGGAACTGGCAATAAAACTCTGACCAGGTTTTAATCAGCGTCAGTCCATTACGGGGGTTCTAGTAATTACCATGGATTACTGTCCTTTCCCATGAATTTTAAATTCATGTATTGTTTATTAAATATGATTTGGAGAACCTGCCATTGGGAGAAAAAATGATGCCTTCCCTTGGGAATTGTAGGAACTGTGTCACCAGTTTATGAAAGGCAGGATTGAATATTTTGGTAATTTAAAACCAGGGGAACCTAGGAGACGTCGGAAATGATGCTTTGGAATATTTTCTCATTGAAGTTGGCTGATAATAATTTTTATTTTAAATTTAAATTGGTTTTTCAAAACAAAACTTCAACCTGCTGGCTTTAAAGTTCCCGCAAATTGACCAAATCAAAACCCAAAGGAGTTGGGGACCCTTTTCCTTTTATAAAAGAAAACCCAAAATGTTTTGTCTCAGAAAACAAAGGGCCCCTTTTTTTGGGGTCAGCAGAGGGGGGGTTTTTGAAAAGGGGGTATTAATGTAAAAACGTATGGAAAAGGGGGAATAAGGAAAAATAAGTTTTCATTGTTTTTTTTCTGACAAGGGTTGTCGGGTTTTTTGTGCCAAAAATTTTTTCCGGGGTTTTTCTTTTAAAAGAAGGGGAGAAGATCTCCAGGGGCTTTAATATATGAATTTTTATTGAAACTGGCTTTTTCTTTCTATTTCTTTTAACATTTAAAAAAAAATAAGGAAACTGAGTTTTTCAATCAGCTATGTTGTTGAGGCACATCAAGGCAGCTGCCTTTGTGATTTTGGTGGGACATACTCCATGTTTGACATTATATACATGTATTATTAAATATTAACATTCTTTGTATAACTTAAATGCAGAAATGATTCCTGGCAAAATAAAATTTCTGTTGGGTGTAATTGACTCTGCACAAATTCTCCTCACCCCTCCGAATGGACATACATTACTTAACTTATGGTTGAGTGGTTTCAGGCTTGCTGGTGCTTTTACTGATGTACCCACTTAAATGATACTGCACAATGGGCATCTGAGGTTTTCCTCTACCAGTATTAAGCTTGGAAGTTGGCATATAACCTTGATAACAAAAATAATTTTTAATATTCTCAAATGAATTCCTATTAATAAAAGAAAGATGATTTTCTTCAGATAATTAAAGTTCCCATTTAAGTAAAAGTTGGGGAAAAAAACAGTAACAAAAAAAACAAATTTTGATATGTTTCTTTCTTCCTGTCACTAAGATTAAGTTATTTACCCGAAGTTTTGCTATTTTGGCATGGTCTTCTTGGACAAATTATGGGAAGTAATCTCAGCGGATCACCATATATCACCATATATCGCAGTAAATCATCGCAGGCCAAATACGCCATGATCTCCTCTGAAACAACCACCCAGCCCTACACAAACATTCCCCTGTCTTAATGCAGACTTTTCTAACTTCAAGTGTTTGAGGAACAAACAGGGTATGGACAATTTATAAATATTAATCACGATGCAAAGACAATTTATAATGCTATGATAGCCTTTAAGACTTAAGTTTAAAAGTAGTTATTCGAGGATAGGGATTATAAAATGTTACAGTAAGGGTACTTGCTTTTTGCATATAAACATTGTTGTACAAGTGAAGTATAGGCATTTTTTTGGTCTAAATCATTGGATTTGTATTTGCTATGTTGAAAGAAATAATAATTAGTGTAGATGTAAAATGGTGTAAATGCAATAAGAAGATAGAAAAGAATTATTATGAATATTGATGTGAGACTGGTGATGACCACTGTCTAAAATCATGATGATGATGATTTTGATAGTAATGATGAAGATGATGATGATGGTGGTGGTTTTGTTGAATCTGATATTGATGATGAGGATTCTGATGATAACGGTGATGATGATAATGCTAATAATTTTGATGATGTTGATGATGATATAGATGATGATGATGGTGTTGGTGATGATATTGATGATGATATTGATTATGATGATGATGATATTGATTATGATGATGATGATATTGATTATGATGATGATGATATTGATGATGATGATGAGTTGTCATTTCATGATGTTGTTCAGTGACAATGATGACAATGTTTGAAAATGAAAGTGACTGGTATTTTAGCTCAAGATTTCATATAACTGTCAATGTTGGTAATGGTGTTTAAAATGTTAATGTTTATTTTCTTCAATGTTTTTTCACAATTTTACCTTTTTACATTTTTGAGAGTATTTGTGTCTTTATGGTTCAATAAACAACAATATATCAAAGAAAAGATTACATTGTTTGTGGTTTGGATGTCTTCAATTTTAACAAAATAAGCAAACATATTTTCTCTCATTTAAATCAAAATTAGAAATACAACAAAAAGCGAAGATCACTTCATCAAAAGATTATTTTTTTTAAATGTGGAAAGGTTACAACACTTCTGTTATTTGCCTCTCAAATACCCTAAAAAACAATTTTTTCAGATAAAAGATAACAGTTTTTACTACTATCAAGATTTTACACTTGCACACTGTACTTTATGCTCGATAAATTTCTCATAATCCAACGCTGCAGGTTACTATCCAATCAAATTTGAATGAGATTTGGTCATGTGACCTGTGATTGACAGCCAATTAGAGGAGGAGGCTGGATTTTACTTGTACTTTTTTTTCTCTTCACAATTGAAGAGTTCAGATTCAGTGAACAGATTACTATTTGTACATGTCTAGTGGGTTTATACTCTATTATTATAGATCTATGAATAATTGACTCAATATAAAAAACGTGTTTGTTTGCTGATATATAGTAAGTTATTCTTCAGTTCAAGATTTTGTATTGGACTTTTGAAAGTTTTTCATTCGTTTCTTGGACATTATAATATTGGATTGCATGATAATATTGTAAGTATTGTTTTACGAAATTCTGATAATATATTTTGGACGTGTTCATTATTGATCCCGTTATTTTGTCATCAGAAACCTGGCGATATTTGTTGTAGAAAATGTTGGCTGGTATATTGTATGATTTACATGTTATATATAGATTTGTTGAATGATTCTTGAAGTATTAACTCATAGCCTGGTGGTAGCAACAGTTTCTCAATTGTTTGAACAAATACTGCAATTTTTTGCTATTCGGTCGGTACATTTTTTGAAATTTTCTCTAAAAGGTATTCAGATTGAAAGTTAGGGTCTTTAGGGGATTTGTTTAAATAAAAACAGTATTGAAGCAGACATTCTTTACATTTGTATTTGTTGTTTTTGTTTTGTATTTTAAAAAGTAATTTATTGTTAAAAAGTATTTTATTGCAAAAGTTAACTGTCAACAAAGGGTACATAATTATACTGTAATTTGACACTGACTGTTCTTAGAAATTACTTATTACATGTATGTCAAAGTATGCTGAAAATAAAGCCCTAACTCAATTAGTATCAGGATATTAATATGATGATTAAAATTTAAAATCTGTTTTATTTTACACATAACTTGGAAACTGTGATTTGGATTGTGCAATGTTTTTCTTGTATTAAACTGCCGTAATCAAGTTAAATTATTATTGGAAATTTGTTAATTCAACTTTGAATCGTGCAACATTAAGTGCAGGTACCTAATATTCATATAATTAATGTATTATTATGAAATGATGTTATAATTGTTGATGTATATGACCTAGAAATTTGAAATATTGTATTAAATTATCAATGATAATGAATTCTTGAATTGTTTAAATGAAGGCTTCATGAAGGAAATGTCTTTTAAATTTGATGACTCTTTACTGTTTGAAATGTTAATTAAATAGGAAATATTTTTAAATCTGATGATACTTTCTTATTGGTTGAAATGATAAATATCTAAGTTATACATAATTATGCTTCTGCAAGTTAAATAATGTATATCAATTAAGCAAGTATATTATTTCAATTAAGGCGGGAATGATGTACTACATACTTGTGCCAGTTATGCACGCAAAGGAAATGCAGGAGTACTAATGGTTTCACCAGTGAAATAAATTCACATCTCTAATAGTATTATATATCAGTCTCTGTGAAAACTTAAAATAATCAAATATCATAGAATGAAAATCTAAAATGTCTTTATTTTTCATTTGAGGCTGGTCAGACTGTAAAGGTGTGCACTGGGCTTACGGCCTGGCTCAATACTACATGGTGACATTATAGACAAGTCAATATTGGCGCCAAATTGAAACTGCAGCATGCTGTGGGTTAATGAGAGAAAATTCTTTTATTATATTACTTCCTCTTGTATTATTATTCAAAAATGCGTGTTGGAATTTGACCATTTAACATAACAAGGGTTTTTTATTATCACAAATGAGAGCAATTTGACATAAATACATGATAATTAATGCTAATTAGGTTAGAAAAACTCATAAACATATTTTCTTTAATTGTTAAAATTCAATGCATTGATATAAGGTATTAATAATATTTAAACTATTTCCTTGTCAATCTTAAATGACAAAAGGTTTTAGGTCAAATACTTACGATATATAAAACGTGATATGAAAAATTTATATGTGCCTCACTGAAATTTGTATAATGATTACGTACTAGAACAAAGCAATCAAATTTGAATATATTCGGTTTATATTAAGAAATTATATTCAGTAATAAAGCTTTGAGTTAAAAAGTGCCAGCAAAAAATGCAGTCTTTTCATACTAAACAAGTAGCAGGCCTGTCCTCAGTTGCTACCATAACCTGCGTAAGGATCAGCTGTTAGTCAACATTAACAGATATGTTCTGTGAATAATGCATTGTATGTTTTAAAAACAAAATAAAACAAAAATATGAAGACTATTATTAGGCCAATTGAAGATCCCAGTTTCATTATGTCCATGTAATTTATGAGATGACTAATATTTATATATAATATAAATATACATGTAATATAAATATACATGATTGCTTTGGTCTGTTAAAATGGGTCTATTGAAACGTCATAAAACCTACTCATCAGAAGTTTTTGTAGAATGAAATGAATTTACTTCCTGTCGAGTAAATCATATTTTATTTTTTTTTAAAAATGTAAAAATAAAAATGATTTTTTTATCATATATTTATGCGTCATTTCATATTTTCTAATATTTTTACGCAACTTGTAAAATAGGACGGCTCATTAATTAATTATAGGTGTATATATAATCACTTTGGTTGGTGATCAATCAACATTAAGGCGATGATATTGACAAAGATCGGTGATCAAATGTAAATGCAACCATTGTTTTCTTAGATAAATTACCATTCATTAGTATACTTGGCATACCATTGATATTTAATTACTCCTTCGTTAAAAAAAAAAAAGTAGAAGAAAAATCGTTCACGAAAAACTGTTATGATTGACAGTTGAAAGTGAATAATGAATTGAACATGCTGGTTTTTGAATATTTTATGTGGGGCCGTCTTTATTTTTCCACGGTTTTGAACTGCCAGATGCTAGCAAAAATATTGACTTTTGAATGATTATGTCTTCAACTGAAAAAAAGTTTTATTTGTCTTTAAAACAGAGAGCCTTCATTTATTTGGATACATTTGTCATGTGCAAATTTCGTTTTGATTATATTGACTAACGAGGCATAATTTTTTTGCTTTACACAATAAAAGTTTTGTTGTTTTTTTTCTGGTGAAGAAAACTCTGATTTCTATTATGTGTAATGGTTATTGAGCTTAAAATAAGAGGCCAGTCTAAAATAATTGTTCATGCTATTTAAAAAGTATAGAATACAGTACAGTACAGTACAGTTATCTATAAACCATGCTTTAAATTACTGGAATGAGAGAACCATAGGGTCATGTATTAAAGTGTATACCATTAGTACAGTCCATACCATACCATGAATCTTTCTTTGTATACCATAACCCATGAATGTCCTTTCATGATATAATACCATGGTTGTGGTGCTTTCATATTAGTGTAATCATGTTTTTATGCTTCATATGTGTATACCATGTATGTGGTGCTACTACGTTGCTAAACCATGCCTTTATAGTGTACCATGATTGTGTTCAGCATTCATGGCCATTTAAATACTTCCATTGTAAACCATGACTGATGTGCTAAGAATGTATGACCATGGGTATAAATTAATTTCAGTGCAATAAACTGTAGACCATGAAAAAATACTTACCCGGAATATAATAGTGCTGGCAGTATCTGTATCAGTGCAGTCCAATTTGCAAGTTTTACTTATTCTGCTATCCTATAACTGGCACAATGAGTGAGCCTAATTGAAAATGCTTAACCTGCATTCTCCTGTCATATTGGCTTTAAAGGATGATCCTCTTGGAAGACCATAAAGTATGCAGTATTTTACACTTGATTCTAGAGCCTTGAGGAGCTTCACTGAAAGTAAATGCCATTATGATAATGAACATCTTGAAATCAAAGAAATGGAGTTATGATTTAAATTGTTGAGGCTGATGCTGTGCAACCTGTTGCTTCATAAATTATGGTTTGCTTGCTTCGTTTTGTTAGGAGATGACTGTTTTTAACAGGATTTTAGTGGGTTCAGTGGCGTAGTATGAATGAAATTGAAGTATTGAATGATCTTAGATTCTGATCCAGCACTGAACTGTTTTTACCCAATCCAGATGAATTTCTTAGATTTAACTTTCATCCAATGTCACGCTTCTGTTTATCGAGATGCGTAGCATATCAATATTGGAATAATCATCAAAATGGAATGAAGAATTAAGGGCCATGAAGATAGAATTTGCTCATCAGACTGTTCAGATATGCAGGCTGGCCTATCTCTTATACTGATGGTACAGGCAGAGTCCACCTGCAGTGCCAGCATTTTCAGGCAACTTTTTGCAATAAATGAGAAATTGAAAAAAAGTTTAATATTCCCTGATTTGATAATCTTTAGAATAAAAAGATACAGAAGTCTTTTAGGTATGGGATGGTTTGCAGCACTTTTATACACTAATAGAATTTTATCTTTTAAACTTTGAGTGTGTACTGAACATGTACATGCACTGTTATTAAAGCTTGAATTTTACAGTTATAAGCATAATTATAGAAAAAATAAAACAGTTACATGTTTTGATTCTTTTTTTCAAGTGAAACATTTTGTTTTATTATTTCCCAATGTTTGATTTTCATTACTCAATAACAATACTTTTTTGCTTCAAAGTTAACTGCCAACTACAAAAGCAGACGGAATAGTTTAAGTCAATATGATAAATAAATTACAAGTTTTGGTGGCCGACGTGTCCTCAATTACTTTCAGTTGACCAACTCCTTTTGAAATTTTACAAATTGAGCTCAAAATTAGGCAATTAGCGACAATTAACGCCAGTTTGTGATTTTATATTTTAGCGTGATTTTACACATATATCAGCCGATGACGCGCTTGAAAGGGTGAAAAGTGTCGATAATTGTGTATCGATCCCCACAACCTTGTAATTATATAAGTTTCCGTACAGATCAAGTGCTCTTCATAAACAATTTTAAACAAGGTTTATAGATCTTGGTGGCTATTAATTTAACAGATAACTTAAAAGATTTTCCTTTAGAACAAAATATTATAACTTTCTGTTTATATCTTAATCTTTGCATTGAAGTTGTTTTTCTCAGTTTGAATTTACAATTTTTTCAAGTCATGCTTGAACCCGATTTAATCTTTTTCTATCTTTTGCTACTTTTAACTGTTTCTTTTCAAAAGATTATAAAAAAATTATATAAATGGGGGAAAAAACTCGTAAATTTATTAAAATTTTATTAAACTTTTAAACAAGTTGTGTGAAACTTTCTCAACCTTTGATAGTATCTATACAAAGGTCTTACATATTCTAACCTAACTCCTCCCTTCCATTGACATAAGTAGGCAGCAAACTGGAGTAATACTTGACAGTTTATTTTATCTTCAAGTGAAATAATCAGCTCGAAATTACCCAAACACCGAAATTTTTATGATGAATTATGAATTATTGTGGGAAATTTAGTGAAAATGCACCATTTTGTTATGTCACTCAAAAATAATCTATGGGAAAGTCGTGCTCAGTTCATATAAAAAAATCTTATAATTTCATATATTTTTTTCACTTTTACATATCATTTTAGCAGAATCACTTATTATAGCCTGTATTTGATATATTATATGTCTTACAAACAGCTTGATATCCTGTATATGTGTTTTATGATTTAGAAATAATGCTACTTTGTTGTTATTTTAAGTTGCCATAAAATCTTGTTGCAATTTGATACTACCAGAAAAAATGCACCTCCTACAGTAAATTCTACTTATAGCATAATTCTTATGATATAATGATATATACCGCGTAGAATGATGCTGTTGCCACCGTCCAAACTCTTATTTTCAAACTGATATAACAGATATAAAAATATCTGGATATAACAATATAAATTTGACTGTCCCCTGAATATTGGATGTCACCATTCCCCTCTAGCATCTTTAAATTGATCGTACCCTTCTGAAATTGTGTAATGGATTGCCAGCCTGATGATTCTATTCAATGTTGAAGAAATTTCAGTATCAAAATACAAAAATTGAGCTACAATCTGAATAGAGCCAGCATTTCTAGGACATCAGTGATGTCAACTCTTTACTGGTGGCATAGACCAATCATTTTCGACCAACAACCCACCATTGCCCTGCCATGTCTTCTTTGAAAATACTGCTCCAATTTATCGGTAAATAACATTTCATGAATGTAATGTTAAGCGGCAACAATATATATGTGTCCTATTGTAGGTAAAGTTAATGGTTAGGTAAATCATTTTGAGACCATTTGTTTGGTCATAATAAAAGTTATTTAAGGAAGGAAAAGGTTTTTTATGTGCTTTAAGTACGAGACTTGATCACATGTCAACTGCGCCACCTACTGTTTTAATACTCATGTCATTTTTATTTCAGGCATGAATTTCATTTTCATCGACTATGCTGGTAGGGTATATATAAGTTTTACGATAAAATTGATTATCGGTGCATTTAATTTCTTTCCCATAGGAATTCATGGTTTGTAAACTATTGATGAAATAATTAAAATGATCTTTATGGCTGTCGTGCATTAGTGTTTTTTCTGAGGTTGATACTTAGGCTTATTAGTTGCCATGTTCAACATTGTTATATTGACACCAGTTTAAGGTAGATTTGATGTACAACCTCATGGTGGGAAAGACCAACCCTTGGAGAAGTATTAAATTGTGTGTGACATGTGATCTATATTAATGGCTAGTTTATACAAATTTTAGTTTTATTTGTTTGTGTTAGAAGCTATATGAGCTCATTGCCTAACCAGTACTAGGCAATCATCATGAGTGTAAAGTTTCTAGCTAAAGGATGGGTTTGAACGGATGGCCAGCATTCTTAGATAACTTAAGTCAGATGCATTAGCCACTTGGCTGGGGCCTCCATACTTGGCCGAGTGGTTAAGGTCGCTGACTTGAGAGCACAGGTCCCTCACTGCTATAGGTTTGATCCTCACTCGGGTCAAAATCTTTCATGTGAGGAAGCCATCCAGCTGGCTTACGGAAGGTCGGTGGTTCTACCCAGGTGCCCGCTTGTGCCTGAAAAAATGCCCGGAGGGGCACCTGGGGTCTTCCTCCACCAATAAAAGCTGGAAAAAAATCAATGAAAAAATATTGGCAGGACGCTCTAGGATGGCTCGACTTGAGTGTACGGTCGCCCATATAGGCTTTCCGGCGGCGACCTTAAATAAAGGCATTAAAAAAAAAAAAAAAAGAAAAAAAAAAAAAAAAAACACTTGGCCACACCACCACACCAATAATGGTTCAAAATGACAATCTTCTCTATTATAATGCTTGAGAAAGCTGCAAAGTTTTCTTCACAGTCAAGCTGAAGTAGATTATGTTTTAAATAGACAAAAAAACAAAGAAAAATGGAAAATATCAATAGTGATTATTAATATGTAGAGTTGACAATAAATGAAAGACTAGTTGCTATGATGGAGTGAATTATTGAATGTTTTACTTTATCTAGTAGAATCTTACCTTATAAACAAGAATGATTTATAAGGTTTGATAGAATATTGATAGAATGCTGAGCACACAGGCACAATTGCAAATTTTAGTTTCAGAGCAACTGCTAAAAGTTATACATGCCAAAAATTTTATATGTATATTTTCATCCAAAGACATATTCAGATTTGCCATTTACCCTTGCAGCATTTAAACGACTCTGTAACTTCTTCAGTAAATTCAGTATCGAGCCTCTTCCCTGGATTCAACATCCTCCACCTTTTGGAGACGTCATTGTCCTGCAGGTAACACATATATTCAAATATACTGTCAAACTTGTGTTGAAGACCATCTCTGAACAAAAATAACCTGGTAAATAAAGAACATTTATTGATAACTCTTCATTGATAAAATGGAATAAAGTACCTCTCATCAAAGACCACTTGTCTGTGAATACCATATCATATTTTGTCTCTCTCTTTGATGGTCTTGACTGGTCTTCACAGGTTTGACTGTATCTTCCATTTGAATTCAATAACTATATATTGATGTTTATTAGCTGTTACAAAGTCAATTGGTAGGAAGATTTGTAACTGTTTAATTAGGCGGGGACTAAATCACCACATATGGCCATGTTGCATGAGAGTAAGACATTATGGGTTTGTTTTAAGACGTTTGGAATTTATGATGATTTCAATGAATTTGTTAACTTTTTAAGCGAAAGTCTGTTGGGAAATGTGTCGTTTGAACTCCGATGAATTTTTTGAAATTTGATATTAACACTTAAAGGGATATGAAAGGGGAGATAATGACAGAGTAGGGGCTGCCATGTTTGGTCGTAAATTTTCCCTAATGACTGCCTGTCATCTGAGTCACAAAAACAAAAATGTTAGCTCTGTCTGTTCGTTTTAAAACCTGTTGGATATATGCCATGTTGAAAATCATAGTATGCTTTAAGTTTTTCATCATTAATAGCTGTAATATTGTTATTTGTGTAACATTATGACATGAAGGAAAGTTATTGTAAAGTGTCTTTCACTTTTTGTAAAGCATAACTTGATAAGTGTCTTTCACTTTATATAGAATTTTAAATTATATTAAATGATAATACTTTCTAAATCATCATTGTGTTGCCCACTGAAATTTTGCAACAAACTTGTAGATATGTCCTCCTTTAAATGTTGTAACAGTTCATTGTTTAAAAGAAACGTGACTCCAGATTCATGCTTTATAATTTTCTTAAAATTTTTGAAATTGTATTGAAAAGAAAAAAATGTAAAGTGAACAAAGAAAGTAACTTACAACATTGAAAACGGCACTTGCAATACATATAAGTTACCAAACGGTGAAAATATGAAAATAAAGACATGCAGTATCAAAATGGAGTGTTAGGTACGGCAAAGTCAGTTATTAATCACACATTAACATGTAAATTATAACTTGAATCTTTTTACTTTTCTTAAAATCTTAACTAGTACATTTTTCTCAAGTTGGATGTTCTTGAAATATTTGGGCTCACCTGGAGGCATGCAGCTTTAATATTAAATTTCAATATCAGACTATTATTAGATTTGCAGATTTTATAAAGTATACAAAAGAGTAAAATTGCAGAAAAAGAAGAGGTGGTTAAAATGTAGAATAAATGTCAAAAAAGGTTATATAGCAAAAAGATTGTAAAATGATATATACAATTTCAGTAGTAATTTAGATATGTACGTAACTTTATTCTAGATTGATTCGAATGACTAATAGGGCATCTGACCTTATATAGATTTATCAAATTGGGCAAATTTGTCAAGATTGACAAATTTGTTTAAAACATATATTCATAGGTAAATCAATTTAGATTGAATTAAGATAAAAGCAGATATAAACTTATGTGAAGGACAGTTTATTTTAGTAGTCTTAATGTACTTATGGGAACAAATGCTGTCAAGATTGTTGTCTAAAGATTTGGTTATTATTCGACAGCTGTTAAATCATTACTGTCGGATTTGTAGAATTATTTTTATGATAAACATATATGAATATGTCTTTTGGTATTAATAGAGACTGACAGTATAAGCATATTGGAAATTGAAAGTTTTTCTCGAATTTATGATTGTTAAACTATGAAATTCCAAAAAAATATATACTTAACATTTTAATTTTTATCACTAAAGAGTAAAGAAAGAGGTTTTGTGTAAAATAATGAATAATTATAAAACTTAAAAAAGAAGAACAATCTAAATTTTGTTTGAAGTATTATAAAATTGAATTATGGATTATAGTATACATGTGCATTTGTGAGAGTCATTGATAATAATAAAAAAAAAAGAAAATCTCTAAGATCTAATCTAAGAGTTGTTCCCCTTGCAATATGTTTGAACTGAAAATAAGTTTTAACATGTTAGTTATATGCTATTGACCGTAACTTTATAAAACACACTTCAGATTATTTTATTAATGAAACATATTTTGACTGAAAGTTGAATTTGTAATTTAGCTCAAACATAAGTTAGGTTAAACTTCTTTATTCATTTTTGATTTTTTTTATGTATTTTAGTCTATTTATTTTTTTAGTATTAAGAGTAAGCTCCCCTTTTTTACAGAATTGTACCTCTTACATATTTTCAGCTTATCTCCCCTTACTTAAAATTGAAAGAAATGAAAGATTTAATTGATTTATCCATTAAAAAAAAACCTATTCTGACTGGGGTAAAACAGAATGTGGTTGGGGAATTTGACTTTTAATTTGATAGGAAACCAAAGATCTATCTTAAAGTAGGAGAAAAAAGAAATTGTTGAGATCAGCCTCTACCAGCATTTTTGGTCTTTCTTGGCCCCTATTTAAAACTGTCTCTATTGAAACAAAGGGATTTTTAATCACCTGCCAATTTTCATATCTCTATTTTAACTAAATATTATCAGACAGCTATTTAATTACCACGCTTTGAGTGAAAAATTGGCTAAGAAAGAAAAGTCTTCCTCTTTTTTTCCCCCCTTTCTCTTAAATATTTATATCATTGTTTAAATTTCCAGACAATCTATTATTGGGCAATCATTGTGATTATATTCTGTGATTTCTTAGAATAAAGCATAGAGTAACGTCCAGAATGATTGTTTAGTAGAATATTTATTCTTCAAGATGGCAAATGAGCTGAATTAATAAATAAATGTAAACAAATGAGATTATTGTTGTCATCTCCAATAATTCCACAGTTTAATCACATCATGATGGCATAATCATCAGAGATGGTAGCTTTTTATACAGATCAATGTTAAAGAGGACAGTTTATGTGTGTGGATACAGTACAACCTCGACATTAAGCAACACTCAGCAGCACTCGTTTGAGAGACAGAAAATTTATATTGTTCATGCTAACAGGTGTTGCTGTACAGAGGTTTGAAATTTGTTTTGTAGTCTTATTTTGGAAAAATAGTTTAATATACAGCCATTGTAAAGTTGTTTTAATACTGGTTTACCAAGGTCCGTTCTATAGAAGTTGCACTGTTACAACAATCAGACTGACGGACCTGGAGCTTATAATACCCTAAATGCTGAGATCCAAGGAAAGAAGCTGAGATCCAAGCAAGGACACCACTTTTACCATTTTTATGATTTTTAAGGATGAACAGACCAGATTATTGAACCTGCTTACTTGGTGGACACACTACCTCAAGGCAACTCAAAGGCTGAAAAAATAATCATTACAAATACTTCCAATAGTCAGATTATTCTTGCTCAATGTTACAAAACAAACTCTAACACCTGACTATTCTGATGAACTTTTTTTTAAAGCTACCTGCAACATACATTCACTTCCGAAACATTTCATTAATTCAATGGATTACTGTCAAAACTATTCAAATGCTATCGATAATTCTATGCTCACTTTTGAAATGAAGGTTTTTAATTTTCAATTCAATGGCTTTTTCATTACGTTTTTTGTATTGCTATTTACTCATCGGGGAAGCCTAACTCGGATCACCCTCACGGGTCACACTGACGACAAAAGCAAATGGAAAAAAGAAGCAAAATGGTGATTGAAAAGTTTCATTGAAATTTACATGAGCACATCATTCCTAAATGGGGGTTTAATTAGATTTTACTTGTAATTTCAATAATAGAATCAGTATTGACACTGCATTAATGAAAAGAAATTAATTGAAATTTGCGACACTGTGTTGAAGCATAGCAACTTATAACATTAGTTTGATTTGTACGAATCATTCATGCTGAATGTTCTGGATTTGTTACATTGGTTAACATGCTTGTTTTGATTAGAAATGAATCAAGTAAATCTGTTTTAAAAATATTTATAATCAATCATGTCCTTAAATTTCCTTTTCAAATTAAGTAAGTTCAATGAAATATGTTATATAAAATGGTCTTTAAAGGATTGGATGTTGTAGTTTCAGACATTATAATATGAAAGTAACAACATATTTTATAAATACAGATCATGCTCCTACAATATAGTGTTTCAATGATGGTTTGAACTATTCCTTGTGCGTCTTGTATATACATTGTACACACATACTTGTTTCATAATTAATTTGCACAGTTAGATCACAAGTATTTGACAAAATTGTATGTGACCAAATTGTATTTGACCAAATCAAAGATAATGAAAAAAAGTTGACAAAAATTGTATATAACAAATTTAAAATAATAGAATTGGATAAAAATTGTATGTGACCAAAAATAAAAAAAAAAATGTATGTGACAAAAATGTTAAAAATCATGCAATGATGACATCATAAAACTGTATGTGACAAAAAATCTAAATCGTAAATCATTTATATTATAAATCATAAATATCGAAAATATGACATAAAAATGGTTGTGACAAATATAATAAAGTTGGATGTGACAAAAATAATAGAAATTTTATATGACAAAAATAAAGAAAAAATGTATGTGACAAAAAAGGTAAATATCAATGTGATAAACAAATCCTTGTGACATGTCTGGTGTTTCTAACTACTAGATATTTTATCTATAACCTTCGTGTGAAGCATAGTCAATAAACGTGACTACATGAAGAATGGCCATCTTCTCAACTTACATGCAGGCCTATAATTAACACATTTGTCATCTTTAGTAAAGAATAAAAAATAAGTTGTCATTTTGTTGAAGGGCTTTTGGGGTTAAAAGGTCATATTTCACTGTCATGTCAAATCAATTTTAATCCTTTCTCTTTTATTTTTTTCTCTTTTATTTTTTTTCAATTCAGTTTTACATTTTCTCTTTAAAATATCCTGATTGAATGTTATTAGTCCCCTACCGGTTTACCGGAGGGGACTTTAGGTTTACCCTCCGTCCGTCTGTCCGTCCGTCTGTCCGTCCGTCCGTCTGTCTGTCAGTCCGTCCGTCCACAAAACTGGATCCCGCGATAACTTGAAAAGTACTGAAAATATTTTTATGAAACTTGGTATATGGATAGATGGCAGTATGGAGATTATGCACGTCTTTTTCTTTTCTTCCTATGTTGAAAATTCTGGTTGCTATGGCAACAAATAGGCTAAAAATATGGCAAATTTTACACATAAACTGGATCCAGTGATAACGTAAAAAGTACTGGAAATATTTATATGAAACTTGACATATGGGTAGATGGCAGTCTTGGAATTATGCACGTCTTTTTCTTTTCTTCCTATGTTGAAAATTCTGGTTGCTATGGCAACAAATAGGCTGAAAATATGGCAAATTTTACACATAAACTGGATCCAGTGATAAAGCAAAAAGTACTGAAAATATTTTTATGAAACTTGACATATGGGTAGATGGCAGTTTTCT